>NW_028276170.1:10957500-11291250 GCF_052056855.1 Sturnus vulgaris
GCAGTACCTGCGCTGTTCTGCGGAAGCGGCCACGGGCAGGGTCCTGCTCTTGTGTCGGGTCCATGGCGGCACCTGGCAAAGAGCGAGCGCAGCCAGGGCTGAGGGGCTGTGGGAGAGGCCGGAGAACACAGCCCAGCCCTGCATTCCCAGGCAGGGACAGCCCTGGGATGCTCAAGGGATGGGGTGTGGCTGCCAGGGGGTTCAGCCCCAGCCCCTCTTCTGTCCTATCCATGGGCATGTGGGATGGGATGGGATGGGATGGGATGGGATGGCATGGCATGGCATGGCATGGCATGGCATGGCATGGCATGGCATGGCATGGCATGGCATGGCATGGCATGGCAGGGCATGGGATGGGATGGGGCTAAGCTGGCTGCAGGCACCAGCTCTGTGGCCCAGCTCTGCTACTCACCCTCCTGCAGCAGCTGGATCTGCTCCAGCTCTTCAGGCTGCTGTGCTGAGGGAGCTGCAGCCTCCTCCTCCTCCTTCACCCAGGCCAGCTTGGGCACTCTGGGTGGTGTCTGCTCCATGTCACTGTTTGGAGTTGGGACTGCTTGCAGGAGAGATGTCTCGGAAAAGCTCTAGATGAGCAAGTGCTGCAGTTGTGCCTTGTAGGCAGCTGCAACAGAGAAGCCTTGGGAAGGCTACAGGACACCGTGTCCTTCAGTCTGTCCTCGAGGTCACCTGCAGAGGAAACGCTTTGGAAAAGCTCTGGGTCAGTAGGGAACAAGCTGGCTGTGTGGGGGCTCCTCACAGCACCGCTCTCTCCGTCCTGTCCCGACGAGTGCACCGAGCACTGTGGTGTGGCCGTGTCACCGCCAGCACCTATGTCACGACGTGTCACAAAGGGTCACCCTTGTACGCTCTGTCCCTTTCCTATTGCACGGTGACCACGGTGCACTGTGTCACAAAGAGCCCTAGGACACACCTCCACGTGCCCTGGGGACACCCCCACCCTCCCCCCAAAGTGGCCCAGCTTGCAAGGAAGACGTTCCCCCAAGGTTCGAGGACAGCCCAACAAGAATTTTAGGAATGGCTCAAACAACAAGCAGATGCTCCTCTGCTCTGCCTGCTCAGGGCTGCAGAAGGAGCCCCCACGGTTGCCGATGCAGCTGCAGCAGGAAGGGCATCGGGGCCTTCCACAGCAGCTGCCAGGGCCTCTCTGGGACAAGACCCGGTGCTGGGTGGCCGTCACACACACAGGAGTGTGACACAGACACGGGACGTATGGCCCAGGGCACGAATGCTGCTCTGAGCCCTGGGAGCAGTGAAATCAGCAGGTGTGGCAGAGTCCCTGCCAAAGGAGACCTGCCGCCCCCAAGGCCTGCCAATGCTGGTGCCTGCTCCTGCCACAGAGACCTGTGTCCCCTGGGGACTTCTCTGCCAGAGGACAGCCAAAGCCCACGTGCATTGGTGTGTGTGCTCCTTTCTGCAGGCGGCTGTTGGCAGGAGCACCTGGTGGCAACACTTGGTCTCTGTCAGAAGCTGTTACTCCTTCCTGGAATGATTTTTGCTTGGAAGTGATTATGTGCAGTGTCCACCCATCTCCCCAGCCCATCACTGCCTCACACACGAGGTGACCACCAAGCCACTCTCCGGCCATCTGACCCGCAGCTGAGCCCTTCCCAGAGTGCCCGCACCCGCAGGGAGCGCAGGGCTGGATTTGGCCGCCAGAGAGTTGGTGACCCTCGTGAGATCCTCGGTGCATTTAGTTCCTACAGGAGTGTGGGCACCGCTGGGAAATGATCTGCATGCCTTGTTAATTGGATGTTCTTCCACCGCTAGCCTGGGGCAGGATCTCTCCCGGTCCTCCTCTCAACTCCCGGGCCTCTCCTCAGCCAATCAGAGAAGGCACCAAAATAATTGAGCCAATCAGAGCGCGCGGCGCTGATGACTCCTCAGGCAGTCCCAGAGCGCCCAGAGCTCCTCACCTGGACTCCACCCGCGCCCCGCCCCCAGCGCCCCCCGCCAGGAGAATTTGGGGAGGGGGTATCGCGTTTTATCTTCTTTTTTGTTTTTCTAGAGTCAGGATTAAATGCTCGAGAGACGGAATTTCGTGTTCGGACTCAGATGTTTATTAATTCTTATCAATATTACAGTGAGTTCTACAGCACTTCTAGCTAACAGGCTAAAAATGGACACGTATCTCTCTCTACAAGGCCTTTTAAGGGCCAATCTGTCCAACTAAGAACACACAGCTAAATTCTTTTTACTTTTAACCCAACAACCAACCACCTGTGACCTGCACTGTGGAATTTTCTATCCAATTACAAATGTACCACCAAGACCCGTGAAGAAGGTGAAAAAGAAAGAAACCTCCACCCTAAAACCTCCATCTTTTTTTATATGTATTAATATAGTCTAAAACCACAAATTCTAAATTTTCCACCATGGGACATTACACACTTCTATTCAAACTACACACCAGTGATCCCAGTTCTATCACACAATTCTGGAAACCTTCTTCACAGCCTCAGGTCAAAAGCAGTGTTTTCCTGGAGGTCAATGCCTGTCAGCAGAGAAAACCCCTCAGTTTCCAGGGATCCAGCAGGGGGGAGGTGTCAGACCCTGCCCGGCGCTGGCCATGGGGCGTGTGGCGCGGGCCCGGAGCTCTTGGCTACTGTGGGCTGCTGGGGGGACACCCCCGGAACTGTGTCCTGCACACACAGCGCTGTTCCAGGAGATGGTTTAGTCCGAGTGTCACTTCATTCACGGCACCGACCGGCTGAGATTCGTGGAGAGGAACATCTCCAACCGGGAGCAGTTCCTGCACTTGGGCAGCGATGTGGGGCTGCACGTGGGGACACCTCCTTTGGGGACAAGGCTGCCAGGCACTGGAACAGCGACCCGCAATGGATGGAGCACAGACGGGCTGCGGTGGACAGGCACTGCCGGCACAACTACGAGTTGTCCAGCCCGTTCCTCGTGGAGCGCAGAGGTGAGCGTGGGGCAGAGCGTGTCCCCTCGGGCCCTGCCCTGGGAATGACCCTGGAGCCCCTCAAAACCTCCCTGGGAATCACCCGAGACACGTCAGCCCTTCTTGTGCCCATCCCCGGGGCTTCCTGCACCCTCACCCCAAGTGACTCCAGTGGCTCTCCCAGTCCATCCCAGTCTCTCCTGCTGTCCTTACAGTCCTCACCCGTGTCACCAGAGTATCTCCCATTTCCTCTCAGTCCACAGCCATTCCATTCCCTGTCCACTCCCCGAGCAGAAAAATCTCTCCAACCCCTTCCCTCCACCCAACAGGGATCACCAGGACCACGGATCACCAGGGCTCTGCCCAACGGGGGTCACTGGGGATCATCCAACACCGATCCTCCCATGGGGGATGGAGCTGGAGCAGAGCACGAAGCTCTTCCCACACTCGGGACACTCACAGAGCTTCCCTTAGTGGAGCCTCCGTTGGTGTCGGGTCAAGGTTGAGCTCTGTGAGAAGCTCTTCCCGCACTCAGGACACTCGTAGGGCCTCTCCCCAGTGTGGATGCGCCGGTGCACAGTGAGTTTGTCGTTGCGTTTGAATCCCTTCCTGCAGTTGGGGCAGCGGAAGGGCCTCTCCTCTGTGTGAATCCGCTCATGTCTGAGGAGAGTGGAGCTTCTCTGAAACCTCTTCCCACACTTGGGACACTCGTAGGGCCTCTCCCCAGTGTGGATGTCCTGGTGTTGTCTCAAGTCGGACCTCCACCCAAAACTCTTCCCACATTCCAAGCAGGTGTAGGGCCGTTCCCCAGTGTGGCTCACCTTGTGCCGCATCAGGCTGGAGCGCTGGCGGAAGCTCTTTCCGCATTCCCCACATTCATAGGGCTTTTCCCCAGTGTGGACCAGCACATGCTGCATCAGATTAAAGATCGTCATGAATCCCTTCTCACATTCCCCACACTCGTAGGGCTTTTCCCCAGTGTGGATCCTCTGGTGCCGGATCAGCGCGGAGCTCCAGCTGAAACCCTTCCACATTCCAAGCACTTGTGGGGCTTCTCTCCTCCAGGAGACTTCTCCACCAGCTCTGAGCTCCGCCTGCATCTCCAGCCTCCTTCCTGGCTCGAGGAGGGTCTTTGCTCCTCACAGCTCACTAGGCTGGGTTTGCAGCCCCTCGTCCCACGGGATCTCCGGGGCTTTTCTTCCTCCTTCATCTGTTCACACCTTGGGAACGTAAAATTCTGGTTTGGGGAAAAAAACAAGAGGGGAGTGCCTTGAGTTGCAGGTCCCTCCTTGCCCAAATGTAAACCAGGAAATTATTGGGCATATGATGCCTGCAAGAACCTACAAAATACCAAGATTCAGCCTAAAAATCCTCCAAAACATCATGACACAGATAAGAAACTCCGCATAACAGCAAGATTTACCCAAAACCTCCTCCAAAATATAAGCATTCAGCCCCTGCAAAAAATCCAAAGCACCAACATTTAACCCAGTAATGCCCAGAAACACCAAGATGCACCCCTGTGGAAATCGTGGATCCCCCTCCCCGGTCACCTGCTGAATGTGGCGAGGGCAATGCTCCTGGGGGCTGGGGGTTCCTCCTTTCAAAGTGCAACTCAGGAAGTCATTGGGCATCTTGTGTCTCTAAGAACCTCCAAAACACAACGATTCAGCACAAAAATTATCCAAACATCAAGACACAGATCAAAAACTCCCCAAAAAGCAAGTTTCAGCCCAAATCCCTTCCAAAATATAAAGATTCAGCCCCTGCAAAAAATCAAAGCACCAGCATTTAGCCCAATAAAGCTCACAAACACCAAGATTCAGCCCTGTGAAAATCATGGATGGTCCTCTTCAGTCACCTGCTGCATGTGGGGGGAGCAACGCTCCTGGGGCTGGGGCAGAGGCTGCAGATACAGGGAGGAGTGGAACATTGTGCTGCTTCCCGTTTCTGCTCCTCCTCTGGTATCCCTACTCTTCCTCACAGGCCTCTTCCTCCCATTATTCATCTTTCTCCTGCACAATCCCACCTGCTCCTTCCACAGGCATCCTTTGACCATTTTGTTCTTCATCCCTGCTTCTCCTTCCCTTCTCCTGCTGCCCCCAGGCCCAGCACCCACTGCCGGCTCCCTCTTCCCCCCAAACCCACAGCATCCCAGCGCAGGGGCAGCGATGGAGCTGGGGCAGCGATGGAGCTGGGGCAGCTCGGGCTGGGGCAGCGCTGGGCTCTCGGCCGCTCCCGCCCGCACTCGCTCCCCACTGCAGCCGCTGCCGCCACCACAGCGCGGGGGGGCCCGGCCTTGGCGCTCCCCCCCTCCCACCTCCCCAAATTCCCCTGCCGGGGGGCGCTGGGGCCAGGAGACAGACGAGTGACAGATCAGGGGGGCTGGGAAGAGTCGGCAGCCAGAGAGCACTGAAAATCTCAGCAGTGACTACAGTGGCATCTTCGGGGACTAAACATGGCAGGGCACCCATGGAGGGTAGAAAGGGAAAGCCAGGAAAGGCTCCTGGCTAAAGGGATGATGATCCCAAAATATCTCTGAAGGGTCCCAGGAGAGCATCTTGAGGAAGTTTGCACATTCTCCCAGAGGTAATCAAGGACATGGACACCCAGGGGGGCAATAAGGGAATTCGAGAAGGGATTTAGACAACAGGGGATGGAGGTGTTGGTGTGCTGGGAAGGGACTGGGTGAAGGGGAGTGTGCAGGAATATGGTTCAGGCAAGAAGAAGCAGCAGGAATCTATGTGGGAAGAAAAAGGATGATGACAAAGACAAAGAAGAGAAAAATACTGAGGATGGGGATGTTTTTCAGCAGGATTTGATCCTCAGAAGTTGCCAGCTGCTGCAGATCCTTTGTATCCCCGGTTGCCAGGACAGGCACACAAGGAGGTCAGGATTGCAGGGGGTTTCTCTGTGCTGGGCAGCGGCAGGAGCGGGCGCAGAGGGGCGGCACCGGGAGCACGGGCTGGGGGCCTGTGGGGAGCTGCGGGGCCGGGCCGGGGCTGTGGGGCAGCCGGGGCTCAGCGCCGGGCGCTGCCTGAGCCCAGCACCCCCCGGCAATTGCAGGCCCGGCAGTGGCCCCCGGCCCCCAGGAGGCTGCGGGACGCCCCGGCCGCTGCCCGGCCCCGTGGAGCTGCCGGCCCTGCCCGCCGGGGGGGCCGCGTTTGGACACTGCGGCAGGACAGGCACCGGCTCTGGGATACGGGCTGGCCACGGCAGCCACAGCACAAGGAGCAGCAGGACAAAGGAACAGCTGGGAAATGGGCATTGGACGTGCAAGCATCCAGATTAGCTTTTAAGCATTTTCCTTGGGTCACTGCAGAAAGGAATGATTTAGCAGAAAGCTCAGCAGCTGTCAGAGGATGAGCACCCCCAGGCACTGAGGGGGCTGCAGGAGGGGCAGAAGAAGCCCCTGGAGCACTTGGTCACAAAGGCACAGCAGGGGAATGCAAGAAGGGATGAGGAAAAGGCCAAGGGGAAGGCAAAGGCCATGGCAGAGTTTCTACAGCCCCTGAGGGATGAACCCCAGGGCCCAAGGGGGCCCCAGCACCCAGGGGCTCTCACATCCTTACACCATCTTCAACCAGGTGCCCTCCTCACACTGCCACCATTCAGTCCTTGATGGCAAAGATGCTTTCTGGGGATGCCCACTTACACAGGATGGTAAACTGGATTTTGCCTTTGAGTGGGAACAAGAGGTAGAAGGGAAAATGGAAAAGACATGGACGGTCCTTCTGCAGGGATGCATGGAAGCACCAGCCTTATTGGGGCAAGCCTTGCAGAAAATATCACAAGAATTTACCCCACCCCCGGGATTGGGTTAATGCAGGATGTGGATGACTTGCTGCAATCAGGAGGACAAGAAGTGGTAGAAGAAGCCTCTGTGAAATGGCTGAATGTTCAGGCTAAAAAACATCTTTGATTATTTGAAAAAACAGCGCAAATGGTGGAGAAAAAAGTAAAAGATTTGGGACATATTTTGACTCAAGGTTTGTGGTGTATTAACCCAGGGAGGGACGAGGGAATCTCAGAAGCAATATTACCCAGCACTAAAAAGCAGCTGGGAACATTCTGAGGATTAACAGGGATTTGCAGAACCTGCACTGAGGATTCTCTGTTCCAGCCCGAATATTGTACGACTTTTTAACCCTAGACAGCCCTAGTATTATGGTATGGACATAAGAAAAAGAACAAAACTTGACAAAATGAAAAAACAAAGTGATTGATGCCACAGCCATGGCTCTACCCGAGTCAGAAAAGAAATTGGAATGGGATGTGGATGTTACATAGGGCCATGCCAAAGGAATTTGGACTTCCCGGCTGCAGGAGCAGCATGGGAGGGCACCACTGACCCTGCACTGAAGGCAACGCAGCAGCAGCCAGGGCTCCACATCGGGCCAAGCCCCTGGGCCTGCCCACAGATCCTCTGCTGAAATCCTCTGCCTGGGCACCCTCCTTTGGCATCTCCACACACTGGGGCCAATCCTTGCTGCCACTGCTGGAGCTTCGCTGCTTTCTGTGCCTGCACTGCCACAGCTGCTGGGGAAGACAACGGCACAATTCCACTCTGCCCCTCAGTTACACTCACAGACTGGGCTGACGGGGATTCCATGGTCGGAAAATATACCGAGTGTAATTTTAAAAATCTATTTCTCTACTCAGGCTTCATGTGCCTTTGCATTGGGGAAAAGAATTTGAAAGAGATTTCTAAGGAATGTTCCTCCACTCAACAGAGAGGAGTTTAACATCTCAATAGACTGGGAATAGCCCAAAAGATACTCACAAAGATAACGACCATTAAGGCCCATCAGGAAACATCAAGGAACACCCACCCCAGACACTGCCCCTGGCATAGTTGGAGATGCCTGGTCTGCAAAAGGCTGAGAAGGAAATCCAGGAGTGCGGACCTAATTAATATAGAGGGGAAGAAATCCGGGTCCAATAGGAAATTATATAGTAACAACTACACAACTTGGAAGCAATGAACATTAAACCAATGGATTTCTATGGGTTCAAACTGTAAAAAGTTAAGGGAAAATCTAGTAAAACTCACGTGTCATGGAATGATTTTCTCTGCACACCCGGGCTATTTGTGGATGAAATGATTTCTGCTACACATCCTGGCCAGAATCAAGCAATTCCTTGATTCTCTAACAGTAGAAATGGTGTTGAAGAGTTTTAGTTCTTCCCGCAGTTTTGGTGACAAGACTACACCATTAGAAGGTTTTTTCTTAATAATCCTACTTTTATAAGATTCATTCCAGGCAGAGTCAGGAGAGCAGCTTTAGAAATGCAAATTAACTCTGCTGAAGAAATGTATGGACAATTTACCAAACTATTCTTGCCTGGGGGAGGAAGTTTGCAGATTTCCTCTGTCCCCCACTCCAAGCTCTGCCTGCCTGCACAGATGGAATTTGCACAACTAAAGGCAGAGCCCATAGTGAGGATATCTGACTGCAACAGAAATTGGTTAAGCTGCAAAGGTGTCCTGGTTTTGGGCAAATTTGGGGGAAAACCTCCAGAAGGAGCCCCCAGACAGCAAACCCCACGACTCCTCCCCCCCCACCCCACCGGGTTCGGGAAGAATTTCCTCGGAGAAGAGTGGGAGAAAAAACCTGTTTATTTAACAAGCAAGACACTCCCCAGCACAGGGAAAAAAGACAACACCAGCTGACAAAAAAAAAACTCTTTCACCGTTCTGAAGGGATGACAAACTCAGTCTCTCTGGCGAGTGGTCGCTCAGTTATCAGTCTCTGGCGCTGGGGATGACTGCTGCAGGTGACAAAGTGTAGCCTCCCGGTGTTCCTTGGGGTTCCCAGGTCCCCGTCCGTTCAGATGGTATCCAGGAGAGGGAGGGGACGGGGTGGAAGAGAAAACAGTCCAGGGAAAAAGTTGGACTGCCTAGCTGAACTAACTAATAAGCAGAAAGCAAGGGCAAAGCGAAGGAAAGAAAAAAGGCAGAAGCGAGCAAGCAGGCAAGCAAGCAGGCAAGCAAGCAAGCAAGCAAGCAAGCAAGCAAGCCGAGCTAAAACCTCTCCTAAACATAGACCATGGGGGAGGTGAGCCGGCTGATAACAAGACAAAACAAAGCTTCACTCTCAGACTCAGTCCTGGAAGCACAGGACATAATACCAAACATAATCAGGACACACGATTGGAGATAGAAACACCATAACATCACCCTAGGACATTCCACCCCTTATCTCCATATCGTGAACATACTAAACAGCATGTAAAAACTTCAGCAAGTAGAAATTTCCATCTTTCACTTATTCGGACACATTTCCTTCTGTCTCATGCTGCCTCACCCCACAATCAGATCTCCCTGAGGCACACATCGTGTTGTTCCATCTCTCTGCATTACCCACCATGTACAACCTGGTCCTTGAGCAAAGACAATCCCACGAATGGGTTTGTCTGTACTCGGGGCAGAATTGATCCAAACTGCCTTCCCCAACAAACCTCTGATATGTGCCACTGGGACTTTGTCTCCATCTACTATATTCAGGGACTTAGACTGGGCAGGGCCCGCTCGGTTGGTGGAACCCCGGGTGTTAACTAACCAAGTGGCCTTTGCTAAATGCTGCTCCCAGTTTTTGAATGATCCCCCACCCAATGCTCTCAAGGTGGTTTTTAACAGTCCATTGTGCCTTTCCACCTTCCCTGCAGCTGGTGCATGGTAGGGGATATGGTACACCCACTCAATGCCATGTTCCCTAGCCCAAGTGTTGATAAGGCTATTCTTGAAATGAGTCCCATTGTCTGACTCAATCCTCTCAGGGGTGCCATGCCTCCAAAGGACCTGCTTTTCCAGGCCCAGGATGGTGTTACGGGCTGTAGCGTGAGACACAGGGTAGGTCTCCAACCATCCAGTGGTGGCTTCCACCATGGTCAGTACATAGCGCTTGCCCTGGCGGGTTTGAGGCAGTGTGATGTAGTCAATCTGCCAGGCCTCTCCATACTTGTACTTGGACCACCGCCCCCCATACCAGAGGGGCTTCACCCGCTTGGCTTGCTTGATGGCAGCGCACGTCTCACAGTCATGGATAACTTGAGAAATACTGTCCATGGTTAGATCCACCCCTCGGTCTCGTGCCCACTTATATGTGGCATCTCTGCCCTGATGACCTGAGGCATCATGGGCCCATCGAGCCAGGAACAACTCTCCCTTGTGTTCCCAATCAAGGTCTATCTTCGACACCCCTATCTTTGCAGCCTGATCTACCTGCTGATTGTTTTTCTGCTCTTCATTAGCCCTACTTCTGGGAACATGGGCATCTACATGGCGAACCTTCACAGGTAATTTCTCTAACCGGGTAGCGATATCTTTCCACTCTTCGGCAGCCCAAATTGGTTTTCCTCTACGCTGCCAGTTAGCCTCTTTCCATCTCTCCAACCATCCCCACAGAGCATTGGCTACCATCCATGAATCGGTATAAAGGTAAAGCTTTGGCCACTTCTCTCTTTCAGCAATGTCTAAGGCCAGTTGAACCGCTTTGAGTTCAGCAAGTTGACTGGATCCACCCTCTCCTTCAGTGGCCTCTGCTACCCGTCGCGTGGGGCTCCATACGGCTGCTTTCCACCTTCGATTCATCCCCACAATGCGACAGGAACCGTCGGTGAATAGAGCATAGCGTGTTTCCTCTGCTGGCAGTTGGTTATATGGTGGAGCTTCTTCAGCCCGTGTCACTGGTTCTTGTTCCTCATCTGTGACACCAAAACTTTCACCTTCAGGCCAATTTGTAATTACTTCCAAAATCCCAGGGCGATTCAGTTTTCCAATCCGGGTGCGCTGTGTAATGAGGGCAATCCACTTGCTCCATGTAGCACTGGTGGCATGGTGGGTTGAGGGAACCTTTCCTCTGAACATCCACCCCAGCACTGGCAGTCGGGGTGCCAGGAGGAGTTGTGCTTCTGTGCCAACCACCTCTGAGGCTGCTTGGACCCCTTCGTAGGCGGCCAAGATCTCCTTCTCTGTTGGGGTGTAGTTAGCTTCAGACCCTCTGTAGCTCCGACTCCAAAATCCTAATGGTCGGCCTCGAGTCTCACCAGGCACCTTCTGCCACAGGCTCCAGGACAGACCATGGTTCCCGGCTGCAGAGTAGAGCACGTTCTTCACATCTGGTCCCGTCCTGACTGGGCCAAGGGCTACTGCATGAGCAATTTCCTGCTTTATCTGGGCAAAAGCTTGTTGCTGCTCAGGGCCCCAATGGAAATCGTTCTTCTTGCGGGTGACCAGGTAAAGAGGGCTCACAATCTGACTGTACTCAGGAATGTGCATCCTCCAAAAACCTATGGCGCCTAAGAAAGCTTGTGTCTCCTTCTTGTTGGTTGGTGGGGACATAGCTGTGATTTTGTTGATGACATCAGTAGGAATCTGACGCCGTCCATCTTGCCACTTCACTCCCAGGAACTGGATCTCTCGAGCAGGTCCCTTAACTTTACTCTTCTTGATGGCGAAGCCGGCTTCCAGGAGGATTTGGATGATTCTCTCTCCTTTCTTGAACACTTCTGCTGCTGTGTTCCCCCACACAATGATATCATCAATATATTGTAAATGTTCTGGAGCCTCACCTTTTTCTAGTGTAGTCTGGATCAGTCCATGGCAGATAGTAGGACTGTGCTTCCACCCCTGGGGCAGTCGATTCCAGGTGTACTGCACTCCCCTCCATGTGAAAGCGAACTGAGGCCTGCACTCTGCTGCCAGAGGAATGGAGAAAAATGCATTGGCGATATCGATAGTGGCGTACCACTTTGCTGCCTTGGACTCCAGCTCGTACTGCAGTTCCAGCATGTCCGGCACGGCAGCGCTCAGTGGTGGAGTCACCTCATTCAATGCACGATAGTCTACGGTCAGTCTCCATTCTCCTTCAGATTTACGTACAGGCCAGATGGGGCTGTTGAAGGGTGAGTGGGTTTTGCTGACCACCCCTTGGCTCTCCAGCTCACGGATCATTTTATGGATGGGAACCACGGCATCTCGAGTTGTTCTGTATTGTCGGCGATGCACTATGGAAGTGGCAATTGGTACCTTTTGCTCTTCTCCTTTCAGAAGTCCTACAGTACTTGGATTCTCAGACAGTCCAGACAAGGTGTTCAATTGCTGGATGCCCTCTGTCACCACAGTTGCTATCCCAAATGCCCACCTGAATCCTTTTGGATCTTTAAAATACCCCCTTCGGAGGTAATCTATGCCCAAAATGCATGGGGCCTCTGGGCCAGTCACAATAGGATGTTTTTTCCATTCATGTCCAGTCAAGCTCACATCAGCTTCCACCAAGGTAAAGTCCTGTGATCCACCTGTCACACCAGCAATAGAAACAGATTCTGCCCCCACATATCTTGATGGGACTAATGTGCATTGGGCACCAGTATCAACCAAAGCTTTATACTTTTGTGGTTCCGATGTGCCAGGCCAACGAATCCACACAGTCCAGAAGACACGATTTTCCCTCGCCTCTCCCTGGCTAGAGGCAGGGCCCCTCTAAGCCTGTTTATCCTTCTTTCCTTGGGCATATGTCTTAGAGGTTCCTTCAAGGGGATCAGATATATCATCATCATCATACTTGGCAGCTTGGCTACGGGCAACTGGAGCTGCTCTCCTTTTGGTGGAACTTCCTCTTTGGGTCTTGCCTTCCTTCAATTCACGCACCCGTTGTGCCAGAGCAGCAGTAGATTTTCCATCCCATCTCCTCATGTTTTCTCCGCAATCACGTAGGAAGAACCACAGCTCAGCTCGTGGGGTGTACCTCCTCTCCCCATCAGGGGAACGTCTGCGTTGGATACCAGGGCCTCTAATTTGTACTGCTGAGATTTGGAGAAGGTCCTCTTTAATCTCCTCCCTGAGTCTTTTATGATTCTCCTCTATCTTGTCTTCTAATTTCTGCAGACGTGTTTCCACAGCTGCAATTCTGGCATGTGTTGGGCCATGCACAGCATCTGCATATGCTCGGAGCTTCTTTGCCATATCAAGCACGGTCTCATCCCTCTCGTCCCGCTTCATTATTGCTAAAGCAGAAGCATATTCATGGGGCCCAAGTCGTACAAGTTTTCGCCACATCACAGATGTACATGGTACCAAGTCCGGATTCCTAGTTGTTATGTCATCTGAGAAGATAATCTCTGCCACTGCCATTTCTCTCAGGCGTTGGATCCCTTGT
The DNA here is from genome assembly GCF_052056855.1 of Sturnus vulgaris. Classification (NCBI taxonomy): domain Eukaryota; kingdom Metazoa; phylum Chordata; class Aves; order Passeriformes; family Sturnidae; genus Sturnus; species Sturnus vulgaris. The sequence continues at coordinate 10,970,578 of NW_028276170.1, forward strand.
TCTATCGTCTTCCAGTGGGTCTGCTGCATATAAAGATCATCTGCACACAGGTATCTTTGTGCTACACTGTCCAGGACCCGTGCCCAGAGGCTGTGAGGGTTAGGCCCTCTCATCATTCCTTGGTCGATGACAGGATCATGTGACAGGGATCCCAAATGCCTGGCTTCAGTGCCATCCAGAATTGTAGCCTCGCCTGCAGCATCCCAAAGACGGACCAACCAACTAATTATAGACTCATCAGGTCGTCGGGTGTAATCCTTTCTTAGGCCACGGAGGTCCTTTAGGGAAAAAGACTCAATATTGGCCTCTGATCTTTTACCAGTTGCTTTGACTCCTGGTTTTATGTCAGGAGGCGTCGAGGGTCCTTCTCCTGCATCATCATCATCATCATCATCCACTGGTCGATCAGTCTTGTCTGTGCACTTTCCACTTCTCGTGCTGGTAGCAACAGCCATTGGTTGAGGCTTACTGGCAGGTTTAGCTGCTGGCTTAGGCTCACTGTCTGGTGTAGTTGTTGGCCTCGAGCCTGGGGTGTTGGCTGCAGCCTGAGTGACTGGGATAGTGGCTGATTTATCTGCCTGTCCCCCTTCCTCTGTCTGCTGCCCTACAGTATCTAGCAGGGTACGGTAAGCATATGCCAGGGCCCAGCTCACTGCAATGATCTTCTTCTCCTTAGAATTACCATGGCACTTCTCTTTCAGGTACTTTGCTACCTCAGCTGGGTTCTGAATTTGTTCACATGGAAAATCCCAGGATGTAGGGTCAGAAAATTCCTTTAAGATTTGGCCCATATCCTCCCATTTCCCACACCATTCAGGATTCCTCACGCCTGGCTCTACTCTGGGGTCAGGGGTCTCAGCCCCTCTAGAAATCTCAGCTCTCATTCTAGAGAAACTGCAGACTGTATAGAGAAAGCTTACTATATTAAACACCAGAAAGATGGTCTCTTTAACACTCAGGGGGAACTGAACATTCTCTAATAAGGATGTAACAAATTCAGAGGAGAAGAAGGAGAACAAAGGCTGAAAAGCCTCATCCCCTGCTTCTCCTCTAACAAACTGAGTGCACAACCACAACCAAGAACCATACATTCCTGGAACAGATTCCAGCACCTTTATAAATCTCCTGCAGGCCATTAAAACCAAGCCCAGCCCGATGGATATTTTGGTCAATGCCCCTCTGCTACAGAAACTACGCATTAGGGACAATACCGGAGCTATTTCTGGATAAGCAAATAAACCCAGGGACCACAAAGGTATTAGGACTTCAAAAAACCCTAGGGACCAGAATCCCATGCAGGCCTCCACCCCAAAAGACATGAATTCCAACAACATAGCCAATAACTGCTCTATATCAACACAAAAGAATTTGAACCAAATTATTATTATTAGAACAGGGTTTTTTCCCACTTTCTCGAGCCTCGAGTTGGGCGCCAATTTATTTGTCCTGGTTTTGGGCAAATTTGGGGGAAAACCTCCAGAAGGAGCCCCCAGACAGCAAACCCCACGACTCCTCCCCCCCCACCCCACCGGGTTCGGGAAGAATTTCCTCGGAGAAGAGTGGGAGAAAAAACCTGTTTATTTAACAAGCAAGACACTCCCCAGCACAGGGAAAAAAGACAACACCAGCTGACAAAAAAAAACTCTTTCACCGTTCTGAAGGGATGACAAACTCAGTCTCTCTGGCGAGTGGTCGCTCAGTTATCAGTCTCTGGCGCTGGGGATGACTGCTGCAGGTGACAAAGTGTAGCCTCCCGGTGTTCCTTGGGGTTCCCAGGTCCCCGTCCGTTCAGATGGTATCCAGGAGAGGGAGGGGACGGGGTGGAAGAGAAAACAGTCCAGGGAAAAAGTTGGACTGCCTAGCTGAACTAACTAATAAGCAGAAAGCAAGGGCAAAGCGAAGGAAAGAAAAAAGGCAGAAGCGAGCAAGCAGGCAAGCAAGCAGGCAAGCAAGCAAGCAAGCAAGCAAGCAAGCAAGCCGAGCTAAAACCTCTCCTAAACATAGACCATGGGGGAGGTGAGCCGGCTGATAACAAGACAAAACAAAGCTTCACTCTCAGACTCAGTCCTGGAAGCACAGGACATAATACCAAACATAATCAGGACACACGATTGGAGATAGAAACACCATAACATCACCCTAGGACAAAAGGGAAACAGCAAATGGAGAATTTTGTGCAACCTTCATGAAAAATAGTGTGTGTGTGGGGGGAATCATCCCTCTCTCCAGAGCACTGGGGTGTTTTTGCTAATCCAGAGAAACCAGTTGGGGATCCAAGTATTTGATGATTTCATAAGATTAACGTGGTCAATGGATGCAGCCCTGGCTGCAGGGAGCACCCCAAAACTGGAAAAAAGATGAACAGACACCTGAACAAATCCTACACCACCATGGACCAGCCCCAGGTAGCCCTAACGAATTCATATCAGGAGACAGAGAAGTCATTTATCATTTCGATGGGATAATTAGATAACACAATGTCCTCAAAATAACACCCAACCAGACAGCTCCAGCTCCTCACCTTCTTCCCGACCAATCCACTCAGATGAGGAATGCAACGTTTCCCGATGGAATGGAATCAGATGATCTATTAACAGAAAGTGGAGAAGTTTGTGGAAAATTAAATGACGCAAACTGCTGTTTGCAAACAGATCACAAAGGAAAAGTGGTGAAACAGATAACAAAGGAAGTGAGAAAGTAGCTCATATTCCGGTCAAATGTGGAAAGGAAGGGAATGGGACACGTTTTCGTGGTTTCCTGGCAGACCATGGCTTAAACGAATGCTGCTCCTCCTCTGACGTGCTGCAGCAACTCTCAGCTTTTTACCATGCACGACACCTTGCACCAAAGAGGATGCAGGAAAAGAGATTGAGTCAATGGAAATTAAAAGTTTGTAAAGCCAATTATTGAGAATATGAGAAAAGGAAGGATTGAAAGCAGTAAGATTAATATCGTAGTAGGGGTGAATATTAAGAGGGACATGCAGTAGGTGGATCGGGAAGTCTGAACCCTCCAAGTATCTCAGCCAGAGGGGAAAGGGAGAGGGAGATGCAGACGGGAAAATGAGGATAAAAAGGAGGCGGCGTTTTAGAGACCGCATGGCAAATGCCGCATGGCCTCTCTCTTTGTTCATCAATAAAGTCACTTTTACAGGACTCCTCTGTCTCCTGCGGGCACACAAACCTCTGGCCACGGGAATTTTCCCGCACAGCCCCGGGCACAGGGCAGACACCTCTGTGCCACCCACAGCAACCGGGACGAGCCAGCGCTGCTCCGGCACCGGCTCCTGCCGAGGCCCCAGCGGGAAGGAGACCGCGGGCAGCCGCTCCCGCAGCGCCCTCAGCCCAGCGCCAACACGGGCCGGCACCGGCACAACCAACCCGCCAGAGCCCCCTGCCGCCCCCTCGGCCCGCAGCGAGCCCCGAGCCCCCGCACAACCGAGCGCGGCTCCCACCTGCGCTGGGGCCGCCTCCGAGCTCCGCCGCCGCCTGTGCCTGAGGAATTCGATGGGATGTGTTGCCTTAACCTTTCTGACCACTCCCAGCCCATCTATGCCAGCATTCAAGCCCTGAAAGAAGGTGTGAATAAACTTCGGGTAGATCATGGGTACGACTGGCTGAACTGGCTCTTAGGGCACTGGGGACTCACTGGCTGGGTCAGGAATTTAGTTCAAATAGGTTTGTATGTATTAGGCATCATATTATGCATTGTAGTAGTTATTCCTTGTATTTTACAGTGTGTTAAGAATTTAATCGACAAATCGCTTAAGAGTGTATTTTTAGTTAAAAGAAACGGGGGAGGTGTGGATATGGGTAATGCAAATGAGACTGATAGTACTGCAGATTGAATCGGCAAATGCAGCCTGACAACGAGGATGCCTGGCAAGAGCAAACAGAGATCTGACTGCAAGAGGACTGGATCAAGTCTGGGTTATGGGAAATAAGATTTTACTAAGTCCAAATGTAAAGTTTGTCTATGTGAGAGTTTGTCTATGTAAGGTTTGTCTATGTGATTGCAGTAAAATATTGCCAGCCTTCCTGTAAATGGTATATAAGCACATGTAGTGCTCAGTAAAAATTGGATTTTGATCACCATTCAGTGTTCCCGTCTCTCTCTCATCGTCGATAGTTCAAGTACTCCCAGTGGGTTCCTGGAAAGAGAATGGTGGCACATCTACTGCCTGCTACCCCCCTCTAGGCAATATTCAACTGTTTAGTTCACAGACTCATCTTCCAGCACTCTTAGTGGGGTCAGCAGAGCCACTTCCCACTGGTGGGGGCAAAGAGCACCCTCTGTGCCTTTGTGCTGGGAGCAGACAGTGTTGTCTCAAAGGAAAGGTCAGAGAGAGACCAAGCTGGACCTCTGCCTCCTGCCCCTCACCCCACAAGGGCAGGAGGGCACAAAACTGAACACCTTTTTTTATTTTTTTCTGTCCTGTCTTTCCCAGGAGCTTGACTAGCTCGAAGGAGAGGATTCATAGGATTTCTTGAGGATCACTGCCAGTGCACAGCACACATGGCATCCCTCACCCCTTACATCATCATGGCATGGAGGGGTAGGAACCAACCACAGCCCTACCCCACTGCTCCAGAAGCTAAAATCCCTATGCAAGCATTTAGTTATGGCCTTCTTAGAGAACCACATTCCCACCCAAATCTTCCCCTCTGCAGCAGCTCATTCCCACAGGAACTGGCAGAGCAGATGGGGTTTGGACATTGGCTGGCTTCCATTGCACTCCTTGCCCTGGAGCTGGCACGGCAGGAGAAGGGCTCTGGTGAACCTTCTCCTCCTCCCATGTAGGCTCTAACCCAGCTGCCACAACTTCAAGTTCTCAGAGCACTTCTGGGCTCTGAGCAGCGGCCACGGGAGGAGGAGATGCAACTCCAAAGGCAGCAGTTCCCAGGCCCAGCTCCTGCCATCCCAGTGGGGCTGTTCGGTGGTTCAGGAGAGGAAGGGAAGGGCGAGTGCAGGTGGCAGTAGCTCATTTCCGACTGAAAGAGGGAAAGGTAATTTATTCACTTTGAAATCCCTGCATTCAAGCTCTGATCTTAACCTGAAAGAGAAGTAGCACCTGCTCGTGTTAAATTTGGGTGAAGAACAACTGTTACATTTGATATGGTAAGCAGTTCAATTATCTGAGGGAAAGTGTACAGCAAAAATTAGCATTCACAGAGAGACAGAAAAGAGCAGGAGTTGGCAAAAGGGAGGAGGAAAAGAAAGCACACCCTAAGCCAGTGTTTCACCCAAATCCAGGATTTTCTGTTTGTAAGGACTGGAGTCCCCCCAGGTCCCTCCCCCCAATAAACGGGACCGAGGTGAACTGGGAAGCTTTATTGGGAACACTGGAGCAGCTGTGCTTGGGCAGAATGACAGCAGGGCTGTGTGTGGGACACACGACTCCTCTAAAATCAGTGTGGGGATGTGTTGGAGTGAGTAAGTCAAGAGTTTGTCTGAATCCTCCAGAGAGAGATCAGAGTGCACGGATTGAATGAAATTCTTGAGATGGATTGAAATATGTTAAGCCTCTCACACATAAAGCAGAGGTGAAGGTTTAGGTTGTAGAACGAGGGAGCAATAAGTAAGTAAATGGAATAAGTTTTAAGTGCTTTTAGTGAGTAAAAGATCTTAGAGGCCAGAGAAGTAGTACATATTCTAGTTGTTATAAATGAGAGACAAAAGTCTCGATATTCAGCAAAATTTAGATTGCTTTATTTGATAAAGAAAGAGCAAGCAGCGCTGGGGAACGTGAGGGGTCACCGCCCACTCCACGCTCCACCCAACCTTGGTTTGCAGCCTCTTCTTATACTGTGGGTTCTCGTTGTACACAAATTCACAAAGCCTTTGGGTGATAATCAGTCACAGATAGCCATCCGGTCCTTGTAGATAATCACCAGAGAAGTTCTTGGAGTCTGGTCCTTGAGATAGGCAGCATTGATCAGACAAAGGCAGGAAGGGCTTTTTGGGAAGTCTGATTTTGCAAGCGGGTAGCCGATACAACTTATTTGAAAAACATAACATAACATATTATAATGTAAGATAATACAACATAATATAACATAACAATGTGATTTTAAACAGAATTATTTAATCATATAATTTCCTTTATCTAGTGTCCATGCTTCATTTCAGAGCTTAGTATTCTGGTTTATACAAACCCCAATGCTTTTGTGATTAACACGAATCTTTTGTCAATTATCACACCAGTCAAATCCAAAACAGTGGGAACATTCTGACAAGTCTCCGAGAAAATCCTAACGTATTTAACACTAATGCTCCGAAGAAGATCAGATCTTAATCTGTAAACACATTCCTGGTAGTCAGAGGCCATCTCACTAGCAGAGGGGAGAAGCTTCCTGCAGATGCAAGAGCCTCCTTGGTTTCATGTGAATCTTTCCCGCTGCAAAGCGTGGGGGGTTCCCCACTGGAACAGGGACAGCGTTCTGGGAACTGACTGTAGGCTGAACACAAGTGGCTCCAGGACACTTCCTGCTGGGACACTTGCCTCTGGGAACAGCTTCTTGGAGATGGCTGGGCTCCCCTTTTTACTTCCAGGCATTTCCTGCCCATCTGCATCCTCAGGGATGAGGCTGTTTGTCTCACAGCCGTGGCTCTGACGGAGCAGGGACGCCTGTCCAAAGGGCTGCCTCCCTCTGCACTCTGGCTGCTCTCACCCAGGCTCTGGCAGGGGTGAAGGCTCTTGCAGAAATATCCCAAGGCTGGAGATCTTCCTCACCCTGCTCCTCCACTGCTGATACCACAGAGTTCCCTGCACATAGGAACATCACCTTTTCTTCTGCAGGAACCTGTTCCAGCACAACACCCAAGGGTCTTCTCCTGCGGCAACACCACAGCATCCTTAAAGCCGTGGACTAGCAAGTGACAGCTCCTGGAAATTGCTGCTGTGTGTCTGGCTGCAGGAAACCCCTTCTGGAATGCCCTTGGTCTCCATTTTTTGCTTTCTGGATTTTCCTGGCCAATCTGCATTGATTGCCAGCGAAAATCGCGAGGGTGCGGCGTGAGCAGCGGCCGAAAGCGCTGAGCGGGGCCATCAAACCCAGCCCAGCAACTCCCGGCGTTCGCCAGCCCAGAGGTGGCGCGGACAGCGCGGCCGAGGGTGGAGAACCAGCCCGGCTGTGCGGGAGGGCTCTCACGTGGGAATGTGCTTCTCTAAGAAGGCCATAACTAAATGCTTGCATGGGGGTTTTGGCTTCTGGAGCAGTGGGGTAGGGCTGTTGTTGGTTCCTACCCCTCCATCCCATGATGATGTAAGGGGTGAGGGATGCCATGTGTGCTGTGCACTGGCAGTGATCCTCAAGAAATCCTTCTAATCCTCTCCTTCGAGATAGTCAAGCTCCCGGAAATGACAGGACAGAAAAAGAAAAAAAAAAGCTCAGCTTTGTGCCCTCCTGCCCTTGTGGGGTGAGGGACAGGAGGCAGAGGTCCAGCTTCGTCTCTCTCTGACCTTTCCTTTGAGACAACACTGTCTGCTCCCACCACAAAGGCACAGAGGGTGCTCTTTGCCCCCACCAGTGGGAAGTGGCTCTGCTGAGCCCACTGAGAGTGCTGGAAGATGAGTCTGTGAACGAAACAGTTGAATATTGCCTAGAGGGGGGTAGCAGGCAGTAGATGTGCCACCATTCTCTTTCCAGGACCCCACGGGGAGTACTAGAACAGAGGTCTGTGAGGCTGAGAGGTTGAATATTGCCTGGGAGGGTGGCAAGCACTGGATGTGACTCGTCTCATGTGGGCACTGGCCTGGCCTTTCCTGTTTGTGCAGAACAAGCTCACTGTTCACCACGGGTGTTCTGTTTCCAGCACAGATTCTCTGCGTGTTGTTTGCACTGGGAAGGAGATTTCTAGGTTGTCTTTTGTTTCTTCATTAAAGGCGAATGATGGTGGGCAGAGCTCTGCAGAGAGTGAGATGAAGAAAGGAACAGGGTTAGTTGTCCCTAAGAACATGTGAGGAGAGGAACAGTCCCCTTGTCCCCCCCCCCCCGAGCCTCGCCAGAGTGAAATAACTAAGAAATTGTCCCCAAAGACCGGGTTTTGTGAAGCCTTGTGCTGCCTGCAGGAATGCGGGACCTGTCTTCGAGTATGTGTGTGGGGGAGGGTTGGGGAAGTAAGAAGAACTTCTAGTGACATATTTTAACTAATTGTAGGCATGAACTGTGCCACAGTGTCCCACCCATATTCCACTCTCCTGTCCCCATCCCCACCGTGTTATGATCCCACAGAGAGACCCACAGGGGGGTCGGGGCCAGGAGGGCTCTAGAAAAGTGCAGTGCACACGTGTGCCAGTGTGCAGAGCTCTGTGTGCACACACAGACACCGAAGTGCACACGTGTGTCAGTGTGCACAGCTGCACACACGGATATTTTCTAGCGTGTCCAGATGTAAGAGTGCCCGTCCCGCTTTGCACAGTGTCCATGTGTGCGGGTGTGCACAGCACTGTTCACATCTGTGCACTGCTGTGTACACGTGTGTGGAGTCTGTGCACAGCTCTGTGCTTGTAGGTGTGCACAGCTCCGCAAGGGTGAGCACGGCTCTGTGTGGGACATCCGTGTGTCAATGACACTGCACGTGTTCGTGTGCACGAGCTCTCTAAGGACAACAGGTCTTGTGCCTGTGGGCAGGTGAGCATTAGTGGAGACTGTGCCTAGGTGGGTGTGTGTGTAGCACGGATGTGCTGGGGTGGGGGTGTGTGTGTGTGTGTGTGTGTGTGTGTCTGTGTGTGTGTGTCTGTGTGTCTGTGTGTGCCCGTCTGTAAGAGCCAAAACGAGCTATGTGGGGCTCCAGACGGCTCTTTAAAATGCTGTTTTTTGTATCCAGATGATACCGCAATTCACAGGTCGTGGAGCCTTTTCAGCCACAGCTGTAGGTTCGTCTGAAGCTTCTCTAGTTCTGGTTACAGTGCATTCTATACTTTCCATTACAGAGCATCCTTTACTGTTACCTATAGCCTATCCTTACTACTAACATTACCATATTCATGTTACTATTGTCCAATCACCAAAGGTTAGTATGACACACTTTAAGCTCGAAGTACTTTTTCAGTTTTCTTGCATTGGAAAATTCTGAGATCTTTTCTCTACTTGCCACGCCAGCTTTCTTGTTTGTCTGTGAAAACCTTTTTGCTTGTTAAGAACATCTTTTGTTTGAGATGGATTTATCCTTTGCTCTAAGTCACACAAGCCCCGTCCCCCTCGCTCGCTCTTTGTCTCCTGGTGGCGGCGGCCCCGGGGCCGGGCTCTCCCCGGCTCTGCCCAATCAGCGCGCGAATTCGAGGAGTGACAGCGGAACCAGCCAATCGCCGCGAGGGGCGGGCTCTGCACGCGGCACGGACTCTGCTCCCTTTGCCCGAGCTCCGCCATTTCTCGGAAACCTCGCTTGAGGAGCGGGCAGGAGGCCAAGGAACCGCTGCTGCCCTGAACCGCCGGGAGCTCGGGGTGAGCGGGAGCTGAGGGCGCTGGGAGCTGGGGGTGAGTCCGGGATGGAGCCCAGACCCACCTGCAGCCTCGGCAGGAGCCGGTGCCGGAGCAGCGCTGGCTCGTCCCGGTTGCTGTGGGTAGCACAGAGGTAGCTGCCCTTGTCTCTGGGGCTCTACGGGATAATTCACGTGGCGAGAGGTTTGTGTGCACAAAAGAGACAGAGGAGTCCTGTAAAAGTCACTTTATTCATGAACAAGGGGAGAGGCCATGCGGCATTTGCCATGCGGTCTCTAAAACGCAGCCGCCTTTCTATCCTCATTTTCCCGGCCGGATCTCCCTCTCCCTTTCCCCACTGCCTGAGGTACTTGGAGGGTTCAGACTTCGCGATCCGCCTACTTCATGCCCTCGTTAATATGCACCCCTCCTTTTGTATAACATCCGATATTCCCGGCTCTGTTAAGTGTTTCTCCTTCTCGAAGTTCAGGAATTGAGAAGGATCTTGGCTGAGCAGTTGTCCGTACCAATTAATTTTCTGAAAATGATGGTTTGTCTTGTTACTTCCTTTTGTACAAATTCCTGGCCCTGTCTCCAGGCACATTCATCTTACTCTGTTCAAACCCTCTTCTCATTTTCTCAATAATTATCTTTACTAACTTTATTACCATTGACTTAGTCTCTTTTCCTGGATCCTCTTTGATTTTGGGATTATTCTCAGTGACCTCATTCCCTGTCCTTTTGTAGCCGTTTCTGGATCAGGAGGCCTGGCTGCCACCTGCATCCCCTTGCTCACCTGCTGAATGAGCTGCACTCAGTGCATGGTAAAAGGATGAGAGTTGCTGCAGCACATCAGAGGAGGAGCAGCATTCGTTTAACCCATGGTCTGCCAGGGAACCACGAAAACGTGTCCCATTCCCATCCTTTCTACATTTGGATTGGAATATGAGCTGTTTTCTTCTTTCCTTTGTTATCTGTTTCACCACTTTTTGGTTATCATCTGTTTGCAAATAGCAGTTTCAATCATTTAATTTTCCACAAACTCCTCTCCTTCTTTTAATAGATAATCTGATTCTATCCCATGGTGACATGTCTCATTGTTCATTTCCTTGGATTGGTGGGCAGTAAAGTCAGGAGCTGGAGCTGTCTGTTTAGTTATTATTTCGAGGACAGTTTTTAACCTAATTATGCCACTCAAATTATGGATGGATTTTTTTTGTCTCCTGGTACGAAATCATTAGGGCTTCCAGGGGCTGGTCCGTGGTGTTGTAGGATTTGTTCTGGTGGCCGTTCATCTTTTTCCCATTTTTGGGTGCTCCCTCCAGCCAGGGCTGCATCAATTGACCACTTTTCTCTAAATAATCATCAAATACTTGGATTCCCAACTGATTTCTCTGAACAGTGACAGCACATGTTGGACTGGGGAGAGGGATTATTCCCCCCTCCCACATTTTTCATGAAGTTTTCACAACGTTTTCCTTTGCTGTTTCTCTTTGCAGCTTAACCAATTTCTGTTGCAGTCAGATATCCTCACTATGGGCTCTGCCTTTAGTTGTGCAAATTCCATCTGTGCAAGCAGGCAGAGCTGGGGGTGAGGGGCAGAGGAAATCAGCGAAATTCCTCTCCCAGGGAACAAGACCCTGGTACATGGTGCACACTTTGCCCTAGCTGTGTTAATTTGCATTTCTAAAGCTCCTCTCCTGGCTGTGCCTGGATCCAATGCTTCTATTCCAGAGCAGTCATTGGGTGATCCACAAGTGCACCCCCACAATCTGCATTATTTTTTGCCATTTTTTTTTCCTTTTTAACAATATTTCTTAAATGTTTATGCATTGAAGCATCACCTTTAAAGCTTTTCTGGTATTGCAAAATCCACCCTAAACGTGAACATGGAAAAACCCATATGGAAATGTTGCCATCATTAAGAGCCATTCAAAAATATACACAAAAATTTCCAATGCAATCAAGATTTTCCTACTTCTTCTCCAAGGAGTAAAAATTGCTTGTCACATCCTTGGCCCAAACCTAACTGACAACACAAAAGTAGGATTATTCTCCACTAGATGGAGAATTACCAGGGTAAAAAATTTCACACACCAATTCCAAGGGAGATAATGGAATATCTGCCCTGGATCTGGCACTTTTTCTGGCCAAAGCCAATGGCAAAAGCCGTAGCCATGGCATCTTGGCTTCTATCACCAGCTTCCAAAGGTGTTTCTTTATTTCCTGTTTGTTCTTTCAACCTGACCTGAGCTCTGGGGGTGCAAGGGCTTGTGAAGGTCCCATTGTATTCCTAAAGCAGCCATGGATGCACGTGGGAGGAGCAGGTGGGATTGTGCAGGAGAAAGAGGAATAATAGGAGGAAGAGTAGGGACACAGGAGTAGGAAGAGAAGAAACAGGAAGGAGCACAAGGTTCCCCCCTCCCTGTATCTGCAGCCTCTCCCCAGGCCTCAGGAGCATTGTCCCCATCGCATGCAGCAGGTGACCGGAGAGGGGGATCCATGATTTTCACATGGGTTAATCTTGGTATTTCTGAGCTTTATTTGGCTAAATGTTGGTGCTTTGGTTTTTTGCAGCAGTTGAATCTTTCTATTTTGGAGAGGGTTTTGGCTAAATCTTGGTGTTTGTGGGGGTTTTGATCTGCGTCATGATGTTTGGAGGATTTTTGGTTTGAATCTTGGTGTTTTGGAGGTTCTTACAGACACAAGATGCCCAATGAGTTCCTGAGTTGCACTTGGACAAGGAGGAACACCCAGCCCAACACACTCTTCTCTTGTTTTTTCCCCAAACCAGGATTTGTCATTCCCAAGGCATTGGCAGATGGAGGAGGAAAAGCCCCGGAGATCCCTCTTGAGGAGGGGCTGCAAACCCAGCCCAGGGAGCTGCGAGGAGGAAAGACCCTCCCTGAGCCAGGAAGGCGGCCGGAGATCCAGGCAGAGCTCAGAGCTGGTGGAGAAGCCTCCTGGAGGGGAGAAGCCCCACGAGTGCTCGGAATGTGGGAAGGGTTTCAGGTACAGCTCCCAGCTGATCCAGCACCAGAGGATCCACACTGGCGAAAAGCCCTATGAGTGTGGGGAATGTGGGAAGGGATTCATCAACAGCTCCAGCCTGATCCGGCACCAGAGAGTCCACACTGGGGAAAAGCCCTATGAGTGTGGGGATTGTGGGAAGAGCTTCAGGAACAGCTCCAACCTGCGCCAGCACCAGATGATCCACACTGGGGAAAAGCCTTACGAGTGTGGGGAATGTGGGAAGGGATTCAGAGACAGCTTCTGCCTGATCCGGCACCAGATGATCCACACAGAGGAAGGGCCCTACGAGTGTGGGGAATGTGGGAAGAGCTTCACCGACAGCTCCAGCCTGATCCGGCACCAGGTGATCCACACTGGGGAAAAGCCCTACCAGTGTGGGCAATGTGGGAAGAGTTTCAACTACAGCTCCAGCCTGATCCGGCACCAGGTGATCCACACAGGGGAAGGGCCCTACAGCTGCTTGGAATGTGGGAAGAGCTTTGGGTGGAGCTCCGGCCTGATAAACCACCGGCGCACCCACACTGGGGAGAGGCCCTACGAGTGTCTCAAGTGTGGGAAGAGGTTTCAGAGAAGCTCCACTCTCGTCAGACATGAGCGGATTCACACAGATGAGAGGCCCTTCCGCTGCCCCGACTGCGGAAAGAGATTCAACCGCAACTCCACCCTCACTCTCCACCGGCGCATCCACACTGGGGAGAGGCCCTACAAGTGTCCCAAGTGTGGGAAGAGGTTTCAGACCACCTTTAATCTCCTCGTACATGAGCGGATTCACACAGAGGAGAGGCCATTCTCCTGCCCTGACTGCGGGAAGGGATTCAAGCAGAACTCCCATCTCACTGTCCACCGGCGCATCCACACTGGGGAGAGGCCCTACGAGTGTCCTGAGTGTGGGAAGAGCTTCTCCAGGAGCTCAACCTTGACCCAACACCAACGGAGTCACCACTAAGGGAAGCCCTGTGAGTGCCCCGAGTGTGGGAAGAGCTTCGTGCTGTGCTCCAGCTCCATCCCCCATGGGAGGATCGGTGTTGGATGATCCCCAGTGATCCCCGTTGGGCAGAGCTCTGGTGATCCCTGTTGGATAGGGGAAAGGGGTTGGAGAGATTTCTTTCCCTTCTCCTTGTGCTGCTGTGATTTGGTTATAATAAATTCCCTCGCTGTGCCCAGGCTGGCTCTGTTGTTCCCGTGCCGGTGCTCGGGGCGGGATCTCTCCTGTTCCTTCTCTCAACTCCCGGGCCTCTCCTCAGCCAATCAGAGAATGCGATGAAGAAGATTCAGCCAATGAGAGAGAGCAGCTGTGATGACTCACCGGTTGCCGGGCAGACTCACAGCACCCAGTGTTCCCCACCTGGGCAGGTGTAAGGGTCGGTCCGAAATTCCCCTCGATTTTGCCTCCCGATCGTCGCAAGGAGACCTCGAGGACCCCACCCAGGCTGACTCTGGACAATGGTTTACTGGCCGGGCCAGGTGGATGCTCGTGACTGTGTGCTGGTGTATTGTGTTCACTGGACTGTGCTGTTGTGGCACCAACCAGAGACTGTGTTGTACCAACTGAGGACTGCTTGTCCGTACCTGTCTCCTGCAGCACCACACAATGGTCCATAAAACTTCCCACCTCTTGGCCAGAGGCCACTCGCTTTGGAGAAGGGCTATAAAAGAGCGACCCTCTGGGAAAGACCCTTTGAGATCTCTCCACTGATGAAGACCCCCTGGAGAAGACCCCTGAGATCTCCCCACGGACGAAGACTCGTCTATCGGATGACCCGTGAGGACGCCCGTCTCATCTGTTGGTAGCTATTCTCCCATCCCTTCCTTTCCTTCCCCTTTCCCTATACTTTGTTTCCTATACCTCTCCCCTTTACCGTAACTGAATTGTTGGCATTTGATGAAATGCATTGCTGTTGTTGAATAAACTGATTTTCTGCTGTTGAATAAACTGATTTTGTCCCCTGCATTTTGCCTGTTTGCACCTTTGAGATCAAAAGAACCATCACGACCCCCACTCTGCGTTAATAGCGGATGGTGACAGCAGGGTCTGCAGCGGCTGCTGGGACAGGAGCTTTGTGGGCAGAGAAAAGGGGGTAACACTGAGCCAGGGTTCCCCAGGGGGAGCACACAGGCTCTGGAGGAGGGGGCCCACGACTCGTTAGGACCCCCTCTCACCTTCTTGCACAGGTAGAAGCCGAACTCCAGGAAGATGAAGCCCAGCACGGAGTCCCCAATCCCAATCAGCACCTTGGTGTCGACGGTGTCTGGCAACATCTCTGGGGGTTCACAAGGGTCAGAACCCCCCCAGACCTGTCACAGATACCCGAAACCCCTCTAAGCACCCTCCCAATTGCCTCCAGCCCACGTAGGACCCCTTAAAATCTCCTCCCAGTCTCTTTCCAGCACGACCAACCTCATTCCAACCCCTGCTTTTCCATTCCTGATCTTCCATCCCCTCCAGGCTCACTCAAATCCCTCCCAGTTACACCCAGCATCCCCAGACTCCCTCCCAGTGCCCACCAGGACCCCCGGAACCCCATCCCACCCTCCCCAACATCCTTCAGACTCCTCAGCCATTCTAGAACCCCCAGCCTTACTCCCAGTTTAAACCAGGCTATCTTAAACTCTCTCCCTGTTACTCCCAGCACACCTCAATTCCCCTACCAGTCCCCCCAATACCTCCCTCACTCCCCCCCGCTGTGGGGTCCGGGCCGTGCCCCAGTGCCGGCTCAGGGGGTGCTCCAGGCTGACGTGCTCCACCTGGAGCTGGAGCTGACCCCGTGCCGGGGGCGGTTTCCAGCAGCACCAGGAGCTGGTAGAAATCCAGTCTCTGTTGGGGACCAGGTCGGTGGCCACCACGTGTCCTGAGAGCTCCTGCTGGTCCTGGAACCAGCTCAGCTGGATGTCGGCAGGGTAGAAATCCATCAGGGAGCAGAGCAGGCAGCCGGGGCCAGCGACCCCATCCCCAACAAAGCTCCCACTCCAGCTCTGTCCCTGCCTGGGACTTGCCCACAGCTCCCCAAGGCCCTTGTCCCCATACAGGGTCTCTGCAATGCCCTGGCCTTTGCCCAAGCCAGCACTGGCCCTGAGCAGGATGTGCCCATCCCAAGGAATATGGGGAAGTTGGCACTTCTCCTAGAGCAGCCATTGGGATCTAATTGGACAAACAGAGGTGCCCAGTCAGGGGAGGGATGTTGGTCCTGTCAGAATCTCTGATAAGCCCTGTTTACCCAGGGCCTGAAGCACCAGGAAGACATTCAGACATCTTGGGCATCCAAGAAGTGAAAATCCCCTGAGAAGTGGTTCCTGAGAGCTGTCCATGGCTGTGATTCCCCCGCTGCCTGTTTTCTCCCAGAGCTTTCCCCGTGGGACAGCCCAGAGCTGTGGAAATAATGGGTGGTGTGGATGTGGGAAGTGCCACACCTGAGCAATTCCTCAAGCTTCAGCCTTGTCTTGAGGTGATCATTTCCCAGTTCTCTCCAGTGTCTCCAGTGCCTGGAGATTCAAATCACCTGGCTATTTCCCAGGTTCATGACACCTCTGTCCTATCATATCCCAATTTTCCAATATTCCGGAGTCTCGTTGTCCCAAGAAGAGGGGGTCAGTCCATCTCCTGTTTCTCCGTGGGGCAGGAGGATGAACAGTGGCAATTCTGCTCAGACCCACTGGGTGAGTGGCTGGGGTCAGCTCTGGGGTGTCTGGAAGGAAAAACCCTTGGAGGGGAGGGGTACCGGGAGATGGGGGGTGTGGGGCTGGGGGCTGTTGGAGGATGGATTGTGTTGGAGTGGGGGTGTCCCCACAGGGTCCCCAGCTGCCTTTGGATCCCTGCCTGCCCCCCTCGGCCCCCCGGGTGCCCGGTCCCCTCCAGGGGCAGCTACCCCGTGCAGGAAGCTGCAGGGATGCGGGGAGCGGGGCTGGATCCGTGCCACAGCCGGGATGGACTCTGTGCCAGGGCTGGGCTTGTGGCCAGGGCTGGGGGCTGTGCCAAGCCGGGCTTTGGCCTGGGGGCTGTCAGGGAGGGCGCAGGGAGGAGTCCCGGCAGGGATAAAGGTGCTCCTGCCCTGCTGCAGCCTCAGCCAGCACTGCCCAGTGCGAGAGGAAGATGAAGGTGGCTGTGCTCAGCGTGGCCCTGCTCTTCTCCATCCTGCTGTGCCCCCCGGCACAGGCCAAGGTGAGGCACCAGACAAACGCTGTCCCCACACCCTGCCCTTTGTCCCCTCCCATCCCACCCTTTCGGTTTCTTCAGGAATTCCGTCCCTGCTTCCTCCTCTGTGTCCTCTCCAGGGTCCCCAAACGCCTCCCACTGACCATTCCCGAGGCCTTTCCTTCCATGTCTCCTCCCGTGAATCCTTTGCCTTTCTTCCTGCTCACTGCAGCGGGTTCCCCTTCAACAGTTCCCCGAGTCACCCCCCACCCTTCCCAAATCCTCACTCGGTCCTGTCGCTTTTGTCCCCACCCATCCTCGTTCTTCTGTCCCCACCCAGCCCCTCCCTTGCATTCCCATGTCCCTACCCTGCAATTCCTTTCTCCTCCCCTGTACCTCACACCGAGCCCCTTCCCCAGACCCAGCCCAGTCCCTTGGGCCCTCCATTGACCCCAGTTCAGTGTCTTTGGCTCTCCCTCCACCTCAAACAGATCTCCTTGGAGGCCCTGAATTCCCACCCCATCACCTCCACCCTGCTCCCTGTCCCCCCACAGCCCCACTGGATCTAATCCAGGTTAAAGTTTTGTTCTTGTTTCCCAGGCGCTCCTGGAAGGAACCCAAGATGATCTGCGGGAGGTGAGTGGGGTGCTGGGATTGGAGGGCATTCCCTCTGGGAATTTGGGGACAGTTGTGTCCCCCCATCCTTTGCTGGCACCGGGGCCATCCCAGTGCCCAGCGAGGTCTCCTGGTCTCTCTGCAGATTGATGTAGACGATGTCGCGATCCTGGAGACGCCCCTGGTGGGTACCACGAGTTCTGGCAGTGTCAGACCCTCCCGTTGCATGGCCACCACACCCCAGACCATCCCAGTTTGTCCCAGCACAGCCCAGTGAACCCCAACTGACACCCCAGACAACTCCCCTGCCCCACAGATCCTCCCCAGAGCGCCCCTTTCCCAGGCCCCCATTGCATTCCCATCCCTGTTCCCCCAGCACCCCCCTGGGTGACCCAGGACGCAGCCCCTGCCCCAGCTGTGCCTCTTGGCAGGACCCCAGGGCTTCTGGGCAGGAGCACAGCAGCTCCTGCCCCCCATTTCCCCCCACAGGCCCCTTCCCCAATGACCCCTGTTCTTTCCCCACCTCCCAGTGCAGCCCAGTGCCCCCAGTGTGTCTCTAATGCTGTGTTTGTCCCCAGCCCCCTCTTGTTGAGAAGCTGGAGGCTGTTCTGCGGCAGAAGCGCCTGGCTGCCTCTCTGGGTGTCTAGGTGAGCCGTGCCTGCAGGGAGAGGGGTGGGGACAGGGCCCCTCTCATTTCCCAGTGGGCACCAGAGGTCACCTTCTGGGTTTTGATTTTTAGGATTGCAAGCTGTGGGGACACCATTGTCCTGATCCCCTCTGGTGGCATGAGGAGATGATCATCCCTGGAGGAACCCCCTGAACCCTTTGAGCCCTGGGCCATTCCCCCTGAATAATCAATAAACCCTTTGAGCAAAGCTTTGCTCTGTGTCCGTGTGTATTTTACAAACAAAAACCGCCCAAATCTCCAAGAGGTTTCCCCAAGAGGTGTTGTCTTGTCCCTGTGTCCATCTGCACATCCTGTCACTCTGTCACTGTCACCTCCCCACATCTCTGACCCTGCTGGCACCTCCCAGATTGGCACTGAACTCCTCCCTCCCACTCCCCACCATCAGGAATGACCATGGGAGGGAGCTCAGACCAGGAGCACCCAGGCCAGGCATGGATAAGGAGCACCTGGCAGAGGCAGGGAGAATCCCCCATTCCAGGGGGTTGTGGGGTGCAAGGGGGGCACCTGTGTCCCCTCCCAGCCCCAGGGCTACAAACCAGGGAGGAGATGCCTCTGCTGCCTCAGCTCAATCACTTCCCTCTGGCCAAGTCTCCAGCTGCAGCACAACCTCTAGAGGAGACTTTCCACAAGTAAGACACAAGGAAGGAATTGTTTTTCCCCTCTCCCTCATCCCTCCCCCTCGTGCTGATTTTCTTGTCATCTCTTATCAAAACCAACAGAAAAGCGTCTGCAATGAGGTGTTTCTGAGGGTGAGTTCCTAAACAAGGCCAAAGGAAGGATTTCAGCCAGGGCAAAAGAGAGAAACATGGGATTTGGTCAGGTAGTTTAAAACATGAGAATTTCTAAACACTGGAAATCCAGAGGCTGCTAATGCAGATTTTGCAGTTGGAATGGTCCATTATCCATTATCCTCCCTCTTTCCACTGCTCATTTGTCACATCCCAACTCCAGAGGAGCAGATTATGGAAAGCAGACCTGCAGGGACTGGTGGAGGCTTAAACCCAGAGAGAGGAAGAAAAAGTGAAAGCAGGAAAGAAAATAATTCCAGTTGTTTCCTTGATCATAACTGTTGGAACCCTGGACACCGAGAGTTTTAGACTTTCTGTGCTGACAGACACTGTCCCACAAGAAAATACAGTTTTTGACCTGAGACTGTGGCGAAGGCTTCCAAAATTGAATGACAGAACTGGGATCACTGGTGTGTAGTTTAAATAAAAGTGTGTAATATCACATGGTGGAAATTTTGGAATTTAGGGTTTTAGAATATAGTCATATGTAGAAGGCAAACTGGAGGTTTCTTTCTTCTTCACCTTCTTATTCATGGGTCTAGGTAGGGTCTTGTTTAATTGGATAGGAAATTCCACATTGCAGGTCACGGGTGATTGGTTAATGGGTTAAACGTAAAAATAATATAGGTGTTCATTCTTAAATGGACAGTTAGGCCTTAAAAGGCCTTGTAAAGACAGAGATACATCACCATTTTTAGCTTGTTAGCTAGACGTGCTGTAGAATTCACTGTAATTTAGATAAAAATGAATAAACATATGAGTCTGAACACAACATACTGTCTCTTGAGCTTTTAATCCTGACTCTGGCAGAGGAAGAAAAAGAAGACAAAATGCAATATTAACAACCAGAAATAGCTCTGTACTCCATATGCAATATTCAGATGATGAGGCATATTGCTCGTTTTTAATGCCAAATGTCAGTACTTTGCAAATTGTTCCTGGATTAGAACAAACCACAGACCAATAACTGACCCAGTTTGGCTCCTGTATCAGAAATCATTAAACCAAGATGTGTTCCCCTGCAGCTGAGAAGGCAGTTTGATTCCTTTTGTTCTGAGTTTGTCCTGAGTTCGTGACTTCAGATGAACTGGAACGGTCCTGGCACCACAGAATGTGGCTGCAGTGACAAGAATCAAAGCCCCAAGTCACCATTAAATGCACTCGATCCACAGCTCCCATGGCCCAGCAGCAATTCCTGCCCCTGCCCCCTGCTCTGGGTCAGCCTGACGGGCTCGGCTCTGGTGTGCAGGGCTGGCTCCTGCAGGACACAGCGCTCGGAGCCGCTCTGTGTCCCGCAGCTTCGGCATCTCCGGCGCCGCTCCATTCCCGCTCCGCCGCCGTTCCCTTCGGCATCTCCAGCACTGCTCCCAGAACAGCTGCCAGGCCTGTTCCACTCTTTATCCACCCATTTGCCATTGATGCTCCATTGAATCACGGAATCACAGAATTGAGGTTGGAAAAGACCTTTGAGATCATCCAGTCCAACCAATGACCCAACAGCACCTTGTCACCAGCCCATGGCACTGAGTGCCACATCCAGTCTTTCCTTAAACACCTCCAGGGATGGTGACTGTTGGATCCCAGAAACCTGGGAGTTTTGAAGTTTTGGTACTTTCTGACACTGACCCCCAGGAGAACACTGCTTTTGACTTGAGGCCTTGGAGAAGGCTTCCAAATTTGAATAATAGAGCTGGAGTCACAGGTGTATTATTGGAATGAAAGTGTGTGATTTCACATGGTGAAGGGTTTGGAATTTGGGGTTTTTAGAATATAGTAAGGAGTATGGAACAAGATGGAAGGTTTTAAGTGTTGTCTCTTTCTGTCTTCTTCTTCCTTCTTCATGGTTTCAGGTAGTACTTTCTGTTTGGACAGTTAATGCTGCACAGTGGGTCACAGGAGTTTGGTTATTCAGTGAAAAGTATAAATAATATAGGTGTTAGTTCTTTATTGAACTTTTTAAATTTGAAAAACCTTGTAACTAGCTCAATACGCCTCCATTGTGCTGGCTTTTAGCTGGTGGCTAGACATGTTGCAGAATTCTCTGTACTTTAAATAAATTTATTAAACAACCAAGCCCAAACTCGAGAAAATTCACCTCCTTCGTGTTTTTAATCCTGACTCTGAGTAAAAACAAAAGAAAATTAAGACAAGGCACTAATTAGGTGGTGCAGTTACCCCATTTACAAGTGACTCCATCACTTCCCTGGGCAGCCCATTCCAATGCCCAATCACCTTTTCTGTGAATAAATTCTTTCTAATGTTCAGGATAAACCTTCCTTTGGTGCAGTTAAGGCTGTGTCCTCTTGTCCTGTCCCTGTTCCCTATGAGAAGAGCTCGACCCCCACCAGGCTGCACCCTCCTGTCAGGGAGTTGTAGAGAGTGATGAGGTCTCCCCTGAGCCTCCTCTTCCCCAGGATAAACATTCCCAGCTCCCTCAGCTGCTCCTCACAGGACTTGTGTTCCACAGCTTCTCCCCTGTTGTTCCACAGCCACTGCTCCTGTTCCAGTGCAGCTGCAACCCCTCCAGTGGTGCTGCTCCCACTCCAGTGCTGCTCGTCTGTGACACTGAGGGGACAGGTGGAACTGTGGGGCCATTGTGACACTGAGGTCACACATGACACTTTGGGGCCATTGTGACATTGAGGGGACATATGGAACCCTGAGACCATTGTCTCACTGAGGGGACACATGGAACACTGAGGCCATTGTCTCACTAGGGGACACATGGAACACTGGGGCCACTGTGCCGCTGCAGAGCCTCCTGGAAGCGTGGGGCCATTGTGACACTGAGGGGACACGTGGAACTGTGCGGATATTGTGTCACTGTGAGGACACATGAAAGCCTGGGACCATTGTGACACTGAGGGAAAACGTGGAACCATGAATGCCATTGTGACACTGAGGGGTCACATGGAACCGTGGGGACACTGTGATTCTGAGGGGACTCGGGGTACCCTGGGGCCATTGTGATGTTGAGGAGATACATGGAACTGTGGGGACATTGTGACATTGGGGGGACACAGAGAACTCTGGGGCCATTGTGACACAGAGGGGACATATGGAACCGTGGGATCACTGTGACACTGCAGCACCTCCTGGAACCGCGGGGTCATTGTGACACTCAGGAGACACATGGAACCGTGGGACCATTGTGATATTGAGGGCACACATGGAACCCTGGGCCAAAGTGACACTGAGGGGACACATGAAACCATGCGGATATTGTGACACTGAGGGGACACATGAAAGCCTGGGGACATTGTGTCACTGAGGAGAAGCGTGGAACCCTGAGGTCATTGTGACAGGAGGTGACACATGGAACCATTTGGCCATTGTGATACAGGAGGGGCTCTTGGAACTGTGGGACCAAGGTGACACTGAGGGGACACATGGAACTGCGGAGCCATTGTGACACTGGTGGACACATGAACGCCTACGGCCATTGTGTCACTGAGGGGAAACATGGAATCCTGAGGCCAGTGTCATACTGAGGAGACGAATGGAACCCTGAGGCCATTGTGACATGAGGGGTCACATGGAACCATTGGGCCATTGTGACATGGCAGGGTCTCTTGGAACTTTGGGACCATGGTGATACCGAAGGGACACATGGAACCCTGGGCCATTGTGACACTAAAGGGACACGTGGAACTTTGGGGATATTGTAACTCTGAGGGGACACATGGAACTCTGGGGCCCTTGTGATACTGAGGGGACACATGGAACTGTGGGGACATTGTGACATTCAGGGTACACACGGAACTGTGAGACATTGTGACACCTCAGGGCCTCTTGGAACTGTGGGACCATTGTGCCACTGAGGGGACACATGGAACCCTGGGGCCATTGTGACATTGAGGGGACACATGGAACCCTGGGGCCATTGTGACACTCAGGAGACATATGGAACTGTGTGGACACTGTGACACTCCAGTGTCTTGTGGAATCCAGAGGCCCCTGTGATTCTGTGGGGCCTCATGGAACCAAGGATCCATTGTGATCCCACAAGGCCTTGTCATTCTCTGCGACTTCATGGAACTGAGGGGACACTGTGACACTGTGGAGTCTCTTGAATCCAAGAAGCCATTGTGACACTTTCAGGATTTGGGGAAAGAAAGTGACTCTGTGACACTTTGGAGTCTTGTGGAATCCAGAGGCCCTTATAGTTCTGTGGGGCCTCATGGGACCAAGAATCCTTTGTGATATTTTGGGGATTCAGGGAAAGAAAGGGATCCTGTGAAACTGTGGTATCTCATGGAATCCAGAGGCCCCTATGGTTCTGTGGGGATTTATGGAACCAAGGGGCCATTGTGATGCCTCAGAGCCTTATGGTGTCCAGAGATCATCATGACATTTTGGGGTCTCCTGGAATGAAGGATCTATTTTGACTTTACAGGGCCTCATGGAGCCAAGGGTGACAACATGAGACCTCACAACAGAAAGGGGGGACCCTCTGTGCTGGTTTTGCACATTTGACATTTTGTGAGGAGGGAAGAAGCCACCCCCGGAAATGATTTTTTTTTGACAGGAGCTGCTAAGAGCTTCCTCCATGTCTGACAAAATCTAATCAGTGATTAGTTTTGAGAACTGACAACCTGTTAAACCACTGAAAAAGCTGTGCAGCCACAGCGGCCACACTGTTCTGGCTGGGGCCCTTGAAAATCCTGGCACAGCCCCCCCCAGAAATCTCCACTGTAAACAGCTCTGGCCACCACCCAGCAGGGATCATATGATTATCTGCAGGCCTTGGAACAAGATATTATCTCTTTCACTGTACAGATGAGACTTGCAGACCTTCAATTCTCTCTCGAGTGAGAGAACAGGACAGAGTGAAGACACGTAGAGGAAGAACATGTGGACCTCACGGTTAGAGAAGTAGAATTCAGGTCCTAGATGAGAGGGATTGAGGAGATGCCTCAGTCTTGGGCTGAAATCCTCTTGTAAGTCTATGGGAAAGATACATCAGACTCCATTTCCCTGTAACTTGTTGAAAAGCACGTGGAGGATGAAGTGTTCAAATTGTAGGCATGAGCAAAAGCATCCATGCTGAACAAGCAGATATTGAAGTAGCTTGAACAGAGAGAGATGAGAGTGATGAAGACCTTTTACCCCAGGGAAGAAGAGAACCTCTGTTCCCAGAGATGAAGATGATCTCAGAGACAGATGAAGAGAACCTTTGCTTCTGAACAGCTCATCCTAAAACGTACCCCATTAGCCAAAGATTGAGCCCTCAAAAACAATTGTGGGGAAAGCTGTAGGTCGAGGGGAGGGACTTGTACAAAGTGATGAGATTTCCATTCTCCTGGGCAGCTGATGCACTGTGACTTTGAAGCCACGAGAGAATTGTCTCTTGTGGAGAAGTCTCCATAGCATGACAAGAGAGACTCCTCTCCCTAAGTGAACTGGAAAAAAACTATTTTAGAGATGGTAAACTGGCTGAATTGTTCCTGTACGTTGTCAGTGTAAAGAAAAGATTATGTGGGGGGAGGAGAAGTGTTGTGAAGGTTTTATTCTGATTCTTATAATTCTTTTAGTTCTGTTAATAAAGTTCTTTCTTTATACCCTTTAAGGTTTGAGCCTGCTTTGCCTTCCTCCTAATCCTATCTCACAGCAGGAAATGAGTAAATAATTCTAGTGGAAGATTTGGCCAGCACTAAACCTGTAGTAGCTAACAGCTGGCCTGGAGGCCTTCCAGTTATAACTAATCCCGACTGTAATTTTATAATGTAAATAATTCTATAACTACCATAATGATATAACTTGAGCAGTCTGGGCTGTTGGGGAGCAGGTCTAGGCCATTTGGGACATGGGCAGCCATTGGCCAGTTAGCCAGATGGCAACTAATTTAGCCAAGCTGAGCTAACCGTGCAGACTTCAAAGGCTATATAGGGAGAACAGCCCTCAATAAAAGTTGTTTTTTGTTGCAGGAACACGGAGTTTTTTGTCTTTGCTTCTGCCTCAACTGCAATGAGTGGTGACCCCGATGTGATAGGCAATAGCCTGGCTGTGGGGATAGTGGTGGAGATGGAACCCCAGTGGGGGAAGATGACTGGGAAGAGCTGCCAGCAGTCGAGAGCTGTGGAGGTCCAGACCTTGTTAATAGAAGAACGTGCCGGGGACCCTTGTAAATAGAAGATTCTTACAAAAAGAAGAAGCAGATGGAGATACAGGAATGTGATTTTCCAGAGAAGAAAGAGAAGGGGCTCAGAGCCGTGGACGGGACACAGCTGAAAGAGCTGCAGCAGACACACCATGGGCAACGTCCACCAGGGAAGTGGCCAGTCAAAATTGGATGTTTCTGCCACTCCTTCCCAGTCAGGCTCACCTCAGCCTCCAGCAGAGTCAATTCCTGCAATCCTCCCATCATCCTGGCAATGGAAACAGGATCTGTCCCTACATGTCCCAATGGCATTAGGATACATTATGAACCAGGATCAACTAACACTCTGTATTTCTGTGGCTCTGATGTGCCAGGACATTGGATCCACACCATCCAAAAGATCTGGTTTTCCTGTCCCTCTCCCTGGCTAGAGGCAAGGCCCCTCAAGTCCTGGTTATTATTTCCTTCCTGGGCATACATACCAGAGGTTCCGTCAAGGGGATTCGACAGATCATCCTTCCTTCTGCAATACCTGGCACCTCGGTCATGGGAGGCTGAGGCTACCTTCACTTTAGTGGAGCTCCCTCAGTTAGTGTTTCCCTCCTTGAGATGACACACCTGTGCTGCCAGGACAGAAGTGGGTTTCCCATCCCACCTTCTCATGTCTTCCCCATGGCCACGCAGAAAGAACCGCAGGCAGCTCGTGGGGTGTATACTCTCTCTAGCTGGGGGATGTTGGGTTCTGACTTTGGGGCCTGTGACTTCCACACATGCCATTTGGAAAACTGTTCCTCCTCACCTCCTCCCTCATCTCCGCTTGGAGGCTCTTAATCACAGCACAGACATGAGCCTGCATCAGGCCATTGATCATACTCTTGTAGCTCCTAAGCTTGTTGGCAACAGAATCCACTGTTTCTCGGCTGTTACCGGCATTAATTGTTGCAATGAAGGTGCTATAGTGAAATGGCTCTAGGTTTGCCAGATCCCACAACATCTGCCCTGTGCACCTGGCCTTGTCAGGGTCATTGTCATGCTGTCCATCCCTCCCAAAGAGCACCTCCAGCACTGCCACTTCTCTCAGCTCTTGGATCCCTTCCTCAAGGGTCTTCCAGCACATTCTGTGGTGGTGCTCCTGCATTCTCTCTCTGTGGACAAATCTCTCTCACACACTCATTAAAAGCCACTCCCAGAGGGAAAGGAGGCCTGGCTCCCTTACAAATACCTGGTCCACACCTGAGTCCTGGGTCAAGGGTCCCAAATTCCTTGCCTCAGGACCATCCAGTTGCACACCTGTACCCATAAGGTCCCAGACCTGCAGTAACCAGGTGGTAAAAGCCTCACGGCCTCGTCACTCAATGTCTTTTTGCAGAGTATGGAGACTTTTGTATGACAGGGACTCGGTGATGATCTCAACCTCTGGCTCCCCTGCTGTTTGTGAGGGCCCTCCTTTCTTATCCTTATTTTCTAGGTGCCTTGTTTTCATCTTAGACTTCTTTGTTTCCACAGGGGCGACAATTACTGGCTCAAGTGCCCTTGCAGTTCAGCTGGAACCTGGACAGATGTAATGTCTGTGGGTCCCACTGCTGCACCATCAGACTCTCCCTCTTTAAGGCAGGGGGAGGGTTTCTCAACAGGTGGGGCAAGGTACTCCTTCAGCATCTAGCTCATCTCACACATCTCCTTCACTAAAACACCCACCCAATTGGGGTGTTTCATTTTTGAAGTGGGCTGTGGGGCAGGGTCAGTCTCTCCAGCAGCATCCCAATTTCCTGGGGTAGGTATCAGGGTTGTTATCCAAATCAATCTCCCCTTATCTCTGAATGTTAAATAGAACAGGTTTAACAGGCATATCAGCAACACCAGCCACTTTAAATGCATTAATATTTAAAGAAGATTTGAACCCTTTGAAGCCTTTGAAAACGGGTGGGCTGGACCTAAACGGTGGACTGGATGAAGGGTTGGGAGAAAATTTCCCCTTCTGCCACTTCCTCACAGTAAATACCATTATTGAATTAAACCCAAAACCACACAGTTAGAGTGCAATAGCTCTGAACCTACGTTGCCATCTTCCAGAGGAAGTTAAAAACCCATGAACTCCTCACCTTATCAACCCACAAAATGAACTGGATAATAGTCACAGTAGCCTTAGTGATAGGACCCATGTTCAAATAAGGGCCTGCAAATGGGAGAGATGTAGCAGTGACCACGTGCAGCCCAAACCAGGGTAAGCTGGACAACATGGTGTCACCTAAAACACAAAATCAGGTCACTCAAGAACTGTTATTGCTTTTCCAGCCTTTCCACTCAATGTCCACAGGTTCTACCGTTGGGTGCCAAAATCTGCCCTGGTTTGAATAAAAGACAGGTGTGTGCTAGGGAAAGCAGGGCCTTCCCTTGAAATGGAGAAAGCAAATCCCTCCCTCTGAATGAGTATAATTTTGAAATTAAGGGGCTCTCAGGCAAAGTTTTGGGGACAGGAATGACAGTTCTTTACTAGTATATCTAAGAAGGCAAACAGAAGAACAACTCTGGAATTAACAAGAAGCAGAACAGGAACCCAGTTCCAGTCCTTCTGGGCCTCAGGCTCTTTTCCCCTGTGCTGCAGTCACCGTCACCGCTGGCAGTGAGCGCTGGCAGATTCCCGGTGGACGGGGCAGATGTGACGATCCCGGCACCTGCAGGGGCTGGGGGTGATGGCAGCTGTGTCCCAGATGGGAAGGGATGGAGGAGAGGCAGGATGCTGGGAAAACAGCAAGCTGAAGCAGGAGGGCGTCCAAGCAGGGCTGCGGGGTCCAAAACAGAGAGGCAGCTCCCGGCGTTGGGATGGTGGGGGGGTAGCAATGACCTTTCTGCTCCGAGAGCCAAAAGCGAGCGAGAGCCAGCAACTGCCCCCCACCCTCCTTTACCTGCTTCCAATCTCACCGTGTTCCCCCTTTCCCTCCCCCCGCCCTCCGAGAGAAACTCCCCAAAAAACCAGGGATGCCCTCCCTGGTGCTAGGACCCAACCATCAGTGCTTCTTAGCATGTCAATGGGAAAAAAATTCCACAGGCAGAGAGGAACAGAAAAACAACCCCCAACAGACGCTTATCCAGTTCTTCAGCGATTTGAGGTTTATCAGCTGTTGCAGATACTGGGATGATGGTACCATGTTTTAATGCTTGTTAATCATCTAATTTCACAAGTGTTATTATTTATATCTGTTATCGGAAATATTTTGGATTGTTGTATCAGAATTATTCCCAATTACTTTAAGTTCTTGGTTTTACTACATGTATTGTTTTGTTTTGAACTTCCCTTCATGTTCATGGCAAGAATCATGCATGCTGTTTTTAAAACAAGGAAGGGAGAATTAGCTCCTAAATATTTATGTATTTATAAAATTTTTTTTTGCAATAATTATACAAAAAAATGTAAAATATTTTTATATAAGGCTCTTCAATTGAAGGTACAATGACAAAGTCTAATTAATTCATTAACTTAAGGAGAAGGTATGCATCTGTTTTTATCATCAACAAGTTCAAAGTAGTCACCTGTTCATTCAGCCAAACATCAGTTGCCTCCAAGAAAATGCAGCCCAGTGAGAAGAAAAAGAACCTAATCACCATGCAGCCTTCGTGGCCAGAACAAAACCAGAAGTAGGAGTGCCAAGACATGGCTGTGTCTGGAAATTTACAGGCAAACTGCCAACAAAAGCCTTGTGTCAACATCATGGTATAGTGTTCCTACTAACCTTCTTCAGTTATTCCCTGTTCCAGGATCCAAGAGCTCATTCCATAGTGTAAAAAGATCAACATTTCCAGCTAATGGACTATTTGGACTTTAAAACAATGGTCATTTATTCCCATTTCCCTAGGAGACATTGGACATTATTATTTTGTTTTCTCATGCTGTGAAACCCTGTGTCAATGACATGATAGAATTTGCTAAGTTTTGTTGATTGTAATCTGTCTTTTATGTATCTTATCCCATATCTAACAGATAACCAGTGATAATCTTAATGAGATAACACCCTCACAAGAGAGAGCTATTTTATCATCAGAAGATATGTACCTTCTTTGAATTAATGAAAAAGGGTGAGATGTTGCAGTCAGGTACACAAACTATAAAAGGAAGGCTCCATAAAATCAGGTCTTGCTCTCTGCTAAATTAATAGCTAGCCTGTCACTTCTTCTATGTGCAGCTAAGTTACTTGCTTGTTCCCAGGTGAAAACAATCTTCAGCATGAAAACAATGAACACAACAAGCTATTCTGGTAAGAGAACCATTTGCACCTGCAAGAAATAAGAAATCTGTCCTGCTGGGGACAAGGACGTTCATTCCCTTCCAGGAGCCCAATGCCCGGCTGGGGCTCCAGGGCAGGGGGTCCTTGAGCAGCTGCCCCAGAACCTCCGCCAGGGTCTCCCAGCGCAGCCGGAGCCGCTCGGCCTGGGGTCCCCAAAGGCCTCAGCGAGCCCCAAGTCCCTGCCAGGAACCCTCAACTCCCTCCAAGCCAGCATCCCCCACAGCCCCTGCAAGTTCCCCCCATGGCACCGGCCGTGGCCGTGTCCCCACATGTCACTGGCCATGTCCTACCATGTCCTCACCCATGGCTGTGTCCCCACCATGTTTCCATCCCTGTCACTGTCCCCCACATCTCCATCCATGCCCGTGTCCCCCCATGTCCCCACGAATGGCCGCGTCACCATCCATGTGTCCCCATCTCCATGCCACTCTCCATGTCTGTGTCCCCCCACGTCACTGTCCCCCCATGTCCCCACCCATGTCTCAGTTCAGTGTCTTTATATTTACCCTAAGGCTGGATGTCTTAAAGGGATGAAGAGAAATGAAAAGCAAATCAAGGCCAAAAGAAAATGATTTCTGTGTCCCTACTGGCTGAGGATCCACGTGCTTGGGTGGGAGGGAAGAACCTTTTCTGGAAGAGTTTGCACCTCAATGTCTCCAAAATCTTGGTCTTTGCCCCAGTCAATCACCATTTAGCTGCAGAAGACACCCCTGGGTAATAGGAAATCAAAATTCTGAGATCACTGATGTTGGAAAGGACCTCCAAGACCATTCAGTATTCCTGCATGCCACCAGAAGATAGGATTGAATAAAGAAGATTATGTGGGGTTGAAAGTCAACAGATGTGCTCTCCCCAAGGAATTCCCAATGTCAGTTTGGATCTTGATGGACGTTCCTGCCTCTGCATTCATCCAAGTGCCCACAGGGAGCCAGGAAGATGTAGAGTCCCCCCAGCCAGGTGTCTTCCCAACACAGATCACCAGGACCACGGATCACCAGGGCTCTGCCCAACGGGGGTCACTGGGGATCATCCAACACCGATCCTCCCATGGGGGATGGAGCTGGAGCAGAGCACGAAGCTCTTCCCACACTCGGGGCACTCACAGGGCTTCCCTTAGTGGCGCCTCCGTTGGTGTTGGGTCAAGGCTGAGCTGTGTGAGAAGCTCTTCCCACACTCAGGACACTCGTAGGGCCTCTCCTCAGTGTGGATGCGCCGGTGCCTGATGAGGTTGGAGTTGCGGTTGAATCCCTTCCCGCAGTTGGGGCAGCGGAAGGGCCTCTCCTCTGTGTGAATCTGCTCATGTACAAGGAGATTGGAGCTGGTGTGAAACCTCTTCCCACACTTGGGACACTCGTAGGGCCTCTCCCCAGTGTGGATGCGCTGGTGCCTTCTCAGGGCAGAGCTCCACCCAAAGCTCTTCCCACATTCCAAGCAGGTGTAGGGCCGTTCCCCTGTGTGGATCACCTGGTGCCAGATCAGGCTGGTGCTGTAGTTGAAACTCTTCCCACATTCCCACAAATGTAGGGCTTCTCCCCAGTGTGGATCCTCTGGTGTAGGATCAGCTGGGACCTGTAGCTGAAACCCTTCCCACATTCCAAGCACTTGTGGGGCTTCTCCCCTCCACGAGGCTTCTCCACCAGCTCTGAGCTCTGCCTGGATCTCCGGCCGCCTTCCCGGCTCAGGGAGGGTCTTTCCTCCTCGCAGCTCCCTGCGCTGGGTTTGCAGCCCCTCCTCGTGAGAGATCTCTGGGGCTTTTCTGCCTCTTCCATTCCCACACACCTGGGGAATGAAAATTCCTGGTTTAGGGGGAAATAACAAGAAAAGAGCTCCATAAATTGGATGTTCCTCCTCGCCCAAGTTCATCTCTGGAAGTCATTGAGCATCTTGTGTCTGTAATAACCTCCCAAACACCAAGATTCCCACCCAAAATCCTCCAAACTTTAAGACACGGATCAAAAACTCCCCAAATATCAAGATTCAGCCAAAATCCCTCCAGACTTGTGCTGGTTTGAAAGCAAAACCAGTGAAAGACTCCAAGGCAGAAATACAATTTGATAGGAAAAAAGAGACGAGAAATAAAATACATGCAATAGTAGAAAAGAAAACAACTGACAGAATCAGAATACAACCTGACACCCCGCTAGTTTTGATGGTGGTAGCAGTCCAGATGAAGGGGTCTTGTAGTAGTGATGCTGTAGAAAGGTCTGGTAGCTCTTGTCCTCTGGAAACCAGTGGGTAAGGGCTGCCTTGGTGTTCCAAATCTCAGATTTTATCTAGGTAGGAAAGGCTTGGCTCCTCCCCCTGGCTGGAGCATCTCCCAATGGGATGATGGAATTTTATCAGTCATGCAGTGGCACTCAATGGCCCATTAACAGAAGATATCTTCCTGGAGGAAGGATGGGTTGTGGAAAAGATAAAGAACACTGCCCCACCTGGTTTTAACAGATGGCCCATTAGCAGAGGATATCTCCCACACAGATAAGGATCAGTGCTCCATCTGTTTTTATCCACCACTCTTTGTTCTTTTGTTTCTTCCCAGGACCTCTGACTAGTTACTTAATGTTTGCTGCTGATTTCTTCTCCCATTTGAAGATGAAAATGGTAAAAGTGTCTTTGACCTGCCTTGCTGGATATTGTGAAGAGGAACAGTCATCTACTGCAAGTGGAAGTGTCACAGGTGGAGCAGAGTTCTGTGAGTGCTGTATCAAACCAGACCTCGTCAGACCTGCCAGAACAACTGGTCCATGCTGCCCTTCACTGCTCTGCCTGTTCCCCACTGTTTCATGCCAGAGTAATTTAACTGCTGTTAATTGGGTGTGTTTCACTCGAGCCAGTCCAGCAGAACCAGCAGAAAGCAGCCCCAAAATGAATGGGGCTCTGCAGAGGAGCCCCAGACTATTCATCAGCCTGCCCGCAGAACTGGCTCCAACTCTGAACCCTTGTGACCACACTCTGAAGAAGACACACTTCTGATATTTCTGAGGCACTTATGACTGAGGCACTGCATGTGCTTGTGCAGGTAATAATCCCAAAGTTCTTTCTGTCAGGAAAATTAATCGACAAACACCAGAGGTTTATGTCCAAAAAGGAGACAGAGAAGTCCTTTTTGCTTTATTCGAATAAAGGGAGAGGCCATGGGTCTCCCTTGGGATCTCTCAAACTTTTGGAGGACCCAGCCTCCTTTTTATCCTATTTTCCCAGCTGCATTTCCGTCTCTCTTTTCCCCATTGGCGAAGGTACTTGAGAGGCACAGACTTCCCAGAACGCCTGATACCTGAAATTCCCCTCTAATGTATAACCCTCCCTTTTAATTTTTAATTCTTACAGAATTCATAGTTTTCCCTCCGTTGCTTCTTTCATCTTTCAATATCCAATTTCATTTATCAGCAGCCCTACAGTTTGTTTGTAAAGGCAAATATCTCTTTCCATTCATCAGTCAGTGGAATCCATCCCATTGTTTCTTTTATCTCTCAGTGCTAGCCTTATCTACAGGCAGATCCAGAGCTCATTTGTAAAGACAAATTCAACATTCCTCTCAATCAAAATCCAATTTTTACTGAGCACTACATGTGCTTATATACCAATTACAGGAAGGCTGTAATATTTTCCTGCAATCACATAGAGAAACCTTACATAGACAAACTCTCACATAGACAAACTTTACATTTGGACTTAGTAAAATCTTATTTCCCATAACCCAGACTTGATCCAGTCCTCTTGCAGTCAGATCTCTCTTTGCTCTTGCCAGTCATCCTCGTTGTCAGGCTGCATTTGCTGATCAAATCTGCAGTACTATCAGTCTCATTTGCATTACCCATATCCACACCTCCCCCGTTTCTTTTAACTAAAAATACACTCTTCAGCGATTTGTCTATTAAATTCTTAACACACTGTAAAATACAAGGAATAACTACTGCAATGCATAATATGATGCCTAATACATACAAACCTATTTTAACTAAATTCCTGACCCAGCCAGTGAGTCCCCAGTGCCCTAAGAGCCAGTTCAGCCAGTCGTACCCATGATCTACCCGAAGTTTATTGACACCTTCTTTCAGGGCTTGAATGCTGGCATAGATGGGCTGGGAGTGGTCAGAAAGGTTAAGGCAACACATCCCATCGAATTCCTCACCCACAGATCCCTGTGCTAAAAGCAAAAAGTCTATTGCTGCTCTATTTTGCAGAGTAGCATGTCTAACACAGTCAGCCTCAGTTAAAAGTCCTGTTCCTGGGTGTCCTCCTTCCATGGTGGTATTACAGGTGGGTCTTCAGGTGCTGCAGTTAAAGGCGAATCCTCCAGTGCTGCATTCAGGGGTTCTCGAAATGGCTTCACGTTATTTGCAGGGATCCACTTGGAACCATTCTCTGTAAGGATACATGAAAAACCTCGACCCCAGGTGATCAAAGGATAAGGCCCCAATATTTTACCGGATTCTGGATCTTTTATTAAAACAGGGGGCCTTTCCTTATGTTGCAATTGTGAATTACAATTAAAATGTCAAACAGTTGGTGGATTGGGGTCCATAAAAGAGCAATTCAAAAAGTTAAAAACATAAAGAGCTTTCTGCAGTCTCTCGGCAGGGGTGCCATCTCCAGTTCCCACTTTCTGTAGTATAAGAGAGAGCCATGAGCTCATTCAATGCTAGATTGGCCTGTTGGGGAATGAGGGATACCTGTTTTGTGACTAATTCCCCATAGAGCAAAAAAGGCAGCAGCTCGATGGGAAGTATCAGCTGGGCCGTTGTCGTTGTCGGTCTTCACCTCAGAAGGTGCACCCAGAGTTGCAAAAGCAGCAGTAAAGTGTCTGCAGACATCTTCAGCTGTTTCCCCTGAATGGACTGATGCAAAAAGAGCGCCAGAAAAGGCGTCAATAGAGGAATGAATGTATTTTAAACGGCCAAACTCAGCAAAATGGGTAACATCTCTTTGCCAGATTTGAAGGCTTTAAAGCCCTCGGGGATTAACACCTCCTGCAATAGAAGGAAAATAACACCTTTGACAGTCAGGACAAACAGTGATAATTACTGAAGCTTGGGCTTTAGTAATGCCAAAGTTCTGAAGCAAAGCAGCAGCATTCTGGAGAAAAAATGAATGACTCAGTTTAGCTTGGTCCATCTTCTGTACAGAATTTAGTACATGCATTGCTAAAAGATCAGCCTGCCTGTTCCCTTCAGCCAAAAATCCAGGAAGGTCTGTGTATGATTGAATATTCATAACAAAATAAGATGTTCTATTTTCTAAGGAAAAACCAAGAAGCTGTAACCAATAAAAGAGTTGTGAAAATTCAACCTCTTTCAAAACTGATGCTTCAGCTGTCATCACAATTGCTGCAACATAAGCTGAATCTGCTACCAAATTAAAGGGATCAGAAAATTTTTTTAAAACTCTAACAAGAGCAGCTAGTTCAACAATTTGGGGAGACCCCTCAACTGTGGGCACATCTGATTTCCGAGCACCAGGTGAGGGATCTCTTCCATACCACCACTGATTTATGAGAGCACCAGAACCATCTGTAAATACTGTTAAAGCTTTAAGTGGGACTTCACTTCTCTTTGGTTTTTCTATCAGTTGGAATAAAGGGGTTAAAAGCTTATGTTTTGGTGGGTGTACTGAAATTTGCCCGCTGAATTCAGCAAAGGCCATCTGGATAGCCTCAGATTCCTGAAATATCCAATCCAAATTAAAGGTGGTAATAGGCGTGTAAATAGTGGAAAAATCCACTCCTGCCAGGGAAGTTAGTCTCTGTCGGGCTTTAACAATCAGCTGTGCCATCATTCCATGTTGGGTAGTGATGGCTTTGGTTGCTTCGTGTGGAAAAAAATCCATTCAATGATAAACAAAGGGTCTGGTTCATCTGAGTCCCATTGAAGTATCAAAGCATGAGGCTGTTTAGCTGTGCCAGAATTATGAAAAGAAGTGCACATAGTGCAGCTTGCCGTTTTGCTAAGCTCTGCCCTGCAGGGCTTGATGAGTTTGTGAATTGAGTCTTCTAGGTGATAAAAGGTCTGAGTCTCCTTTTAGCAGTTCAAACAAAGGACTCAGCTCTGCATTTGTGTAAGAGCCAAAAATGAGGGATGTGGGGCTCCAGGCGGCTCTTTCAAATGCTGTTTATTGTATCCAGATGATGCAGCAATTCACGGGTCATGGAGCCTTTTCAGCCACAGCTGTAGGTTTGTCTGAAGCATCTCTAGTTCTGGTTACAATGCGTTCTATACCTTTCATTACAGAGCATCTCAATACATGACACCCAATCGATACCTTTACTCTTACCTATAGCCTGTCCTTAGTACTGACATAACCATATTCCTGTTACGATTGTCCAATCACAAAAGGTTACTATGTTACAGTTTAAGCTAGAAGTTCTTTTTCAGTTTTCTTGCAGTGGAAAATTCTGAGATATTTTCTCTACTTGAAACATTGGCTTTCTTGTTTGTCTGTGAAAATCTTTTTGCTTGGTAAAAACTTTTTTCCAAAATCTTTTGTTTGAGGTGGTTTATCCTTTGCTCTAAATCATAAAAGCCCCTTCCAACTCACTTGCTCTTTGCCTTCTAGTTACCCAGTCAGACTGGTTCAGCAATTCTTCCCTTCTACATCAAAATTTGCTATGATTTGTATTCCTTCTTCAGATTCTACATTCAAAGACCTTTCTGTTATACATACATAACTGTGAGACCTTCCTGTCAAATCCTTATCCTTTCCAACACCTGTCGCTTCTCACAAGTCAACTATTACATTTTTTAAAGATTTCATAAACCTTTAAAATGTTAAAAGTGAGCGTCGTTTCTCACACCCTGCAATGCCGGGGTAGGAGGTGCAGCTGGAAGGAGAGAGGAGTGGGGGAAAGCTGGTTTGAAGGGTCTTCATTTACTACTCATTATCCTGCTCTGAGTTTTTGGAGTTTTCTGCCAGAAATCTCTCTTGTCCACTCATCCTATGGGGTTTGGGGCAGTTTTCCCATTCTGGGGAAAATCAAAGCCATGCAATGATGATCTTAATTAGGGGGTAGGAGAAGTGAGGCTCCAGGGATTCCCGCTGAGCCAGAGCCACCGAAAACACAGGGCTGGGAAAGGCGTGCCGGGAGCTGCGGAGAACTTTGTTTGTGTTTCCAGGCCAATGGCGGCTCGGGCCCGGGCCCGTTCCAGGGCTGTTCCTCATCTCCGCCTTTGCCCTCCCACAGCCCGGGGGGCCCTGAGAGCGCGGGCCGAGGCTGGGCCGTGTGCAGAGCCCGGCCCTCGCTGCCATTGGCTGATTGTGCCAATGTCACTCCTGGTTGTCGCGCGCTGATTGGGCAGAGCAGCAAAGGCGCCATTGTGGCAGCGTCAGTGCTGGCCCGGCAGCGGCGGCAGCGGCCGGAGCCCGGGGAGGCGGCGGCGGAGCTCGGAGGGGGCCCCAGCGCAGGTGGGAGCCGCGCTCGGTTGTGCGGGGGCTCGGGGCTCGCTGCGGGCCGAGGGGGCGGCAGGGGGCTCTGGCGGGTTGGTTGTGCCGGTGCCGGCCCGTGTTGGCGCTGGGCTGAGGGCGCTGCGGGAGCGGCTGCCCGCGGTCTCCTTCCCGCTGGGGCCTCGGCAGGAGCCGGTGCCGGAGCAGCGCTGGCTCGTCCCGGTTGCTGTGGGTGGCACAGAGATGTCTGCCCTGTGCCCGGGGCTGCGCGGGAAAATTCCCGTGGCCAGAGGTTTGTGTGCCCAAAGGAGACAGAGGAGTCCTGTAAAAGTGACTTTATTCGTGAACAGAGAGAGGCCATGTGGCATTTGCCATGCGGTGTCTAAAATGCAGCCTCCTTTTTATCCTCATTTTCCCAGCTGCGTCTCCCTGTCCCTTTCCCCACTGGCTGAGGTACTTTGAAGGTTCAGACTTCCCGATCCACCTACTGCATGTCCCTCTTAATATGCACTCCTACTACGATATTAATCTTACTGCTTTCAATCCCTCATTTTCTCATTTTCTCAAGAATTGCCTTTACTAACTTTTAATTTCCATTGACTCAATCTCTTTTCCTGCATCCTCTTTGGAGAAAGGTGTCGTGCATGGTAAAAAGCTGAGAGTTGCTGCAGCACGTCAGAAGAGGAGCAGCATTCGTTTAACCCGTGGTCTGCCAGAAAACCACGAAAACGTCTCCCATTCCCATCCTTTCTCCGGAATACGAGATATTTTCATATTTCCTTTGCTATCTGTTTAACCACTTTTCGGTTATCATCTGTTTGCAAACCGCCGTTTGCGTCACTTAATTTTCCACAAACTCCTCCTTCTTCTGTAAGTAGATAATCTGATCCCATCCCATGGTGAAATGTCTCGTTCCTCATTTCAGCGGCTTGGTCAGCAGGAAGGTCAGGAGCTGGAGCTGTCTCCTTGGTTATTATTTCAGGGATACTTTTTAACCTAATTATGCCACTCAAATTATGGATGGATTTTCTGTGTCCTGATATGAATTCGTTAGGGATCCCAGGGGCTGGTCCATGGTCTTGTAGCATTTGTTCTGGTGGCCGTTCATCTTTTTCCCTTTTTTGGGTGCTCCCTCCATCCACGGCTGCATCAATTGACCACTTTTATCTTATGAAATGATAAAATATTTGGATTCCCAGCTCATTTCTCTGGACTAGCAAAAACACCTCAGTACTTTGGGGAGAGGGATGATCCCTCCCCAAACACTTTTTTTCATGAAATTTGCTCAATATTCTCCGTTTGCTGTTTCCCTTTGCAGCTTAACCAGTTTCTGTTGCAGTCAGATATCCTCACTATGGGCTCTGCCTTTAGTTGTGCAAATTCCATCTGTGCAAGCAGGCAGAGCTGGGGGTGAGGGGCAGATGGACTCAGGGAAATTCCTCCCCCAGGCAAGAAGGCCCTTGGGCATTGTCCACACTTCTCCAGAGCAATGTTAATTTGCATTTCTAAAACTCCTCTCCTGGCTGCCTGGAACTAGGATTTTCTTCCAGAGCAGCTATTAGGGGATTCACACGTCCACCCTCACAATCTGCTCTATTTTTCTTTATTATTTTTTTTAACGATTTTTTATTAACAGTTTATGCGTTAAAGCCTCACCATTAATACTCTTCTAGGTTTGCAAAATGCAACTTAAAGCTGAGCTTCTAAAGATCCATTCCGAAATTCTGCCGTCATTAAGAGCCACCACAAATATATAGAAAAATATTCCAATGCAATCAAGTCTTTTCTACCTCTTCTCCTAGGAGTAAAAATTGGTTGTCACACGCCTGGCCCAAACCTAACTGACAATCTAAAAGTAGGATTAATGTGAAAAATTTTTCTCATGGTGTAATCTTGTCACTGAAACTGCAGGGACAATAAAAAACTCTCCAACAATATCTTTAGTGTTAGAGAGTTAAGGCATTACTTGATCCTGGTCAGGATGTGCAACAGAAATCATTTCATCCACACATAGCCCGGGTGTGCAGAGAAAATCATTCCATGAGATGTGAATTTTACTAGATTTTTCCTGAAATTTTACAGTCTGAACCCATTGAAATCCATTGGTTTAGTGTTTATTGCTTCCAGGTTGTGTAGTTTTTAGTGTTTGGTTTCCTATTGCACTCAGATTTCTCCTCTTCTGATGTTAATTAGATCCACATTCCTGGATTTCCTTCTCAGCCTTTTCCAGACCAGGTGTCTCCATCTATGTTGGGGCAGTGTCTGGGGTGGGTGTTCCTTGATGTTTGCTGATATTTCCTTGATGTTTTGTTGAATGTTGTTATCTTTGTTGGTATCTTTTGGGCTATTCCCAGTCTGTTGAGATGTTAAACTCATCTCTGTTGAGTGGTGCAACATCCCTTAAAAAAAGCGTTTTAAAATTTCTTTCCTGAGAGAAAGGCAAACCGAGCCTGACTAGTAAAATGAAATGTGAAAAAAATTTAAATTTGGTATACTTTCCAACAGTGGAATCGCAGGCAGCCCAGTGTGTGAGTGTAATTGAGAGGCAGAGTCCTGGGTGGATGCTGTGAACAGCAAAGTGCCAAGGCAGGCTCTGTGCCAGCCCAGCTTCCTGTGGCAGAGATTTCACAAGAGACAGGATTCTGGCCACAGACTGCTTGAAATATACATCCCTTATCTCCAGCCCGCACTAGGTGGAGAATTCCCAGGGTAAGGAATTGCAAAGATCAATTCCAAGGGAGATAATTGAATATCTGCCCTGGCTCTGGCCAAAGGTTATAATGGCCGGATGCTTGGCCTTCAGCCAAGGGCACACATTGACTCAGAAAACACTTCCTAAATGCAGCAACATGTTGCATATTCATAGACCTTCATGCATTATTCTGAATCATTCCCCTCCAACCTGTAAATCACTGTTTTTGCCTTCCCTGGGGTTCTGGTGTCCCATAATCCAGGAATGTGAAGAATTTCCTGATTATCTTTTTTACCATTTTCCAAGTTTGTTACATGAACAAAAGATTTTTACGTTACACTCCAAGAAAAATATATTTATCACACAACTGTTTATAAGTTTTGTTAATTGCAGAACTAAAAGAAACTATATTCATACAGGAATGTGTTCCAGCATATAGCATTCATTTTAATATTTGCAAAGTCTCAATAATATAATGTACACTTATAACACACCTAGAATTCATTTTTCTTTTTCTCTGTCTGGAGGAGACATAGCTGGTGGTCCAGTCATTTTGTTGTTTTTCATTTTCTCAGTTTTTTTTCCTTTTCTCCTGTCCATAGCACAACACTGAGGGTATTTGGGTTTAAAAAGTCATAAAATGTTGTGGCTAGAGGAGAGAATCTTCAATCCAGGTCCTGCAATTTCCTCTTAATCCTCAGAATTCTTGCACCTGCTTTTTAGTCCTGGATTACTTCTGAGATTCCCTGGTCCCTCTCTGGGTCAATACACCTCAAACCCTCAGTCAAAATATGTCCCAAATATTTAACTCTTTTCTCCAAAATTTCCTCTTTTATTTCAAATACTCAAAGATGCTTTTCAGCCTGAACGTTCAGCCATTTCACAGAGGCTTCTTCTGCCACTTCTTGTCCTCCTGATTACAGCAAGTCATCCACATCCTGCATTAACCCAATCCCTGGGGGTGGGGTAAATTCTTGTGATATTTTCTGCAAGGCTTGCCCCAATAAGGCTGGTGCTTCCCTGCATCCCTGCCGAAGGACCGTCCATGTCTTTTCCATTTTCCCTTCTATCTCTTATTCCCACTAAAAGGCAAATACTAGTTTTCCATACTGTGTACGTGGGCATCCCCAGAAAGCATCTTTGCCATCAAGGACTGAATGGTGTCAGTGTGAGGAGGGCACCTGGTTGAAGATGGTGTAAGGATCTGAGACAATTAGGTACCTGGGTTGGATAATCTCATTTATTTTCCTTAGGTCCTGCAGCATTCTATCGATTCCATCTGATGTCTTGACCGGCAGGATAGGAGCATTACAGGGAGAGATCCCTGGCTTCAAAAGCCCTGCCTTTAGCAGGGACTCAATACGAGGCTGTAAGCCCTTCCTTCCCTCCCTTGGAGCCGGGTACTGCTTTTAGACACCGCTTGTCCTGGTTGCTTCAAAGAGCTTTGGAGAGGCTCCATATCTAATTTTCCCTATTTTTCTGGAGCTGCCCAAACTTCTGAGCTCACATCAGCTTAGGCCTTGCCAGATATTTGACACAAAGGCAAAACGGAACTTGACTCTGTACCACCTTTTACAATGTTAATTTGCATTCGAATTTAGCTATCAAATCTCTTCTCAGTACATTACAATCACAATTAGGTGCAAATGAAAATTCTTGCATTTCAAACTCAGTCCCCTGGGTGCTGGAGCCCCCTTGGGCCCTGGGGTTCATCCCTCAGGGGCTGTAGAAACTCTGCCATGGCCTTTGCCTTCCCCTTGGCCTTTTCCTCATCCCTTCTTGCATTCCCCTGCTGTGCCTTTGTGACCAAGTGCTCCAGGGGCTTCTTCTGCCCCTCCTGCAGCCCCCTCAGTGCCTGGGGGTGCTCATCCTCTGACAGCTGCTGAGCTTTCTGCTAAATCATTCCTTTCTGCAGTGACCCAAGGAAAATGCTTAAAAGCTAATCTCGATCCTTGCACGTCCAATCCCCATTTCCCAGCTGTTCCTTCGTGCTGCTGCTCCTTGTGCTGTGGCTGCCGTGGCCAGCCCGTATCCCAGAGCCGGTGCCTGTCCTGCCGCAGTGTCCAAACGCGGCCCCCCCGGCGGGCAGGGCCGGCAGCTCCACGGGGCCGGGCAGCGGCCGGGGCGTCCCGCAGCCTCCTGGGGGCCGGGGGCCACTGCCGGGCCTGCAATTGCCGGGGGGTGCTGGGCTCAGGCAGCGCCCGGCGCTGAGCCCCGGCTGCCCCACAGCCCCGGCCCGGCCCCGCAGCTCCCCACAGGCCCCCAGCCCGTGCTCCCGGTGCCGCCCCTCTGCGCCCGCTCCTGCCGCTGCCCAGCACAGAGAAACCCCCTGCAATCCTGACCTCCTTGTGTGCCTGTCCTGGCAACCGGGGATACAAAGGATCTGCAGCAGCTGGCAACTCTTGAGGATGAGAGCCTGCTGAAAAACATCCCCATCCTCAGTATTTTTCTCTTCCTCCTCTTTCCCTTCACCCTTTTTCTTCCCACATAGATTGCTCCTGCTGCTTCCTTGCTGAACCATATTCCTGCACACTGCCCTTCACCCAATCCCTTCCCAGCACACCAACACAATCCATTCCCTGTTGTCTAAATCCCTTCTGGACTTCCGTTATTGCCCTTCTGGGTGTCCATGTCCTTGATTACCTCTGGGAGAATGTGCAAACTTCATCAACATGCTCCCAAGGGACCCTTCAGAGATATTTTGAGATCATCATCCCTTTTGCCGGCATCCCTTCCTGGCCTTCCCTTTCTTCCCTCCATGGGTGCCCTGCCATGTTTAGTCCCCGAAGATCCCACTGTAGTCACTGGTGAGATTTTCAGTGCTCTCTAGCTGCCGACTCTTCCCAGCCCCCCTGATCTGTCACTCGTCTGTCTCCTGGCCCCAGCGCCCCCCTGGAGGGGAATTTGGGGAGGTGGGAGGGGGGGAGCGCCAAGACCGGGTCCCCCCGCGCTGTGGTGGCGGCAGCGGCTGCAGTGGGGAGCGAGTGCGGGCGGGAGCGGCCGAGAGCCCAGCGCTGCCCCAGCCCGAGCTGCCCCAGCTCCATCGCTGCCCCTGCGCTGGGATGCTGTGGGTTTGGGGGGAAGAGGGAGCCGGCAGTGGGTGCTGGGCCTGGGGGCAGCAGGAGGAGGGAGGGACAAGCAGAGTTGAAGAACAAAATGATCAAACGATGCATATAGGAGGAGAAGGTGGGATTGTGCAGGAGAAGGAGGAATAGTAGGAGGAAGAGGAATGTGAGGAAAAGCAGAGACACAGGAAGAGCAGAAATGGGAAGCAGCACAAGATTCCAAACCTACAGCGTCCCTCCAGTCCCAGTGTGTTGGCCCCCCCCTCCACATTCAGCAGGTGACTGGAGAGGGGGATCCACCATTTTCAGAGGGGTGAACCTTGTTGTTTCTGAGCTTTATTGGGCTAAGACGTGGTGCTTTGTTTTTTTGCTGGGCCTGAATCTTTGTATTTTGCAGGGGGTTTGGCTGAGTCTTGCTTTTTTGGGAGTTTTTGATCTATGTCTTGATATTTGGAGGATTTTTGTGATCAGTCTGGGTGTTTGGGAAGTCCTTACAAACACAGGATGCCCAGTGTCTTCCTCAGCTGCACATCGGTTGGAAGAACCGCTAGCTCAAGGCAGTCCCCTCTTGTTTTTTCCCCAAACCAGGATTCTTCATTCCCATGGGGTGGGCAGATGGCGGAGGAGGAAAATTTCCTGGGATCCCTCAGGAGGAGGGGCTGCAAACCCAGCCTAGTGAGCTGTGAGGAGGAAAGACCTTCCCTGAGCCGGGAAGGCGGCCGGAGATCCAGGCAGAGCTCAGAGCTGGTGGAGAAGCCTCATGGAAGGCAGAAGCCCCACAAGTGCTTGGAATGTGGGAAGGGTTTCAGCTACAGCTCCCATCTGATCCGGCACCAGATGATCCACACTGGGGAAAAGCCCTATGAGTGTGAGGAATGTGGGAAGGGATTCAGAGACAGCTTCCATCTGATCCGGCACCAGATGATCCACACTGGGGAAAAGCCCTATGAGTGCGGGGAATGTGGGAAGAGCTTCAGAGACATCTCTGGTCTAATGCAGCACCAGGTGATCCACACAGGGGAACGGCCCTACACCTGCTTGGAATGTGGGATGAGCTTTGGACACATCTCCAACCTGAGAAAACACCAGCGCATCCACACTGGGGAGAGGCCCTACGAGTGTCCCAAGTGTGGGAAGAGCTTCTCCAGGAGCTCCGACTTGACCCAACACCAACGGAGGCTCCACTAAGGGAAGCCCTGTGAGTGCCCTGAGTGTGGGAAGAGCTTCGTGCTCTGCTCCAGCTCCATCCCCCATGGGAGGATCGGTGTTGGATGATCCCCAGTGACCCCCGTTGGGCAGAGCCCTGGTGATCCCTGGTCCTGGTGATCCGTGTTGGGAAGACACCTGGCTGGGGGGGCTCTGCATCATCTTGTCTCCCTGGATGAATGCAGGGACAGGAACGTCCATCGGGATGGAAAACAACATTGGGAATTCCTTGGGGAGAGTGAATTTGTTGACTTTCAACCCCAGAAAATCTTCTGTTTTCAGTCCTATCTTGGTGGTCTTTTCCATCCTCAGAGATTCCAGGATTTTGATTTTGATTTTTGATTTTTTGATTGTCCAAGGGTGTTTTCCACAGAAAAATGGTGATGAACTGGGGCAAAGACCAACATTTTGGAGACAGTGGGGTGGAAACACCTCCAAAAGTATTTTTCCCTCACTCCTTCCCTGCTGGATTTTCAGCCAGCATGGACACAGAAATCCTTTTATTTTGGGCTGGATTTGCTTTTCATTTCTCTTCATCTCTTTAAAACATCCAATCTTGGGATAAAAATAAAGACACAGAACTGAGACTTGGGTAGGGAGAAAGACATGGTAGTACACAGACATGGAGAGTGACATGGGGACACATGGACATGGATGGTGATGTGGCCATTCGTGGGGACATGGGGGGACACGGGCATGGATGGAGATGTGGGGGACAGTGACAGGGATGGAAACATGGTGGGGACACAGCCATGGGTGAGGACATGGTGGGACATGGGCAGTGACATGTGGGGACACGGCCACGGCCGGTGCCATGGGGGGAACTTG
Organism: Sturnus vulgaris; assembly: GCF_052056855.1. NCBI lineage: Eukaryota > Metazoa > Chordata > Aves > Passeriformes > Sturnidae > Sturnus > Sturnus vulgaris. The sequence goes on from NW_028276170.1 coordinate 11,014,804, forward strand.
CAGGGGCTGTGGGGGATGCTGGCTTGGAGGGAGTTGAGGGTTCCTGGCAGGGACTTGGGGCTCGCTGAGGCCTTTGGGGACCCCAGGCCGAGCGGCTCCGGCTGCGCTGGGAGACCCTGGCGGAGGTTCTGGGGCAGCTGCTCAAGGACCCCCTGCCCTGGAGCCCCAGCTGGGCATTGGGCTCCTGGAAGGGAATGAACGTCCTTGTCCCCAGCAGGGAAATCCCAGCACCCCCAGGGTGTTTGTGGCAGCTGAGAGGCCACAACCGGGAGGGGAAAGCCAGACAGAGCTGTCCCAAAACTGAGCACCGAAAATCCGAAAACTGGGATTCCACTAGAAAGAATCTTTGAGGAGCTGCCCGTATTGAGGAAAAGAGGGATAGGACCCCGAGAGTGAGCAGGAGGGACCTGGAAACCTCTTTCAAAAAGAAGCATGAGGTCAGGGGTGGTTGACTGGGGGACAGTGGAAAAGGACTGGAAGAGCATGGGAAAAGAGGCGGCTGGTACCCCTAAAGAATTGGTCAGGGCCCTGGGACCGCCAAATTGCATTTAGAGATGTCCCACTCCTCCTCCTTTCTAGTCCTGCCTCCTCTCCAGTCCTTCTCCTGCTCCTTCCTCAGCCCTCCTCTGCCTCCATCCCTTTTCCTGCTCCCCCTGGGCCCAGCACCCACCCTTCATCCCCCTGTTTTCCCAACACCCTCACATCCTGTGGTAGGAGCTGGGATGGAGCCAGGGCAGGTCGGGCTGGGGCAGCGCTGGGCTCTTGGGCCAGCCTGGGCACCCCCCCATGCACCCCCTCCCCAAATTCCCCTGTTTGTTTATTGGGGTCCTGGCACCTTTGGGGTTGGGGCGGTGCCATGTTGGGGTTCAGGGTCTTCCCAAGGCCCCCTAGAGCAGGGTGAGAAGGGGGGACACGACCATTCCTTGGGGTCCCCATTCCTGATCCATGCTGGGGCCAGTTCTGCGACCCCCCCCCCCCCAATCATGGCTCCCCCTGCGGGGTCCCTCCAAGTCCTTCCCACTGGCTCCCAATAAACAGGACCAGGCAAACTGGGAAGCTTTATTGGGAATACTGGGAGCAGCCGTTCGGGAGCAGAGTGACACCGGGCTGGGGGTCCCCGGGGGGAGCACACACGTTCACCCGAGTCCCGCTGGCCCCAGACAGGTGAGCTCCCAGCAGCACCAGTAGCACCAGTAGGGCCCCAGCTCCCCCGACACGCCCCATGCCCAGCGCCGGGCGGTGCCGCCAGCCCCAAAGCAGCCGCGCTGTGCCCTGGGGGGGTCCCCGCGGCCCCGCCCCACGCGGCACTGGGAGCACCAGTCCGGACCAGTTGGAAGCGTGGGCGGGCGGCACCAGAACCCACGGAAGTGAGTCCACCACAAGGCGTTTAGAACCCCCAAAATTGGTGGAAATCATCAGGATTCTCCCAAAAAGGAGGTTACATCTGCCCATAAACTAACCGGGAAATCCCCCAAAGCTGTTTATAACCCCCTAAAAGTGGCAGAAAGCAGCAGGATCTTCCCTAATATGAGCTCCTGTGATAGGTTGACTTAGGAAGAAGAAATTCAGAAAAGATTCTTCCTAAGGGAATTTCCTCTGTGGGGGTTGGGATACCTGCAACAGCCAATTAGAGAAAGTTAGTTCGCTCCGTGAACACACATTTTGAGGAAGGTAATCCGGAACTGAGCCTCTTTGTCTTCCAGCGGCTGAGCAGGTAACATCAACCCGAGCTTCCCCCTCCCCCATGCGGGGGGGAGGCTCGGGAGGCCGCTTGGGCCCCTTTTGCCAACGAGGGGGACCCGATGGCCGGGGGGAGAAAAAGTTGTGTGATGAGACCTTCACGGCTTCCTCCTCCACGGGCCTGCGGCTCTGGCGTGGGGGGAGGCCGACTCTTGCTGCTGCCGGACGGGCCGGGCCTGCCCGGGTGGCCATGAGCAGTGTGGGGCTGCAGCCCAGCCCCAGAAAGGCTGATTAACACCTCAGCTGCCCCCCCCAGCACGGCCTGAGCCTGGCCCAACTCTTGTAGTTGTGTTAAACTTTAACTCTTTAGTGCTCAGATAAGATTTGCAAAGCCTCCAGCCTTTCCTTTTAATATGAAAGGGAATAAGAAGATTTCTGAAGTCAGTGATGTAAGAGCTAAGTTTTTAAGATGGAAGGAGAATGAGAAGATGCCGAAATGGCTGAAAATCTTTTTGTAAAATTGTAGGGATGAACTGATGTACTGAATATTCCTATAAACTATGGAAAGAGACATGGGGGATGGAAATGTTCCATTTAATAGATGATTTGACTAAAGAGCACCTGTGTTAAGAATTTCTGTCCTGAGAAAAGAAGGAGATCTTGGTTTTCTGAAAATGAAGCCTGAGCAGAGAAAAAGGAGACAGAGAGAATCTTTGCGGTTGAACATTTCATTCTTAAAAGTAATACCCCATGGAGCAGACATGGCCCACATCTACAGCTTTGGGACGGCTGTAGAGTTGGGAGGAGCGTCACGGTTGCAGGTTCCCGGGCGGATGCAAATCGTGAAAGATAAAACCACAAGAGAACTGGTTTTTTTCCTTCTTGTGGGAAAAATCCCTACAACTTCAACAAGAAGAAGCTTCTCTCTCCAGAAAGTGAACTGAGAAAGACTAAATTGGGCACTGACCGAAGTATTTGTTATATGTTTGTTTTGTTGTTATGAAGATTGGGAGAGGGAGGGAAGGAGTGATCTAAAAAATCTTATTCTGAATTTTTTTTTTCCTCTCTTTTTGTTTGTGTAGTTAATAAATTTTCTTTTATACTCTCTCAAGTTTTAGGCCTGCCTTGCTCTTTTGCTCCTGGTTCTGTCTCACAACAAGAAAAATAAGTTTATTCAAATTGGCAACTCAAACTCAAGACATTAATTTGGTGCATTGGCCGGGAAACGTCAAAATTAAACCAAGACAGCTCCCCAAGTCCTTCCCTGTGGGGCCCCACTCCAATGTCAGAGCCTGTTGGAATGTGTAAAATTAGAAGCCTCTCTGAGTCACTCAGAGAAAAGAATGGAGGGATTGTATTAAAGCCTTTAGAGAAATTAAAATATATTAAGCCACACAGACGTGAAGTAGAAGGTTAAGTTTTAGTTTTAATTCAGTAGGAATATTATTTAATCACATAGATATGAAGAAGAAGTTTTAGTTTTAAATAAGAATATATTTTAAGTGCCTTAAGAGTGTTTAAACCCCTAAAATCTATTTTAAAGTTCAGAAACTTAGCCCCGGACTGTGCTAGGTTACAATGGAAAGATATGCCCAAAATGATGTATTCTGTGACCTCTTCATGAGCTGTGGAAAGCAGGTGGGGCAGTGATCCTTATCTCTGTGGGAGATATCCTCTGCTAATGGGCCATCTGTTAAAACCATGTGGGGCAGTGTTCTTTATCTTTTCCACAACCCATCCTTCCTCCAGGAAGATATCTTCTGTTAATGGGCCATTGAGTGCCCCTGCATGACTGATAAAATTCCATCATCCCACTGGGAGATGCTCCAGCCAGGGGGAGCAGCCAAGCCTTTCCTAGCTAGATAAAATCTGAGATTTGGAACACCAAGGCAGCCTTTTTCCATTGAATTCCAGAGGAAAAAACAGACATTTCCATTTCATCACTGAACCTTTGGAGGAAAACTGCACCCTTCTAGAGGACCAGTGCTCAACTGAACAACATCTGTCATCCAGGAGGACTGCAGCCACCATTTAATGGGACTGCTACCAACACGCTGACTGACGGGGTGTCAGGTTGTATTCTGACTCGGTCAGTGTTTTGGGTTTGTTCTTTGTAATACTGTAGTTCCATTTTAATTTTTCCTCGTAAAGAACTGTAATTTCTATTCCCATATCTTTCCCTGAGAGCCCCTTAATTTCAAAATTAAAATAACTTGGAGGGAGGGGGTTTACATTCACCATTTTAAAGAGAGGTTTCTGCCTTTCTTAACAGACCCCTATCTTTCAAACAAACACAGGAGGTTTTTGGTTCTGAATCCTGGTGTTTGGGAGGTTCTTACAGACATGACATGCCCAGTCCTCCTGAATTCTGGAGATGAACTTGGGCAAGGAGTTTATGGAGCTCTCTTCCTGTTTTTTCCCCAAACCAGGATTTTTCATTCCCAAGGCGTTGGCAGATGGAGGACGGTGAAAAGCCCCATAGATCCCTCATGAGGAGGGGCTGCAAACCCAGCCCAGGGAGCTGCGAGGAGGAAAGACCCTCCCTGTTCCAAGAAGGTGGCCGGAGATCCAGACAGAGCTCAGAGCTGGTGGAGAAGCCTCCTGGAGGGGAGAAGCCCCACGAGTGCTCGGAATGTGGGATGGGTTTCAGCTACAAGTGCAGGCTGATTCAGCATCAGATGATCCACACTGGGGAAAAGCCCTACGAGTGTGGGGAATGCAGCAAGAGCTTCAGCAACAGCTCCAACCTGATCCAGCACCAGGTGATCCACACAGGGGAACGGCCCTACACCTGCTTGGAATGTGGGAAGAGTTTTGGGTGGATGTCCTCCCTGAGATACCACCAGCGCATCCACAGTGGGGAGAGGCCCTACGAGTGTCCCAAGTGTGGGAAGAGGTTTCAGAGAAGCTCCAATCTCCTCCTACACGAGCGGATTCACACAGAGGAGAGGCCCTTCCGCTGCCCCGACTGCGGGAAGGGCTTCAAGCAACATGGCAACCTCACTGTCCACCGGCGCATCCACACTGGGGAGAGGCCCTACGAGTGTCCTGAGTGTGGGAAGAGCTTCTCACAGAGCTCTAACTTGACCCGACACCAACGGAGTCACCACTAAGGGAAGCCCTGTGAGTGCCCCGAGTGTGGGAAGAGCTTCGTGCTCTGCTCCAGCTCCATCCCCCATGGGAGGATCGGTGTTGGATGATCCCCAGTGACCCCCGTTGGGCAGAGCCCTGGTGATCCGTGGTCCTGGTGAACCCCACTGGGTGGGGGGAAGTTGTTGGAGAGATTTCTCTCTGTTTTCCTTCTGTTGCTATGATTTGATTGGGAATAAATTCCCTCGCTGTGCCCAGGCTGGGTCTGTTACACCCGTTTTGCTGTTTTGTGTGTTTGCTCTCCCTGTCTTAATCTGATCCTGGTGCTCCTGGTTCAACTTTCTCTTCCCTTGCAGCTGGAGGAGCAGGATCAGAGTGGCTTTGGTGGGTGCCTGGCATCAGGCCAGCGTCACCCAGGCCATGGGCACCCCTGAGATTCCAGTGTGGTGATGCATTCCCCCACTTCTAGATAAAGTCCAACCCAAACTGCGGCTAGGATGAAACATGGTTATGACTGGAGCCCACTCTCTATCAACAGAAATCCAAAAGGAGACCTTTGAGCTCTCCTGGGCCACCGTGGGCTGTGACCAGCAGTCTCTCTCTGAGTGGCCTCAGAGCCAGCAAACCCTCGGCTTTGCTGTGCCTGGAGGATCGCTGAAACACGACGTGTCCTGGGCCCATACCCTCACTGCTCAAGGCCCCATCCTTCGGCCAGTGGGAGATGCAAAAACATCTGAAGGGAGGATTTCACTGAGCTCTGAGGTGAATTGCCTACATTGACTATTCCTGTCTGTGTTTGCCCCTGCACATATGCTATAGCACATCTGGGAGAAATACAGCTTTCCTAGGTGTGGAAGTACCTTGGATATCTAAGTTAGGCCTGTAAGCAAGGTTCAGTTATAGTTATGAACATACTTAAATGCTGTTAAATGCTAAGTGTTTTGCTAAATTCTTAAATGTAAGTAATCAGGGTTGTTTTTGTATTAAGTTGCTAAGTACAACTTGGAAGTTATAGCTGTAAGTTAGCTTAAACTTGTTAAGTATTATTGCTCTGTGGAATTGTTAATGTTATCAGTTAAGTTAGGTATAAGTTCGGTGTTGTTTTCTGTTGAATTGCTAGGCCTAAGGTATAAGTTAAGTTACAAATTAAGGTAGAATTTAAAGAGTTGTTTAGAGTTGTTAAGTTTTTAGGCCGTGTTCCTTTTAATCCCTGCATGCACCTAAACACAGCACACACCCACCCACACTCCCCTAGGGAGTTCCCCGTTAATTTCTGTTCTGATTGCATGGATTTTATTTGGTGTTGTTCTTGCCTTGTTGTGCCTCACCTGTCCTGTAGGCAGTAGAGTGAATCTTGCCAACAAACTTATTGTACTTTGTTGCTTAATATTAAATCTGACTTTTGTTCATGCCCTTGTCACCGATTTTTAAGCGATCTCAAACGCTCTCATTCATGACAGCACCACAATGTCCCGCATCACCGAGGGCCCTGACACACGCCCGTGTCACAAAGGGCCACCCCCGGCACCCAAGAGCAGAGGGACAGCCTGGAAGCGGCCCAGAGCAGCCCCGGCCTCGTGTCCCTGTAGCCCCTGGCGTGGCCAGAGCCCTGGGAGGCTTTGGGGTCCCCACGTTGGTGTCCCAGGGGTTCCCCGTCTCCAGGCTCATCCCTTCTCCAGGCTGCCCCTTCTCCAGGCTCCCCTCACTCCCGGCTCTCGGGGTCCCCCCTCTCCAGGCCCCCATTCCAGGCTCCGGCACTCCCGGGGCTCTCCCCTTTTCGCTTTCCCCCCCTCAAGGCTGCTCCCCTCGCCCTGCCAGTCCCGGGCGATCGCCACGGGGCTCCGGGGACCTCCATCCCCCACCCACCGCCGGGGCTCTGTCTGCAGCCGCCACCCAGACATCCCCAAAAAACCACCCGGGGACCCCGCAGGATCCCCCAAAAGGGGATTTCGGGACAGCTTTGGAGCCCTGCAAGATTCAAACACTGCTCTGCCCGCCGCGTCCCGAAAAGAAGAAACAGGGAGAACTAAAGATACTTCGGGTGAGCTCCAAATATCCCTCACCCTTTCAAAAAAACCCTGCCAGGTCCGCCCAAGATATTGGGGGCGAGGTCCCCCTCCCGAGTCACCTATGTCAGGAAAATTAATCCAAAAACACCAGAGGTTTATGTCCAAAAAGGAGACAGAGGAGTCCTTTTTGCTTTATTCGAATAAAGGGAGAGGCCATGGGACATTCGCCTGGGATCTCTCAAATTTTTGGAGGACGCAGCCTCCTTTTTATCCTATTTTCCCGGCCGCATTTCCCTCTCTCTTTCCCCATTGGCTGAGGTACTTGAGAGGCACAGACTTCCCGGAACGCCTGATACCTGAAATTCCCCTCTAATGTATAAAATTCCCTTTTAATTTTTAATTCTTATAGAATTCATAGTTTCCCCCCCCCCCCGTTGCTTCTTTCATCTTTCGATATCCAATTTCATTTATCAGCAGCCCTACAGTTTGTTTGTAAAGGCAAATATCTCTTTCCATTCATCAATCAGTGGAATCCATCCCATTGTTTCTTTTATCTCTCAGTATCTTATCTACAGGCTGATCCACAGCTCATTTGTAAAGACAAATTCAACATTCCTCTCAATCCCTCCTCTTTTATTGTTTAATAATTGTCTTTACAAACTTTAGCTCTCATTGACTTAATTTCTTGTCCCTGAGTTGTTTTTGGTTTTGTAATTATTTGGAGTGACATCAATTTCTGTCCTTTTGTAACCATCTCTGGATCAGTAGGCGTGGCTATTACCTGCATCCCTTTGATCACATGTTGAATAAGTTGTACTAAGCAAGGGAACATGCCTGGCAAAAAGATTAGAGTTGCTACAGCACATAAGAGGAAAAAAAGCAGTTGTTTAACTTATAGTCCACCAGGTAGCCAAGAAAACATGTCCTATTCCCATCTTTTTCATCTTTGGACTGGTACATGAGCTAATTTTTTAAATTCATTTTGCAATTTGTTTCACCACTTTTCCATTGTCATCTACTTGTCTATTTAGGCAATAAGTGTCTTTTTCAGAAGAATGAAGCCGTCATGGACTTCCTTCTTCATCCCAAAATCCTGTTCCATTACAGACTTTACTCAGGGTGTTAATCTACTATTGAGGTTTTACTGGGCTGGCCACCCATGGCCCGTTTTCAGATTGTCCTGGCCCTCCACAGACCCAACAATTGCTAAGGTTAAAGGTTTTTGCTACTTTTTCTCCTAAGGTCAAAAAATTATTTTCCCATTCTTGGCCCCAACCTAACTGATAATATAAAGGGAACATTATTAAGGGAAACATTCTGATTGTGTAATCTAATTTCCTAACTTAATTTTTACTTTCACGTTGTCTTCCACACCACCTGTGGCGAGTGAAGGCACAGAAACAGCTCAACATAAAGAAAACAATGACAGCAAGGGTTGGCCCCCAGTGCCTGGAGATCTGAGAGGAGGGATGCCCACACAGACTATTTCAGCAGGCACTCTGTGGGTGGGCACACGAGGCTTCCCCCGATGTCGACGCCCTGGCTGCTGCTCCAGTCCCCTCCTGCCGAGTGTCAGTCGCGGCTTCCCGTCCTTCTCCTCCAGCTGAGATGTCCAAATCTCTGGGGCTGCAGAGACCTTGGCCCGAGTGTGATGGGTCCAGCCGTGTTCAGCTGTCTTGACGGCTGTGTCTGTGCTCAGCAACACCTGGAAAGGTCCACGCCACTTGGCCACCAGTGGTGCTTCTTCCCACTCCTTAACCAGGACCCAGTGTCCCGGTTGGATGTTGTGAACAGCAAAGTCCAAAGGCAGGGTCTGTGCCAGCTGAGCTTCCTGTCGAAGAGATTTCACCAGAGACAGTATCCAGCCACATATTGTTTTAAATACACATCACTTATCTCTATCCCCCCACTAGGCTGAGAATTACAAGGGGAAGGAATTCCAAACATCAATTCAAAGGGAGATAATTGAATATCTCCCCTGGGTCTGGCTCTTATCCTTGCTAAAGCCAGGGGCAGGAGCCGTACCCACGGCATTTTAGTTTCTATCACCAGCTTCAGGAGATGTTTCTTTATTTCTCCATTTGTCCTCTCAACCTGGCCCGAACTCTGTGGGTGCCAGGGGGTATGGAGGTTCCACTGTATCCCTAAAGCAGTCATAACTCCTTGAAGAATTTTTCCTGTAAAATGAGTTTCCCTATTTGAATCTATTGCTTCCACCATCCTATATCTTGGAATTATTTGTTCCAAAAATACTTTAACAACTGATCCTGTAGTTGCTGAAACAGTTGGAAATGCTTCTGGCCACCCGGTTAATTGACATACTATTACCAGAAGATATTTAAATCTTGCCACTCGAGGCATTTCAGTAAAATCCACCTGGCATCTCTGGAAGGGACGTACTGCCCAACGCCTCCCTCCCCTGGCCAGTTTCTTTGTAACTTTGTTGTTGGTTTTAGCACAAGTCAAACAACATTCAATAGCTCGCTTTGCCAGGCTAAAGAGACCAACAGCAGCGTTCATTTTGAGGAAGGCTTCTGCCAGTCCTCGGGAGCCCCAATGACTCCCTTCATGAAGTTGTTTTAACAATTGTAAGGCTAGAGCTTTTGGTATCCACTGCTTACCATCCCTTGTAAACCAATTATTTTCTCTTTTCTCTGCCCCACTCTCTTTAATTATCTCAAGTTCCTCTGGTGGAAAAGAGAGTTTCTCTGGCAGTGGTGCAGTTACTGGGAGCATAGGCAGGATCTTAGAGACTTCTGGCAACAATGCAGCTTTGAGAGCTTCTTCATCAGCCAGTCGGTTTCCTATTGCCTCTTCCGACCATCCTGCCTGATGCCCCTTAATGTGGATTATCTCCACCTTTTTTGGTAAATTCACTGCCTCCAATAGGCGAGAGATTAAGTTCTCGTGAGCTAACGTCTTTCCTCTGCAGCTTAATAAACCTCTTTCTTCCCACAGTTTTCCAAATGCATGTATTACCCCATATGCATATTTAGAATCAGTAAATATATTTACTGTCTTGTCCTGGTATAATTCACAGGCTCTCACAAGCCCGTACAGCTCTGCTGTCTGAGCTGACCAGGTGTGTGGTAACCTCCCCCCTTCCTTTAATTGCTTCCCATTCACGATAGAGTATCCTGTAAATCGTTTCCCTTCTACCACCTTGGAGGGCCCATCAATGAACACGTTCTCTCCCTCAGGCCAGGGAATATTCCGTAGATCTTCCCTAGCCCGTGTCTGGAGGTCTATAACCTGGATACAATCATGGATTTCTTCCTGGCCCCCCTTTTCTCTAGGGCCAATTAAATAAGAGGCTGGATTAAAAATTTCCCCACCTCTAAGTTCTAAATCCTCCCGTTCCATTAAACAAGATTCATACTGTAATAATCGAGCACTCGTCATCCACTTAGAGGCTCTCTCAGTTAACAAAGCTTTAATCTGATGTGGGACTTTAACAATGAGATGCCCTCCCCTTGTCAGCTTTCGGGCCTCAGCCACCATCAGAGCTGTGGCTGCACAGTTCTGCAGACAATGGGGCCGCCTCTGGCCACCGGCTCTAACAACTTAGAAAAACAGGCACCAGGCCTCCGTGTTCCCCCATGCTCTTGCACCAAAATTCCTTTAGCATGACCCTGTTTGACATCCACATATAGCTGAAATTCTTTTTCTGCGTCTGGAAGAGCCAAGACTGGGGCCTTAACCAATTTGTCTTTTAATTTCTTAAAACTTTTCTCTCCTTCTGGTGTCCATACCACAACATTAGGACTGTTTTGAGTTAAAAAGTTATATAAAGGTCTGGCCACCACAGAAAAATCCTCGATCCATGCTCTACAGTACCCCACCAACCCTAAAAACCGCTGTAACTCCTTTTTAGTCTGGCGTAATGGTACCTGTAAAATCCCTTTTTTGCAAGAAAATTAAGCAGCTTTACAGTAGCCTCTTCAACCACCTTTTCCTGTTCCCCTGATAAGAGCAAATCATCCACATACTGCAACAACTTGACTCCTGAGGGTGGAGTAAACTCTCTTAATATTTTCTGTAAAGCTTGCCCAAACAGAACTGGTGACTCTGTATATCCTTGAGGGAGTACTGTCCATGTCAATTGTTGTTTTATCATTTTCCCTCCTTCCTCCTGTTCCCACTCAAAAGCAAAATACTGTTTACTATCTTCTGTGATTGGACACCCCCAGAAAGCATCCTTCAAATCCAGTACAGAATAATACTGATGTGAAGAAGGGATTTGATTTAGGATTGTGTATGGATCTGGAACTGTGGGATGCCTTGGTTTGACAATCTCATTTATTATTCTTAAATCCTGCACCATTCTGTAGGTTCCATCTGGTTTCTTAACCGGCAGGATAGGAGTGTTATAGGGAGACATACACGGCTCTAAAAGACCTGCTTTTAGCAGGGACTCAATAACAGGCTGTAACCCCTTCTTTCCCTCCCTTGAAAGAGGGTATTGCTTTTTAGACACCACTTGTCCTGGTTGCTTCAAAGTAATTTGGAGAGGCTCTATGTCCAGTTTCCCATATTTCCCTGGAGCTGCCCATACTTCCGGATTTATTTTAGCATAAGCCTTTTCAGACATTTTACACAAAGATATCACAGTTTCGGACTCCGTGTCACTTCTTACAATGCTAATTTGCATTCCCATTCTAGCCATCAAATCTCTTCCCAGTAAATTACAATCACAATTAGGAACAAACAAGAATTCATGCACTTCAAATCTGTCCCCCACATCTATTAACAGCAGTTGAATAAAATGCACTCGCTCATCCTTTCCGCTTACTCCTTGAATAACCAAGGATCTTTTTGACAATTTCCCCCACTTAGGTATAAAATTTAAGGTGGACGGAGAGGCCCCCGTGTCTACAAAAAAACACACCTCCTCTCGATCCGGACCCACCTTAAAAGTTATCAAGGGCTCCTGAGTGGTGGGTCCTTGGTATAATAGGAGCCCCTGACACCCCTAACAATCCATTTCCATTATCCTCTGGACTTCCTCCTCCTGAGGGTCCAGTTGTTTCTGCGGACACTCGTTTTTCCAATGCCCTTCTGCCCTGCAGACAGCACACTGGCTCCTCCCCAGCCGCTGTTTGGGTCGGCTGTCCCCTGCCGAGGAGGGAATCCCTCTGCCCCTTCCTTGTGGCCGACCCCGTCCCCTCTGTCCCTGGGGACCCCTTGGACCCTGTGGTTTATTCCTCCGGGGCTGCAAAAACTCTGCCATCATCTTTGCTTTAGCTTCTGCCTTTTCCTCATCCCTTCTTACATATATCTGCTGTGTTTTTCTAACCAATTCCTCTAGAGGCTTATTCTGCCACTCTTCATCTTTCTGTACTCCTTTCCTTATATCAGGCCAGGCCTTAGTAACAAATTGCACTTTAAGCAATGTGTTGAAGGCTGGCCCTTCAGGATCCATCCCCCCGTGCTTCCTCAAGGCATCCCTAATCCTCTCCAACCAATGAGGGCTTTCCTGTTTCTCCTGTTCTAACGACAGAGCCTTAGCTATGTTGTTAGTTCTGGGAGCTGCTGACTTGATTGCCCTGATCAAATAAGCACGGCAATCACGGTGAGCCAGACTGGCCTGGTTATTTGGGTCCCACTGGGGGTCTGCCTGGGGGATGGCATCACCCACCGTAGGTGCATTGGGTCCAGCCCCCCCTGCTGCTTGTGGATGTTCAACCTCCCACAGCTGCCGAGCTTTCTGCAAAATCATTCGTTTCTCTGATGACCCAAACAAAATTCCCAAAAGAAAATCCCAATCCTTTCACGTATAATCCGCATTTCCCAAATATTTCTCTATCTTTTCCCCCACCCCTATGGCAACATATAAATATTTTTTTTTTTAACCCTCTTATATCCTGGGTAGTGAGTGGTACAATTACAAACCCAAATCCTCCCCCTTGACCCCCCAAAGGAACTTGACAGAGTGGCATCTGGTGTACTCCTGTCTCTTGGGGGGCTTCTGATGCCCTAAACTGAGTTCAAATTCTAGTTCTGGGGGGGGTGATACAACATGCTGCTCCCCTCCCCCTACACCATCATCCTTCTCAGGTGGGGCTGTAGGAATAACATTTCCCTGATCCCCTTGCTCTGAAAGTTGAGGATACAGACGACCTGCAGCTGGCCCTGGGTCAGCTGGCAACACTGGAGGACAAGACGGGGGAAGGAGCTGAAAAACATCCCAATCCTCACCACTTTGCTCTTCCTCCTCTTTTTTCTTAACACATAAATTTCTCTTGTTTCTTGTCTGACCCATATTAATCCACATTCCCTTTCAATCCATCCTTTCCAATTCTCCTCTAAGTACCTTCACAAAATTCAACACAAATGAATTTTATCTGTTCCATAAGGTGGCCATATAAGTCCCCTTGCCAACTTATACTCTGGCCACACAAAATAACAATATCTTACCATAATTTCCATAGTTACTTCTGGGTGAATATACAATCTCTCCCAAGACCTCAGCATTCTCCCCAAGGGACTCTCCGGGGGTATTATGGGATCGTCATCCCTTTTTCCGGGGCCCCTTCCCAGCTTCACCTTTCCAACCCTCTCTGGGTGCCCCGTTTTACCTGTGCTACCCTCCATGGGTGCCCTCTCAGGTTCACCTGTGCTACCCTCCATGGGTGCCCTCCCAGGGTTGCTCCCCGAAGATCCCATTTTACTCACTGGTGAGATTTTCAGTGGTCCTTCCCTGTGGAATCTTCACGGACCCCCCTGGTCTGCCACTCGTCTGTCTCCTGGACAGTCTCGGGAACCCAATGGATCGCCCGGTACCGGCCGGCACCAAGGGGAGCTGATCACCCAAACTGGGTGAGGCGCCTTCAGCTCCACTCGCTGCCCCGGACGGTGGAAAGATCCCGGACGAGCCCCCAAAATTGTCAGGAAAATTAATCCACAAACACCAGAGGTTTATGTCCAAAAAGGAGACAGAGGAGTCCTTTTTGCTTTATTTGAATAAAGGGAGAGGCCATGGGACATTCCCCTGGGATCTCTCAAATATTTGGAGGACGCAGCCTCCTTTTTATCCTATTTTCCCGGCCGCATTTCCCTCTCTCTTTCCCCATTGGCTTAGGTACTTGAGAGGCACAGACTTCCCAGAACGCCTGATACCTGAAATTCCTCTCTAATGTATAACCCTCCCTTTTCATTTTTAATTCTTATAGAATTCATAGTTCCCCCCCCCCCGTTGCTTCTTTCATCTTTTGATATCCAATTTCATTTATCAGCAGCCCTACAGTGTGTTTGTAAAGGCAAATATCTTTTTCCATTCATCAATCAGTGGAATCCATCCCATTGTTTCATTTATCTCTCAGTGCTAGCCTTATCTACAGGCAGATCCAGAGTTCATTTGTAAAGACAAATTCAACATTCCTCTCAGCCCAGAGGAGAATCTAGCACAAAATATTCTCCCTGTGTATTGCACGACAAAAAATATTCAGGGGAAAATACTGTGGCAGCTGAGGCTTGTGGAACTCCCAGAATACTGAGCCTGCAGAGGAGGCAAACAGCCCTGGCAGTGCCTGAGGGGACTTCTCCTCACAGCCTCCTCTCAAAGTGTGTCACTTCAGCAGGGGAAGGCTTTCAAACCTTTGCCTTTCCTTCCTCCTGTGATAAAATTTAAGGCTCCTCCTGAGAAAATACTGACCTACAAATAGTTCTCCATTCCTCAACAAAGCTACTCAGGTGCTCAACTTAAGAAAGAGCAATACAAAAGGTATTCAGAAATTTCCCATCAAGGCCTATTTGCAGAGAAACCCCATCATATGGGACCGAATATTTATTGACACCAGTTCACTCAAAAGAAACCCAACCCTGTATTAAGCAGCGTTTTAAACGAACTTGAATTCTTTTTCCTCACATATCAACTGGACTGGTTTGTTCCTTTTTTGTCCTAGAGAGAATATTAGAATGATTTGCTCTTGACAGGACTCCTTGGGTGGTCCCCAGCGCTGGCTCCTCACCACGCCTTACCTGGGCTGTTAACGCAGCCTGTCAGCACCACCTGACTTTGGCAGCCTGTTCAGGCCTCGGGCACGGCTGGTGCCACGGTCCCCTCTGGTGCCACGGTCCCCTCTGGCTCCTGGCGTGTCCCTGCTGCTGGAGGAGCCCTGCTCGTGCTGCTGCCTGCGTTCAACAACCCCGGTCCTGCTCCCCAGGCAAAGAGAGACCAAAATCACTGCTTTGGGCAGCTCGTTTGAACGAGTTGAACACTTACTCATCTCTAACACAGACCTCTTAACACTCACACACCAACACCTGGAAGTCACCTCATCTACAGAGGTGAGGAAGCCTGAGAGAACAGAAGGTCGACGTTCAAGCACATTTGTGGGACACATATTGAGAAAGTAAGAAAATTACAGCCTGAAAAATATTCCAGGCTGGAGCTTTTCAGCTCTGTTCCCAGCTGATAAGCTGGTTCAGCTCAAGGCTAGGGAGAATTTCTCCCAGGCTGATAATTTGGTCAAAATAAAAAGGAATTAGTAACAAAGATAGAACAGCTGTTGTGATGTGTGACCAGGCCCTGGGAATGGGGTGTCTTCTGTCTGAACCAATCACCTTTTCTCTACTCTGGGAATTACGAGTCATGCTATAAATCGAGTGTATTTCTGAATAAACTTGTCTCTTTCTTCCTGTCATGAAAGATGACCATGTAGCTGTGCATCTTATTTCCGCCGCACTTAAAGGGTTAAAACCCGATTCCATGGCTACACACATTGGGTTTTTAATTTAGTGGAAGCGCTCACTCGTTCACAAGCCTTACTTGTCAAACTGGATTGTGCGATGCTATTGTCTTGCTTGTGTCAGAGAGAAACCAGGGAGAAATCAGCTAAGAAATGAGAACCACACTTGGGGCTCGGGCTTGGCAGACAAAGGGAGCAGGGCGGCACCTGCCCGCTTTGCCCGAGTCCCTGCTCCTGCCGGACAAAGGCGGACGCGGCTCCGTGCGGGGCGAGCCGGGCACTCCGTGCCGGGGCCGGGGCCGAGCGCTCGGGCGGGCGGCGCTCAGGATGCTCGGGCAGCGCCGCGGGCCGGGCGGGCGCGATGGAGCCGCCTGAGGGCTGGGACCCCTCCGGGCGTCCGGCCCGGCGCACGCAGTGGCTGCTCAGCGCCCTCGCCCACCGCTACGGGCTGGAGCTCGGCGTGGAGAACGAGATGGTCGTGCTGGCCAGCGGCCCGGAGCAGTCCCTGCAGGAGATCTTCCAGCAGCGGGACTGCGCCGGGCCGGGCCGCATCCCCGGCGAGGAGTCCCGCACGCTGTGCCGGGCGCTGGGGCCGGAGGAGGCGGCGGAGCCCGAGGAGTGCGCGGGGCTGTGGGACGGGCTCTGGGCCGAGCTCACCTTCCGCCAGCTCCACGCGCGGCTCTGCGGCCACTTCAGCACCCGCGCGGGGCCGTGGCTGCCGCTGGGCCGGGAGGGCGAGCACATCGAGAGCCACATCCGCCCGCGCAGCCCCCGCCGAGCCCGAGCGGCGGCCGCCGGGGCCCTGCTCCCGAGAGCGCTGCGAGGAGATGGTGGCGCTGGAGCGGGCCGAGGAGCGCATGGCCGAGCTGCAGCAGGAGAAGGGCAGCCTGCGGCAGCTGCTGGAGGACGTGCGGGCCGCCCTGCAGAGCAGCGATGCGCGGTGCCCGGCGCTGCGGCTGAGTCCGGGCCGGCTTCTGCACCGCGCTCCCGGCGGCGGCTCGGGTGGCCCCGAGCGCTTCAGGAGAGATGCTGCTCTCGGAAAGTCAGTGTTTAGAACCCCTCCACCTCCGCACTGAGACCGAAGTTGCTCCTTCATCCTCGGCATTAACTTTCCAGTAAAGTTTAGTTACAAGGGAGGCTTTTAGGAGAAATGTATGGCACCGGTGTGCCATTAAATATATTTGTGATGAGCACTGTTCAAAGTGTAGGGGAGTTCAGCTTAACAAACCCACGTGTACAATGCTGCTGCTGCTTCTCCTGCACGTGCAGCCAGGATGTGCTGATAGCAGATGCTGGGTATGCACTGCTGCAGGGTTTTTCCTGAAGTATGAAAGAGCTTTGGGATCCTTCCCTGCACAAGCACGTGCAGTGCCTCAGTCATAAGTGCCTCAGAAATATCAGAAGTGTGTCTTCTTCAGAGTGTGGTCACAAGGGTTCAGAGTTGGAGCCAGTTCTGTGGGCAGGCTGATGAATAGACTGGGGCTCCTCTGCAGAGCCCCATTTATTCTGGGGCTGCTTTCTGCTGGTTCTGCTGGACTGGCTCGAGTGAAACACACACCCAATTAACAGCAGTTAAATTACTCTGGCATGAAACAGTGGGGAACAGGCAGAGCAGTGAAGGGCAGCATGGACCAGTTGTTCTGGCAGGTCTGACGAGGTCTGGTTTGATACAGCACTCACAGAACTCTGCTCCACCTGTGACACTTCCACTTGCAGTAGATGACTGTTCCTCTTCACAATATCCAGCAAGGCAGGTCAAAGACACTTTTACCATTTTCATCTTCAAAAGGGAGAAGAAATCAGCAGCAAACATGAAGTAACCTGTCAGAGGTCCAGGGAAGAAACAAAAGAACAAAGAGTGGTGGAAAAAAACAGTTGGAGCATCGATCCTTATCTCTGTGTGGGAGATATCCTCTGCTAATGGGCCATCTGTTAAAACCAGGTAGGGCAGTGTTCTTTATCTTTTCCACAACCCATCCTTCCTCCAGGAAGATATCTTCTGTTAATGGGCCATTGAGTGCCACTGCATGACTGATAAAATTCCATCATCCCATTGGGAGATGCTCCAGCCAGGGGGAGGAGCCAAGCCTTTCCTACCTAGAGAAAATCTGACATTTGGAACACCAAGGCAGCCCTTACCCACTGGTTTCCAGAGGACAAGAGCTACCAGACCTTTCTACAGCATCACTACTACAACAAGACCACTTCATCGGGACTGCTACCACCACCCTAACTAGCGGGGTGTCAGGTTGTATTCTGATTCTGTCAGTTGTTTTCTTTTGTACTATTGCATGAATTTATCTCTTTTCCTATAAAATTGTATTTCTGACTTGGAGACTTTCACTGGTTTTGCTTTCGAATCAGCACAATTTTGGGGGGGATTTTGGCTGAAGCTTGTTATTTGGGGAGGTTTTGATCTGTGTGTTAAAGTCTGGAGGATTTGGGGCAGGAATCTTGGTGTTTGGGAGGTTATTACAGACACAAGATGCTCAATGACTTCCAGAGATGAACTTGGGCAAGGAGAAACACCCTGTTTATGGAGCTCTCTTCTTGTTATTTCCCCCTAAACCAGGATTTGTCATTCCTCAGGTGTGCGGGGATGGAGGAGGCAGAAAAGCCGTGGAGATCCCTCAGGAGGAGGGGCTGCAAACCCAGCCCAGGGAGCTGCGAGGAGGAAAGACCCTCCCTGAGCCGGGGAGGCGGCCGGAGATCCAGGCAGAGCTCAGAGCTGGTGGAGAAGCCTCCTGGAGGGGAGAAGCCCCACAAGTGCTTGGAATGTGGGAAGGGTTTCAGCTGGAGCTCCAACCTGATCCGGCACCAGATGATCCACACTGGGGAAAAGCCCTATGAGTGTGGGAAATGTGGGAAGAGCTTCAGAGACAGCTCCAGCCTGCTCTGGCACCAGATGATCCACACAGGGGAATGGCCCTACACCTGCTTGGAATGTGGAAAGAGCTTTGGCAACAGCTCCAACCTGAGACAACACCAGCGCATCCACACCGGGGAGAGGCCCTACGAGTGTCCCAAGTGTGGGAAGAGGTTTCAGACCAGTTCCAATCTCCTCCTACATGAGCGGATTCACACAGAGGAGAGGCCCTTCCGCTGCCCCGACTGCGGGAAGGGCTTCAAGCAAAATGGCAACCTCACTGTCCACCGGCGCATCCACACTGGGGAGAGGCCCTACGAGTGTCCTGAGTGTGGGAAGAGCTTCTCACAGAGCTCTAACTTGACCCAACACCAACGGAGTCTCCACTAAGGGAAGCCCTGTGAGTGTCTCGAGTGTGGGAAGAGCTTCGTGCTCTGCTCCAGCTCCATCCCCCATGGGAGGATCAGTGTTGGATGATCCCCAGTGACCCCCGTTGGGCAGAGCCCTGGTGATCCGTGTTTCTGGTTATCCCCGTTGGATAAGGGGAAGGGGTTGGAGAGATTTTTTTTCCTTGTGCCGCTGTGATTTGGTTGGTAATAAATTCCCTCGCTGTGCCCAGGCTGGCTCTGTTGTTCCCGTGCCGGTGCTCGGGGCGGGATCTCTCCTGTTCCTTCTCTCAACTCCCTGGCCTGTTCTCAGCCAATCAGAGAATGCGATGAAGAAGATTCAGCCAATCAGAGATAGCAGCTGTGATGACTCACCGGTTGCCGGGCTGACCCGCAGCACCCAGTGTTCCCCACCTGGACCCACCCTCCCCCCCAGTCACGATCCCCCCGCGGGGTCCCCCAAGTCCTCTCCCAGTCCCGCCCCACAATAAACGGGACGGGGCGAACTGGGAAACTTTACTGGGAACACTGGGAGCAGCCAGGCTGGGACAGAGTGACAGCAGGGCGGGGGGAACACACGATCCCCCCTAAATCAGCGTGGGGACCGAGCGGGGGGTCCCTGCCTCACCCGAGGCCATGGGCAGGGTCTGCCGCCACTGCTGGGTCAGGAGTTCTGTGGGCAGAGAAAAGGGGGTAGCACCTGACTGGGGGCCCCATGGGGAGCGCACACGCTCCGGGGTCGGAACGCGACCCCGGGACCCTCCCCCCACCCTTCTTGCACAGGTAGAAGCCGAGCCCCAGCTCCAGGAAGACGAAACCCAACACGGAGCCCCCGATCCCCATCAGCACCTTGCTGCGGGCGGTGTCCGGCGGCATCTCTGGGGGTCCACAGGCGTCAAGACCTCCCAAAATCTCTCACAGACACCCCAAGCTACTCCAATCACCCTCCCAGTCACCTCTAACCCACCCAGGACTCCTTAAATCCTCCTCCCAATATCTTCCCAGCCTCTCCAGGACCCACCAACGCTCCTGCTTTCCATCTCAGCATCCCATAACCCCCTCTCAGTTGCCCCCCACCACCTCAGGACCCCCAAACCCTCTCCCAGTCCCTACCCGGTCTCACCAGGACTCACCAGAACTCCTCCCAGTCTCTTCCCATCACAGCCAACCTAATTCCAACCCTTGATTTCCAGCTCCAGATCTTTCTCCATCCCCTCCAGGCTCACTCAAATCCCTCCCTGTTCCCCCCAGCTGATCCTAGTGTGTCCCCACTCTCTCCCAGTGTCCCCCAGTGTGTCCGTCTCACGGTGGCCCTCGAGCTCCCAGCCCGGCCCCAGCTGCCTGCTCTGCTCCATGGATTTCTACACTGCTGAGATCCAGGTGAGGTGGTTCCAGGGCCAGCAGGAGCTCTCAGGGCATGTGGTGGCCACCAGGACCAGGTCCCCAACAGGAGATGGCTGGTGTGGCACTGAGAGGGACTGGGAATGAAACTGGAGAGAGTGGAGGAACACTGGGAGAGAGTGGATTGGATTGGGGCAATGGGAGAGAGGGTGGAGGTCTGGGAGTGGACTGGGAATGGAATGGCTGGGGACTGAGAGGAATTGGGAGGGACTCTGGTGACACTGGGAGGGACCGTGAGGACACTGGAAGAGACTGGGATGGAGTGGGAGAGCCACTGGAGTCACTTGGGGTGAGGGGGCAGGAGGCCCCGGGGATGGGCACAAGAAGGGCTGACGTGTCTCGGGTGATTCCCAGGGAGGTTTTGAGGGGCTCCAGGGTCGTTCCCAGGGCAGGGTCCGAGGGGACACGCTCTGCCCCACGCTCACCTCTGCACTCCACGAGGAACGGGCTGGACAACTCGTAGTTGTGCCGGCAGTGCCTGTCCACCGCAGCCCGTCTGTACTCCATCCATTGCGGGTCGCTGTTCCAGTGCCTGGCAGCCTTGTCCCCAAAGGAGGTGTCCCCACGTGCAGCCCCACATCGCTGCCGAAGTGCAGGAACTGCTCCCGGTTGGAGATGTTCCTCTCCACGAACCTCAGCCGGTCGGTGCCGTGAATGAAGTGACACTCGGACTAAACCATCTCCTGGAACAGCGCTGTGTGTGCAGGACACAGGTCCGGGGGTGTCCCCCCAGCAGCCCCCCAGCAGCCCACAGTAGCCAAGAGCTCCGGGGCAACCCGGACTCCGCACCCCCAGTGCCCCACGGCTGCCATGGGACCCTTCATCCTGCAGTCCCACCCTTCTCTGTATTTTCCTCCCCCTTTCCCAACATTCCCCAGTCACCAGCCCCCCCCCAACATCTGTTTGGGGATCCCACCTCCCCATTTCTTTTTCTCTCCCCACTGTTCCCACCATCCCACCACTTCCCGCCCCTCCCGCTCACCCGAGAGCTCCGTGCCCCCAGCCCGGGGGGCTCCCAGTGGCACCAGTAGGGCCCCAGCTGCCCCACACGCCCCATGGGCAGCGCCGGGCAGGGTCTGACACCTCCCCCCTGTTGGATCCCTGGAAACTGAGAGGTTTGGGCTTTCTGTGCTGACAGGCACTGACCCCCAGGAAAATGCTGCTTTTGACCTGAGGCTGTGAAGAAGGTTTCCTGAACTGAGTGATAGAACTGGGATCACTGGTGTGTTGTTGGAATAGAAATGTGCAGTGTCACATAGTGGAAAATTAAAATTTGTGATTTTAGAATGTAGTAATATATATTAAACAAGATGGAGATTTTAGGGTGGAGGTTTCTTTCTTCTTCACTTTCTTCACGGGTATAGGTGGTACTTTTGTAATTAGATAGAAAATTCCACATTGCAGGTCATGGGTGATTGGTTCTTGGGCTATTATGGTGTCTTTTTTTAATTGGTCTCATTGGCCCTTAAAAGGCCTTGTAGAGAGAGATACGTCGCCATTTTTAGCCTGTTGGCTAGAAGTGCTATTGAACTCACTGTAATATAGATAAGAATTAATAAACATCTGAGTCCGAACACGAAATACCGTCTCTCGAGCATTTAATCTCGACTCTAGAAAAACAAAAAAGAAGATAAAACGTGATAGCCCCCACCTCAAATTCTCCTGGCGGGGGGCGCTGGGGGCGGGGCGCGGGTGGAGTCCAGGTGAGGAGCTCTGGGCGCTCTGGGACTGCCTGAGGAGTCATCAGCGCCGCGCGCTCTGATTGGCTCAATTATTTTGGTGCCTTCTCTGATTGGCTGAGGAGAGGCCCGGGAGTTGAGAGGAGGGCCGGGAGAGATCCTGCCCCAGGCTAGCGGTGGAAGAACATCCAATTAACAAGGCATGCAGATCATTTCCCAGCGGTGCCCACACTCCTGTAGGAACTAAATGCACCGAGGATCTCACGAGGGTCACCAACTCTCTGGCGGCCAAATCCAGCCCTGCGCTCCCTGCGGGTGCGGGCACTCTGGGAAGGGCTCAGCTGCGGGTCAGATGGCCGGAGAGTGGCTTGGTGGTCACCTCGTGTGTGAGGCAGTGATGGGCTGGGGAGATGTGTGGACACCACATGATCAGAGAGCTGACTGGGTAAAGGGACACATCAACAGCGACACCGCAGTGACAGGCAGCCAATGCGGGCTTGTTTCACTAAAGTTTGGGTTAAGTTTCTCTTGGGGGTTGTTTTTATTTTTTTTTTTCCCCCGCCTAGTTCTCTGGAATTTTTTCCCATTGACATGCTAAGATGGCTAGTGATAGGGGGAGACTCCCTGACCCTTTTTGGAGTTTCTCTCGTAGGGCAGGGGGGATGGGGAGGGAAGAGGGAGAACACTGCAAAATCAGGGGCAGGTAAAGGAGAGGTGTGTGCAGCTGCTCGCTCTCTCGCTCGTTTGGCTCGGAGAAGGACGGCCACTGGAAAACCTCGCCCTGCCATCCCAACACCGGGAGCTTGGCTGTGGGACCTCGCACTCTCCTGGTCGGACACTCTCCCACTTCAGCCTGCCACCTCCACACAACCTATTGGAGCACTGGGACTGACACTGCCTCCAAGGATCCATGAGCAGAGTCTTTCCTCCACCCTTCCCACCCAGGACACAGCCGCCATCACCCCCAGCACTCCTGCAGCCACACGGGATCACCGCATCTGCCCCTGCCCACCGGGAGCCGGCTGGCACTGACTGCCAACTTGGACAGAAACTGCAGCAGAGGGGAAAGGTGTCCACAACCAGAAGAACTGTTACTGGGTTCCCGTCTTCTATTTGTTGTTAATTACTTAGCTGTTGTTGTTTTGTTTGCCTTGTTATATATATGTATATATACTAGTAAAGAACTCTTATTCCTATTCCCATATGTTTGCCTGAAAGCCCCATAATTCCAAAAGTATACTAATTCAGAGGGAGGGATTTATTAGCTCAATTTCGAGGGAAGGCCCTGCTTTTCTCCAGCACACACCTGCCCTTTTTCAAACCAGGACAGATTTTTGGCACCCAACATGGCCCCTTTCCCTATGGGAGTGGCTTTTAATGAGTGTGAGAGAGAGGTTTGTCCACAGAGAGAGAATGCAGGAGCACCATCATAGAATGTGCTGGAAGACCCTTAAGGAAGGGATCCAAGAGCTGAGAGAAGTGGCAGTGCTGGAGGTGCTCTTTGGGAGGGATGGACAGCATGACAATGACCCTGACAAGGTCAGGTGCACAGGGCAGATGATGTGGAACCTGGCAGACCTGGGGCCATCTCAATACACCACCTTTATTGCAATGGTTAATGCTGAAAGCAGCCGAGAAACAGTGGGTTCTGTCACCAACAAACTTAGAAATTAGGAGAATATGATCAATGGCCGATGCAGGCTCGTGTCTCTGCTGTGATTAAGGAACACAAAGAGAAGTTTAAAGAGGAGATGAGGGAAGAGATGAGGAAGATCAGTGCAGCACCAGTGCGAGTCACAGGCCCCAAAGTCAGAGCCCAATGTCCCCCAGCTAGGGAGAGGGTACACTCCACGAGCTGACCTGTGTTTCTTTCTGCGTGGCCATGGGGAAGACATGAGAAGGTGGGATGGGAAACCCACTTCTGTCCTGGCAGCACGGGTGCATCAGCTCAGGGGGGGAAACACAAACTGAGGGAGCTCTGATAAAGTGAAGGTAGCCTCAGCCTCCCATGACCGAGGTGCAGGGTATTACAGAAGGGAGGATGATGTGTCAGATCCCCTTGATGGAACCTCCAGCATGTATCCCCAGGAAAGAAAAAATAACCAGGGCTAGAGGGGCCCTGCCTCTAGCCAGAGAGAGGGACGGGAAAACCGGGTCTTTTGGATGGTGTGGATCCAATGTCCTGGCACGTCAGAGCCACAGAAATACAGAGTGTTAGTTGATCCTGATGCACAGAGTACCCTAATGCCATTGGGACATGTGGGGACAGATCCTGAGTCCATTGCTGCGGTGATTGCAGGAATTGACTCTGCTGGAGGCTGAGGTGAGCCTGACTGGGAAGGAGTGGCAGAAACATCCAAATTTGACCAGCCACTTCCCTGGTGGACGTTGCCCATGGTGTCTCTGCTGCAGCTCTTGCTGCTTTGTCCAGTCCATGGCTCTGGGCCCCTTCTCTTTCTTCTCTGGAAAATCACATTCCTGTATCTCCATCTGCTTCGTCTTTTTGTAAGAATCTTCTATTTACAAGGGTCCCCAGCAGGTTCTTCTATTTACAAGGTCTGGACCTCCACAGCTCTCGACTGCTGGCAGCTCTTCCCAGTCACCTTCCCCCACTGGGGTTCCAACTCCACCACTATCCCCACAGCCGGGCTATTGCCTATCACATCGGGGTCACCACTCATTGCAGTTGAGACAGAGCAAAGACAAAAAACTCCATGTTTGTGCAACAAAAACCAACTTTTATTGAGGGCTGTTCTCCCTATATAGCCTTTGAAGTCTGCACGGTTAGCTCAGCTTGGCTAAATTAGTTGTCACCTTGCTAAGTGGCCAGTGGCTGCCCATGTCCCAAATGGCCTAGACCTGCTCCCCAACAGCTCAGACTGCTCAAGTTATATCATTACAGTAGTTATATTATTATTTACATTATAAAATTACAATCGGGATTAGTTATAACTGGAAGGCCTCCAGGCCAGCTGTTAGCTACTACAGGTTTAGTGCTGGCCAAATCTTCCACTAGAATTATTTACTCATTTCCTGATGTGAGATAGGATTAGGAGGAAGGCAAAGCCGGCTCAAGCTTTAAAGGGTATAAAGAAAGAACTTTATTAACAGAACTAAAAGAATTACAAGAATCAGAATAAAACCTTCAGAACACTTCTCTGTAAGGCTTTTTCTCGGCCCAAAACAGGGTCTTTCACCCTTCCTCCGGTCTAGCTCAGGTGTTAGGGTGAAATTCCCCTGGGCCCTAGCCACAGAGACATAGATAAGATATCAAAAGAGGCTCTTTCCCCTAATAAAGTTATAGGTTTATTTCTCGTGGGTAGTGAGTGAAAAGGGAAGGGAAAAGAGTGGGGGAAGAGAGAGAAAAGAGGGGGAAGGACAGGGTAAAAGCGTGGGGGGGGGGAAAAGAGAACAGGGGAAGAGAAAAAGCACGGGGGAAGAGAGTGGGGGGAAAAAGAGAAAGAGCACGGGGGAAGAGAGAGATGCGGGATAAGAGAGCAAGGTCAGTGGGTCCTGACCTTTTCTAGGGTCTGGAAAGGGGGGGCGGGGAGAAATTGGATCCCAGCCAGCTCTGTGTGGCCAGGAGGGGAGAGGGACCAAGATACAGGGCACAGCAGGGGTCATGGAATGTACCATTTACAATGTATCTAGGAAACGCAACATCTCCCCGTTTTTTGTTTAACAAAGTTGAA
Organism: Sturnus vulgaris; assembly: GCF_052056855.1. NCBI lineage: Eukaryota > Metazoa > Chordata > Aves > Passeriformes > Sturnidae > Sturnus > Sturnus vulgaris. Next base: position 11,040,297 of record NW_028276170.1, read on the forward strand.
AGAAGGATATTGGTATCATTCAAATTACGATTTTGCCCACCACTTGTAGCTGGCGGGAGGGTTAGATTGTTTCAAGTCCTTCATTTCTATGTGATTGACTACTGAGGTAGAGGGAATGAGACTATGAATAGCCTTGAAAACCAAGTGACGTAGGATCCCGAATGCCATTATTACAAGGAAAAGAATAACAAAAATTAACATAATTGTTTTGACTATAGATGTCCACCACCCTCTGAGTCCCCAGCCTTTGAACAGTCCATTGAACCAATCTTCAGATTCTTGCTTCACTTGTCCGATCAAGTTGTTCATGTTTCGGAGGGCAGCATGGATGTTAGGAGCTTTCGAGGTCAGGTCCATACAGTAAAGTCCTTCAAATTCCTGGCACTCATGTCCGTGTAGTAGCAAGAGAAAATCTATTTTCTTGTTGGAGCGTCTGTGCCAGGGTCACCCAGGTGTTCTGACGTGGCTGAGGGACGATCCATGCAGCTGCTAGACTGTTCAGTGTTAGCAGGAAGACAGCTTGGATGGGGTTCATCACGGGACTGAGAGAAGAGAAGGTTTTCTCTAGAAGGAAAAACAAACATTATAAAACCTATTAAAAGTCTCTATCTGCCGGAATGCCACCTTCTATGAGGATTTCTTTTCCTTTTTTCCGGCGGCGTCTTCTTTTTGAAGCCACTGCTACCTGCTCCTCGTTCTCCTCAGTCGGAGCAGGATGTCAGGGCCTGAGGGAGTGGATACACATGCATAGCCACGCCCCCAGGTAACAAGCTCATAGGGACCTTTGATTTCCCAGGTTTCTGGGTCCCTAATCAAAACTGGAGGATGCTGGGATAACTTGAATTGTTTACTACTGTTAAAGTGACGTACCACAGGTGGACTCATGTTTTCAAATGAACAATTTAGGAAATTGATAGTAAACATGGCTTTGCAGAGCTTCTGCTGTGGAGACATCCACACAGTTGAACTGCTCTGTTTAGCCAAAACCTGTTTGAGTGTCTGATTGGCTCGCTCCACTATACCTTGGCCTGTGGGGGAGTGGGAGGTGCCAGTTTTATGTTCCACTCCCCACTGCTGGACGAATTCCAGGAACTCCTTGGACTTATACGCTGCGCCCTGATCAGTTTTGATTTCCTTAGGGATCCCCAATACTGAAAAGGCTTGCACTAGGTGTTGTTTAGCATGCATAGCCCTTTCTCCTGCATGGGCAGAGGCATAGACTGCGCCTGAATATGTGTCAATGCTTACATGCACATATTTGAGGCGACCAAAACTAGGAATGTGTGTGATGTCTGTTTGCCATACCTCACAACTGCCAAGACCTCGGGGGTTTACCCCCATGCCTATTGAGGGCATGGTGTGCAGCTGACAGTTGGGACAGGTGGCCACAATGGCTCGAGCCTGACTCCGTGTTAGCTGGAACTGACGCATTAGACCTGGTGTATTCTGGTGATACTGCTAGTGGCTCAGCTTTGCCTGTTGGAAGATGTCAGGAAGGTGTGCTGGTTCTGCTGGGGTTGCTTGTTCTGCTGGGGTTGCAAGGGAGTCTGCCTGACGGTTCCCTTCTGCAATTTCGCCTGGCAAATCTGTGTGTGATCTCACATGCACAACATAGAACGGGTGTTTTCTATGAGAAATCAAATAAATTAGTTTGGAAAGCAACCTGAAAAGCTGCTCATTTTCGATGTCTCTGAGCACTGCCTGCTCTGCCCTGGACACTATCTCCGCTACATAGGCTGAGTCTGTCACCAAGTTTATTGGCTCTGAGAACTTTTCAAAGGCTCTCACGACTGCTGCCAGTTCAGCTACCTGGGGTGACCCTTCCACAAACTCAACATCAGCTTCCCAATGCTGAGTCTGAGGATCTCTCCAAGTCATCACCGACTTGTGGGATGCCCCAGATGCATCCGTGAACACTGTGAGAGCTTTGAGTGGTCTCCGACTCCTCTTCTCACGAGGAATGAGGTGGAATTCCTCATTAAACAGCTTGTGAGATGGGGCATGGACTGATATTTGTCCTCTGTAGCTGTCCAGGGCTAATTGGAGACTGGCATTGCTCTGGAGCAAATGCTCAAACATCTCTTTAGTCAATTTGTCAGGAGAGTTCTTTCCCTCCTCAGACAGTTTAACAGGGAGGTGAATACATGTGAAGTCACAACCAGCTAGTTCATACAGTCTGATCCTTGCTTTCCGAATCAGTTGTGCTATTAACTCTTGTGGCTTAGTGATAGTTTTGGATCTCTGGTGGGAGAGGAAGACCCACTCTATGATTAAGAGTGACTCTCTCTGCTCCTTGATCCATTGGAATATTAACCCGTGTAAGTGTGGCAGTTTTCCTAGGACAATGAATTTGAAGGGCAGCTCGGGCTGGTAACGGTGAGCTTGCCTCTCTCCTAAGGTCTTTTGTACCTTTTCGATTGCAGTCTTTGCCTCTGGGGTCAGTTCCCTGGGAGAAAGCAGCTCTCTCTCCCCTTTCAATAAATTGAAGAGAGGTTCTAGGTCCTCATTAGTGAGGCCTAGCCAAGGCCTAACTCAATTCAATGACCCACAGGGAATGGAGATCTGCTAAGGTTTTTGGATTACAATTAATTTCCAATTTCTGCGGAACAATGGTCCATGCAGTGATTTCCAGGCCCAGGTACTTCCAAGGTGGCATCCTTTGGACTTTGTCCTCCTGCAATTCAAATCCAGCAGAGGTTAAAACTTTAACCACTAGGTCAAGTGTGTCCTGGAGTAGAGAGTTATCGGGTGCACACACTAGCACATCATCCATGTAATGAAGGATGATGGCCTCCCCTCTCTGGGCACGCACCTGGGACAGCAATGAGGCCACATACCACTGGCAGATGGAGGGACTACATTTTAATCCCTGGGGCAAAACTCTCCAGTGGTAGCGCTTCATTGGGGCCTCTCGATTGATGGTAGGAACCGAGAAGGCAAACCGTGGGGCATCCTCTGGGTGTAGGGGAATATGGAAGAAGCAGTCCTTGATGTCTAGAACAGCCAATTGCCAATCTCTGGGAAGCATTGTTGGAGAAGGCATTCCAGGTTGGAGAGACCCCATGTCTTCAATTACTTTGTTTATTTCCCGGAGGTCGTGGAGCAGCCTCCACTTGTCTTTCCCTGGTTTCTTTACCACAAAAATCGGGAAATTCCACGCACTTGTGGTCTCTTCTATGTGGCCTTTAGCCAATTGTTCCTCCACAAGCTCCTCAAGCGCCCTGAGCTTCTCCTTACTCATCGGCCACTGTGCTACCCACTTTGGGGTATCATCTAGCCATTTCAACTTTTGGGTAGGGTGCCTCACAGTGGCCGCTTCTAAAAATCCCGAGGAGTTTTAGGAATAATCAATTTCACCCCCCACTGGGACATGGTGTCTCTCCCCCATAGAGGGCATTTATAATCTGTAACAAATGGACGGATGCTAGCCAATTTTCCATCCGGCCCCTCAATTTGTACGATGCTTTTTGATATTTTTGCCAATTTGATTCCTCCTACACCCTGGATTCTGCCTGCCACAGGCTGAAGTTCCCAATGTGACGGCCACATCCTTTCGGGTATGATAGTCACATCAGCACCCGTGTCCAGTACCCCCTCCACATGGAGGTGATCTGATCCACAGGTTAGGTTGCACGCCAGAGAGGGCTTGTCCTCACCCACCACTTCTGCCCAGTAGACTTCAGGTGATTTTCCATCTACTGGGACCTCCTGTGGAACAGGAATGGCCTGGGCAAGGATTTGTCCCTCAGCCAGGTAATATGGTGGTAGAGGACATCGTGCCAAGAGAATGAGGCCAGTTATGCTTCCCTTGATGGTCATGGGAACCACCTCAATCTCTAGGGGTGTGTGTGCTGTGTCACCGACAACAAAGTACTCACTGTCCAGTTTCATGTGGTTTAACGTCACGTCCTGTGTACTGTTAGGTAAGTCCACTGTTATGACTGTCCAATCAGGTGACCTGAAATGAAAACCTCTGGTAGTCACAAGCCTAAAACGGCCTAGTGGCTTCCAAACCTTGTTAACTGAACCTTTGATATTTTCATTGACATACATCCCCACACCCTCTATCCCATCCTCCCCCTTTTTGTTTATTAAGAGAGAGTCTTTTGCGAGTGTGGAGCCCGCAGTATTTATAGCCGAGCGCGCTATGGTGTTAATGGCGGGTACGCGCTGTAAAGTTAGTTTTTTTGTTTGTTGGTTTTCTTCTGTTTCTGGTTGTGTGGACAGTCCCTGGCGAAGTGTCCTGGCTGCTTGCACTGGAAGCAGATGATGTGCTGCAGTTGCTCTGGTGTCATTGGTTGCTTCTTGGCTTCTGGTGTTACAGCTGCCATGGTCCTTGGGTGTGCCAGTCCTGGATTTCTTTCGTGTCCACTGAACAGTTCTGCTTTCCTGGCGCAAGCTTCCATCATCTGTGCTAAGCTAGGTGCTGGCTCCAGGGGAAGGCCAAGGATAACCCTACGGCAGGTTTCATTAGCATTCCTCTGAGCCATTTCTTTAATTAATTCAGCTTGTAATACTGGATCAGACACTTGTCTTTCTACTTGTGTACGAAGGCGGTCCACAAACTGTAAGAAACTCTCAGAAGTAAACTGTTTAATGTTAATATAACTGCCTTTAGTATCTACTCTTGGTAATTGATTAAAGGCTTTTTCTGCAGCATTGCATATTTTATCTAGGACAGACTTAGATAGTACTCTGGTTTGATTTTCAGGGCAATGCCAATCTTTCTCCCCACATAGGTGTTCATATGTCATATCATTATTATCAGCATCCTTTGCATTATCTGAGCTTTTTAAAAGCTCTTGTAAAAGCACTTTTAAAGATCTTTTCCACAGGCTTTCCCATAGATCATATTCGGAAGGAGTTAACAGACACCGGAAAAGCTCTTTGATATCATATGGAACCAGTTCGTTTGAATTAAAAGTGGCTCTCATCATGCCTTTAAAGATTTCACTATTCCTACCAAATTCTCTTTGTACTTTACAAATTTCTTTTTTATCTTGGTAGGACAAAGGTTGATAACTTCTTTTTCCGTTTCTCTTACCAAGATAAACTACAGGAGCAACTGATGGTACATACTCTTTCTCCTGGTGCTGACTTTCAGGTTTAGGCACCCCCCCCCCACCCGGCCCCGGAGGCCGCCCACCCCCCCCACCACGGGAGCATCATCCATCCCCCAGGGGCTGTGAGCTGATCCCTCCCCACCCCCACCGCCACCGGCACTGAAGCCAGCAGGGGCTACATTGCCCTCCCCCACCCCGCAGCAGCTTGGAGGGAAGGAATGTGAAACCGGAGAGGGGGAGGGGTGGTGGAATCCAGGGTTGCAACACCTGTGGGCGGGGTCGCCAGGTACCAGGCAGGACAGGGTCTTGGAGGGGGGAGGGGGCGGTGGAGCCGAGGGCAGGGATGAGTTATGGGAGGGGACAGGCTTAGGGGCTGGGACCAGAGGGTAAAGGGGGTTGCGGGATGAAGGAGGAGACACGTGGCTGACACCATATCGCCCCCCCCCCACTCCCTGGACCGCATGTCCAATGCTATCTGGGACCCCGATCCTGACCTGTCCAGATACGGCCACGTGTTCGTGGCCTGGAGGGGAAGGGGACAAGGAAGGAGAGCTGATAATTTTAGAAAAATCGTCAGAACCGGGATACTGGGGAGGATTTGGGGTTTCAGCACAGTTACAGCCGTGCTGAGCATGCTGCATTCCCAAGGGAGACCCTGGGGTGCTTTCCAGGTTATGGTTATAGGGATTTTTGGAAAGGGAAGGTGAGTTTGAATCATTTTGCTGCTGCTGTCTGTTGTTTTCTGTCTGAATTAAAACTTTCCGAATTTGTAAGAATATCGGAAGGAATACAGAGGCAGTTTTATCTCCATTTTCTACTTTTAAAGTTAATAAATCCCCTATTTCATCCCAAAATGAAATCGAATTTATATTTTGCAATTCAAGGTCCGATATTTCAACAGACAGCCAGCTGGCAAAACGGGCTAGTTTTTTATTAGATATTAAAACATTTCCTGAACTTAGTATTTCTTTGAGTTGTTTTGTTATACTCTTTTGTAAGGCAGATTGCTGTATCCCCATAGTGTTAGCAATTTGCACTATATCTACCCCACTACAGTTAAAACACAGGAAAGGAGTTAGTTGTTAAGACATGCTAGGTACACTACGGTTTTCAGACTTTACTAGATGCGGAACCGATGTTAATTTTGCCGTTTTTTGTCAGCAAAACCTATGTGTGGCGCCCGCGCCGCTGTAGGGACCGCCCCCGCGCCGCAAACACCCGTAAAAACCGTAAAAACGCAAAAAAACCTCCCTGTGCCGCAGCTTTGAAACCGATCAAAGCTGCCTGCCTGCTGTGCCGCGCCTGGGGTGGCCGCGTCCAGCCCCCCCCCATCCCCCGCGCCGCACCACGTGGCCGAGGGCTTCCAAGCTGCGCGCACGCTGCAAACATGCCCACACCGCCTGTCCTCCGGAGAACGGCTCCGGGCCAGCAAAATGCCACCGGTGAGACCCCCCGCGGAGCTCCGGGAACTACCCGCCGGAAAGGGACGCTTAACTCACCTTTTCTCTTGCAGGCAGAGACGTCTGTGTACACGGTAGTGGATCCACGTCCTGAACCGACCTGTCTGGGACTGACAGGCTGCCGGTTCGTGCTGAAAAGTCTTCGAACTGCACAAAATGCAGCTTAAAGAAATTTTAGCTAGTTGATCAGCTCCTATGCTGGTCGAATCCCGAAATTAGGGATCACAGCGAAACGTGGGTGCTTTAAAGAAACCACGCACGTGGAGCGCCAACTGTAACGGCTTTTTCCTCGGCCTAATACAGAGTCTTTCACCCTCCTCCGGTCTAGCTCAGGTGTTAGGGTGATATTCCTCTGGGCCTTAGCCACAGAGACATAGATAAGATATTAAAAGAGGCTCTTTCCCCTGATAAAGTTATAGGTTTATTTCTCGTGGGTTGTGGGTGAAAAGGGAAGGGAAAAGAGCAGGGGAAGAGAGAGAAAAGAGGGGGAAGGACAGGGTAAAAGCGTGGGGGGGGGGAAAGAGAACAGGGGAAGAGAAAAAGCACGGGGGAAGAGAGTGGGGGGAAAAAGAGAAAGAGCACGGGGGAAGAGAGAGATGCGGGATAAGAGAGCAAGGTCAGTGGGTCCTGACCTTTTCTAGGGTCTGGAAAGGGGGGGCGGGGAGAAATTGGATCCCAGCCAGCTCTGTGTGGCCGGGAGGGGAGAGGGACCAAGATACAGGGCACAGCAGGGGTCACGGAATGTACCATTTACAATGTATCTAGGGAACGCAACAGGAACTGGGGGGAAGTTTGGTCTCCCCCAATCTTTACTAGGACTGGGGACACCCCAGTGACATCTCATGTTCTCTCCACAGTGAGGTGGTGCCATTGCTGTTGGCGATGTGAGTATCCTGAATTCTTCTGCTGAACCAGAGCCTCCCCTCTCATGGCCATGACCCTCCAGGCCATCCCAGTGCACCCCAGTGCGTGCCTGTACACCCCAGAGCTTCCCAAGGCTGCCCCTTCCCCTGGGTCCCCATTGTATTCCCACCCATCTCAGTGCACCCCAGGCACTCCAAAGATCCCCATGCCCAGTCCACTTCCTCTCCTCTTTCCCTCCACTCCCTTCCCTTTCTCATTCTCCATGACAGTATCCCCAAATCCCCCTCCTGGACTCCCAAAGCCCCTCCCAAACCCAACAATTTTGGTCCTCTGCCCCTGCTTTCCCCTGTCCCACCCACCTCCCACTTCAGCCCCCATGTCCCCCCACTGGAATTCCTGCCTCCCCACCTGCATTCCCCCATTCCCATCCCTTCCACTCCCCCAGCCCCATCCCCTGGGTCCCCAAAGTTCCCCCAGTTCAGTGTCTTTGGGGCCCTCACATCCCACTCCATCCCCTCCTCCTTGGAAGCCCCAAGTTCCCCTCGCTCTCCTCGTCTCCATCCCCACCGTGGTCCCTGCAGGAACAGGGATCGGGTGAAACTGCCTGGAGTGGGACTGCGGGGAGCAGAAGGGATTTTCCCCCTCAGACTGGGGACAGCCACAGGGCGTGGGGACACCTGTGACTCTTGAATTCCCACAAGGACCATTCCAGACTAAACCTTTGCTCTCCATCTGCAGGTAGTCATAGGAGGAGCTGCAGGTGGATGCATTGCGGTAAGTCCTGGAATTGGGGCACCAGTGTGGGAACTGGGGGCCAGTTGGGTCCCCCCGTGCCTTGCTGGGACTGGGGACACCCCGGTGACCAGTGACATCTCCCCATCTCTCTGCAGAAGAAGAACGGCGTCCAACGAGTGAAGAGGTCTGAGGTGGGTACCCGCAGTTCTGCTGGGCCCAGAGCTTCCCCTGTCCTCGTCATCACCCCCAGTGCCCCCCAGCACACCCCACTGTGCCCCAGTACACCCCAGCCTGCCCCAGTATCTCCCAACCAGCCCCAGTATCCCCCAGTGTGGCTCTAACCCCCCCTTTCTCCCCAGCCCCTCGTGGCTGAGCAGGTGGAGCTTCTGCGGGAGTGATGCCCGGCTGCCCCTCTGGATGCCCTGGTGAGAAATCTTGGGGGATTCCAGCCCCACAAAAGATCCTCGGGGACCAGGGCAGATTCTTGAGCCCTCTGGGGTGGGCAGAGCTTGGGAAAGTCAGAGGGACATGGAGGGGGCTGTCCCTGATCCATGTGCTGGGGTTCGGTGGACAGAGCTGTCCCCAAGGCTTCCCTTGCACTGGGGGGCTCTAGGGACACCCAGTGTCCCTGTGGAGCAGCAAGGGCTCTGGGAGGTTTTGGGATATTCCAGGGTGAGGGGCTCTGGGAGCCACATGGATGTCAGGAGCCAAGTCCAGTCCCAGGTGTATCCGGGGCTCCAAATCCCTTCTCCTGCTGCAGGTCCCTGCAAAGAGAGGGGTGGGAACAAGGTCCCTCTCGTGTCCCAGTGGACACAGGTGTCAGAAAGGGGTTCTTGCCTTTCCTTAGAAAATACCTGTCTTTCAAACCAAGACAAGGTGACACTGGCCCGATGCCAGGCACCCACCAGAGCCACTCTGACCCTACCCCTCGAGCTGCAAGGGAAGAGAAAGTTTAACCAGTAGCTCCAGGAGCAGATTAAGACAGGACGAGCAAACACAGCAAACAGCAAAACGGATGTCACAGACATAGCCTGGGCTCAGCAAGGGAATTTATTACCAACCAAATCATAGCAATAGAAGGAAAAGAGACAGAAATCTCTCAAGCCCCTTCCCCCTCACCCAACGGGGATAACCAGGAACACAGATCACCAGGGCTCTGCCCAACGGGGGTCACTGGGGATCATCCAACACCGATCCTCCCATGGGGGATGGAGCTGGAACAGATCACAAAGCTCTTCCCACACTCGGGACACTCACAGGGCTTCCCTCAGTGGTGACTCCGTTGGTGTTGGGTCAAGTTGCACCTCTGTGAGAAGCTCTTCCCACACTCAGGACACTCGTAGGGCCTCTCCCCAGTGTGGATGCGCTGGTGCCTGATGAGGGTGAAGTTGCGGTTGAATCCCTTCCCGCAGTCGGGGCAGCGGAAGGGCCTCTCCTCTGTGTGAATCCGCTCATGTAGGAGGAGATTGGAGCTGGTCTGAAACCTCTTCCCACACTTGGGACACTCATAGGGCCTCTCCCCGGTGTGGATGCGCTGGTGTTTTCTCAGGTCAGAGCTCCATCCAAAGCTCTTCCCACATTCCGAGCAGCTGTAGGGCCGTTCCCCAGTGTGGATCACCTGGTGCTGGATCAGGTTGGAGCTGTTGCTGAAGCCCTTCCCACATTCCCCACACTGGTAGGGCTTCTCCCCAGTGTGGATCCTCTGGTGTAGGATCAGCTGGGACCTGTAGCTGAAACTCTTCCCACATTCCAAGCACTTGTGGGGCTTCTCCCCTCCAGGAGGCTTCTCCACCAGCTCTGAGCTCTGCCTGGATCTCCGGCTGCCTTCCCGGCTCAGGGAGGGTCTTTCCTCCTCACAGCTCCCTGGGCTGGGTTTGCAGCCCCTCCTCGTGAGAGATCTCCGGGGCTTTTCTGCCTCCTCCATCTGCGTACACCTGAGGAATGAAAATTCCTGGTTTAGGGGGAAATAACAAGAAGAGAGCTCCATAAACTGGGTGTTCCTCCTTGCCCAAGTTCATCTCTGGAAGTCATTGAGCATCTTGTGTCTCTAATAACCTCCCAAACACCAAGATTCCCACCCAAAATCCTCCAAACTTTAAGACACGGATCAAAAACACCCCAAATATATAGATTCAGCCAAAATCCCCTCCAAAATTGTGCTGGTTTGAAAGCAAAACCAGTGAAAGTCTCCAAGTCAGAAATACAATTTTATAGGAAAAAAGATAAGAGAAAAATAATACATGAAATAGTAGAAAAGAAAACAACTGACAGAATCAGAATACAACCTGACACCCCGCTAGTTTTGATGGTGGTAGCAGTCCAGATGAAGTGGTCTTGTTGTAGTAGTGATGCTGTAGAAAGGTCTGGTAGCTCTTGTCCTCTGGAAACCAGTGGGTAAGGGCTGCCTTGGTGTTCCAAATCTCAGATTTTCTCTAGGTAGGAAAGGCTTGGCTCCTCCCCCTGGCTGGAGCATCTCCCAATGGGATGATGGAATTTTATCAGTCATGCAGTGGCACTCAATGGCCCATTAACAGAAGATATCTTCCTGGAGGAAGGATGGGTTGTGGAAAAGATAAAGAACATTGCCCTACCTGGTTTTACCAGATGGCCCATTAGCAGAGGATATCTCCCACAGAGATAAGGATCATTGCTCCACCTGTTTTTTTCCACCACTCTTTGTTCTTTTGTTTCTTCCTGGGACCTCTGACTTGTTACTTCATGTTTGCTGCTGATTTCTTCTTCCTTTTGAAGATGAAAATGGTAAAAGTGTCTTTGACCTGCCTTGCTGGATATTGTGAAGAGGAACAGTCATCTACTGCAAGTGGAAGTGTCACAGGTGGAGCAGAGTTCTGTGAGTGCTGTATCAAACCAGACCTCGTCAGACCTGACAGAACAACTGGTCCATGCTGCCCTTCACTGCTCTGCCTGTTCCCCACTGTTTCATGCCAGAGTAATTTAACTGCTGTTAATTGGGTGTGTGTTTCACTCGAGCCAGTCCAGCAGAACCAGCAGAAAGCAGCCCCAGAATGAATGGGGCTCTGCAGAGGAGCCCCAGACTATTCATCAGCCTGCCTGCAGAACTGGCTCCAACTCTGAACCCTTGTGACCACACTCTGAAGAAGACACACTTCTGATATTTCTGAGGCACTTATGACTGAGGCACTGCACGTGCTTGTGCAGGTAAGAATCCCAAAGTTCTTTATGTCAGGAAAATTAATCCACAAACACCAGAGGTTTATGTCCAAAAAGGAGACAGAGGAGTCCTTTTTGATTTATTCAAATAAAGGGAGAGGCCATGGGACTCCCTTGGGATCTCTCAAATTTTTGGAGGACGCAGCCTCCTTTTTATCCTATTTTCCCGGCCGCATTTCCCTCTCTCTTTCCCCTTTGGCTGAGGTACTTGAGAGGCACAGACTTCCCGGAACGCCTGATACCTGAAATTCCTCTCTAATGTATAACCCTCCCTTTTAATTTTTAATTCTTATAGAATTCATAGTTTTCCCCCCCATTGCTTCTTTCATCTTTCGATATCCAATTTCATTTATCAGCAGCCTTACAGTTTGTTTGTAAAGGCAAACATCTTTTTCCATTCATCAATCAGTGGAATCCATCCCATTGTTTCTTTTATCTCTCAGTGCTTAACCTTATCTACAGGCAGATCCAGAGCTCATTTGTAAAGACAAATTCAACATTCCTCTCAGCCCAGAGGAGAATCTAGCACAAAATATTCTCCCTGTTACTGCACGACAAAAAATATTCAGGGGAAAATACTGTGGCAGCTGAGGCTTGTGGAACTCCCAGAATACTGAGCCTGCAGAGGAGGCAAACAGCCCTGGCAGTGCCTGAGGGGACTTCTCCTCACAGCCTCCTCTCAAAGTGTGTCACTTCAGCAGGGGAAGGCTTTCAAACCTTTGCCTTTCCTTCCTCCTGTGATAAAATTTAAGGCTCCTCCTGAGAAAATACTGACCTACAAATAGTTCTCCATTCCTCAACAAAGCTACTCAGGTGTTCAACTTAAGAAAGACCAAAACAAAAGGTATTCAGAAATTTCCCGTCAAGGCCTATTTGCAGAGAAACTCCATCATATGGGACCGAATATTTATTAACACCAGTTCACTCAATAGAAACCCAACCTAAGCAGCGTTTTAAACGAACTTGAATTCTTTTTCCTCGCATATCAACTGGACTGGTTTGTTCCTTTTTTGCCCTAGAGAGAATATTAGAATGATTTGCTCTTGACAGGACTCCTTGGGTGGCCCCCAGCCCTGGCTCCTCACCACGCCTTGCCTGGGCTGTTAACGCAGCCTGTCAGCACCACCTGACTTTGGCAGCCTGTTCAGACCTCGGGCATGGCTGGTGCCACGGTCCCCTCTGGTGCCACGGTCCCCTCTGGCTCCTGGCGTGTCCCTGCTGCTGGAGGAGCCCTGCTCGTGCTGCTGCCTGCGTTCAACAACCCCGGTCCTGCTCCCCAGGCAAAGAGAGACCAAAATCACTGCTTTGGGCAGCTCGTTTGAACGAGTTGAACACTTACTCATCTCTAACACAGACCTCTTAACATCCACACACCAACACCAGGAAGTCACCTCATCTACAGAGGTGAGGAAGCCTGAGCGAACAGAAGGTCGACGTTCAAGCACATTTGTGGGACACATATTGAGAAAGTAAGAAAATTACAGCCTGAAAAATATTCCAGGCTGGAGCTTTTCAGCTCTGTTCCCAGCTGATAAGCTGGTCCAGCTCAAGGCTAGGGAGAATTTCTCCCAGGCTGATAATTTGGTCAAAATAAAAAGGAATTAGTAACAAAGATAGAACAGCTGTTGTGATGTGTGACCAGGCCCTGGGAATGGGGTGTCTTCTGTCTGAACCAATCACCTTTTCTCTACTCTGGGAATTACGAGTCATGCTATAAAACCAAGTGTATTTCTGAATAAACTTGTCTCTTTTTTCCTGTCATGAAAGATGACCATGTAGCTGTGCATCTTATTTCCGCCGCACTTAAAGGGTTAAAACCCCATTCCACGGCTACACACATTGGGTTTTTAATTTAGTGGAAGCGCTCACTCGTTCACAAGCCTTACTTGTCAAACTGGATTATGCGATGCAATTGTCTTGCTTGTGTTAGAGAGAAACCAGGGAGAAATTAGCTAAGAAATAAGAACCACACTTGGGGCTCGGGCTTGGCAGACAAAGGGAGCAGGGCGGCACCTGCCCGCTTTGCCCAAGTCCCTGCTCCTGCTGGACAAAGGCGGACGCGGCTCCGTGCGGGGCGAGCCGGGCGCTCCGTGCCGGGGCCGGGGCCGAGCGCTCGGGCGGGCGGCGCTCAGGATGCTCGGGCAGCGCCGCGGGCCGGGCGGGCGCGATGGAGCCGCCTGAGGGCTGGGACCCCTCCGGGCGGCCGGCCCGGCGCACGCAGTGGCTGCTCAGCGCCCTCGCCCACCGCTACGGGCTGGAGCGCGGCGTGGAGAACGAGATGGTCGTGCTGGCCAGCGGCCCGGAGCAGTCCCTGCACGAGATCTTCCAGCAGCGGGACTGCGCCGGGCCGGGCCGCATCCCCGGCGAGGAGTCCCGCACGCTGTGCCGGGCGCTGGGGCCGGAGGAGGCGGCGGAGCCCGAGGAGTGCGCGGGGCTGTGGGACGGGCTCTGGGCCGAGCTCACCTTCCGCCAGCTCCACGCGCGGCTCCGCGGCCGCTTCAGCACCCGCGGCTGCCGCTGGGCCGGGAGGGCGAGCACATCGAGAGCCACATCCGCCCGCGCAGCCCCCGCCGAGCCCGAGCGGCGGCCGCCGGGGCCCTGCTCCCGAGAGCGCTGCCAGGAGATGGTGGCGCTGGAGCGGGCCGAGGAGCGCATGGCCGAGCTGCAGCAGGAGAAGGGCAGCCTGCGGCAGCTGCTGGAGGACGTGCGGGCCGCCCTGCAGAGCAGCGATGCGCGGTGCCCGGCGCTGCGGCTGAGTCCGGGCCGGCTTCTGCACCGCGCTCCCGGCGGCGGCTCGGGTGGCCCCGAGCGCTTCAGGAGAGATGCTGCTCTCGGAAAGTCAGTGTTTAGAACACCTCCACCTCCGGAATGAGACCGAAGTTGCTCCTTCATCCTCGGTATTAATTTCTAGCAAAGTTTAGTTACAAGGGAGGCTTTTAGGAGAAATGTATGGCACCGGTGTGCCATTAAATATATTTGTGATGAGCACTGTTCAAAATGTAGGGGAGTTCAGCTTAACAAACCCACGTGCACAATGCTGCTGCTGCTTCTCCTGCACGTGCAGCCAGGATGTGCTGACAGCAGATGCTGGGTATGCACTGCTGCAGGATTTTTCCTGAAGTATGAAAGAACTTAGGGACTCTTACCTGAACAAGCACGTGCAGTGCCTCAGTCATAAGTGCCTCAGAAATATCAGAAGTGTGTCTTCTTCAGAGTGTGGTCACAAGGGTTCAGAGTTGGAGCCAGTTCTGCGGGCAGGCTGATGAATAGTCTGGGGCTCCTCTGCAGAGCCCCATTCATTCTGGGGCTGCTTTCTGCTGGTTCTGCTGGACTGGCTCGAGTGAAACACACACCCAATTAACAGCAGTTAAATTACTGTGGCATGAAACAGTGGGGAACAGGCAGAGCAGTGAAGGGCAGCATGGACCAGTTGTTCTGGCAGGTCTGATGAGGTCTGGTTTGATACAGCACTCACAGAACTCTGCTCCACCTGTGACACTTCCACTTGCAGTAGATGACTGTTCCTCTTCACAATATCCAGCAAGGCAGGTCAAAGACACTTTTACCATTTTCATCCTCAAAAGGAAGAAGAAATCAGCAGCAAACATGAAGTAACCAGTCAGAGGTCCCAGGAAGAAACAAAAGAACAAAGAGTGGGGGAAAAAACAGGTTGAGCAGTGATCCTTATTTCTGTGGGAGATATCCTCTGCTAATGGGCCATCTGGTAAAACCAGGTGGGGCAGTGTTCTTTATCTTTTCCACAACCCATCCTTCCTCCAGGAAGATATCTTCTGTTAATGGGCCATTGAGTGCCACTGCATGACTGATAAAATTCCATCATCCCATTGGGAGATGCTCCAGCCAGGGGGAGGAGCCAAGCCTTTCCTACCAAGATAAAAATCTGAGATTTGGAACACCAAGGCAGCCCTTACCCACTGGTTTCCAGAGGACAAGAGCTACCAGACGTTTCTACAGCATCACTACTACAACAAGACCACTTCATTGGGACTGCTACCACCACCCTAACTAGCGGGGTGTCAGGTTGTATTCTGATTCTGTCAGTTGTTTTCTTTTCTACTATTGCATGTATTTTATTTCTCTTATCTTTTTTCCTATAGAATTGTATTTCTGACTGATTCTCTCACAGGTTTTGCTTTCAAATCAGCACAATTTTGGAGTGGATTTTGGCTGAATCTTGTTATTTGGGGAGGTTTTGATCTGTGTCTTAAACTTTGGAGGATTCTGGGTAGGAATCTTGGTGTTTGGGAGGTTATTAGAGACACAAGATGCTCAATGACTTCCAGACATGAACTTGGGCGAGGAAGAACACCCAGTTTATGGAGCTCTTTTCTTGTTATTTCCCCCTAAACCGGGAATTTTCATTCCCCAGGTGTACGCAGATGGAGGAGGCAGAAAAGCCCCGGAGATCTCTCACGAGGAGGGGCTGCAAACCCAGCCCAGGGAGCTGCGAGGACGAAAGACCCTCCCTGAGCCGGGAAGGCGGCCGGAGATCCAGGCAGAGCTCAGAGCTGGTGGAGAAGCCTCCTGGAGGGGAGAAGCCCCACAAGTGCTTGGAATGTGGGAAGGGTTTCAGCCAGAGATCCAGGCTGATCCGGCACCGGAGGATCCACATTGGGGAAAAGCCCTATGAGTGTGGGGAATGTGGGAAGAGTTTTAGGGACAGCAACTACCTGATGTGGCACCAGGTGATCCACACAGGAGAACGGCCCTACACCTGCTTGGAATGTGGGAAGAGCTTTGGATGGAGCTCCAACCTGAGATACCACCAGCACATCCACACCGGGGAGAGGCCCTACGAGTGTCCCAAGTGTGGGAAGAGGTTTCACACCAGCTCCCATGTCCTCAGACATGAGCGGATTCACACAGAGGAGAGGCCCTTCCGCTGCCCCGACTGTGGGAAGGGATTCAAACGCAACGACAAACTCACTGTCCACCGGCGCATCCACACTGGGGAGAGGCCCTACGAGTGTCCTGAGTGTGGGAAGAGCTTCTCACAGAGCTCTCACTTGTCCAAACACCAACGGAGGCTCCACTAAGGGAAGCCCTGTGAGTGCCCAAGTGTGGGAAGAGCTTCGTGCTCTGCTCCAGCTCCATCCCCCATGGGAGGATTGGTGTTGGATGGTAGAAAAAAACACAACAAACAAACAAAAAACCCCCCCAAACAAACAAACAAAACAACACAAAAAACCCCAAAAAACAAAACCAAAAACCCACCAAAATAGTGATACGCACAGAAGCAATATAAAAACACCGAAATCAAGCAAAAGGAATAGTCAGCTTCGAAATAAAGAATGGAGAAAAGTCATGAACTAACATTTCTCTTTTTTTTAAACTATGGAGATAAAACTCTTGTTTCCTCTAAAACGTGTAAAAATATTTTGAAGTGAATATGACTGTTCCAACTGTAGATATAAAGAAAAGCATTAATATTAAAGTAAACAAATGTTAAAATTGCAGTAATCTCCTAGGTTTAAATAATAAGAAAACCTCTGCTGTCCCCCCCAATAAAACAAAAAGGAAAAAACTCTATTCTCAAAAATGAATTAAGGTTTTGTTTAAACTGTTATAATCCTTAAACTGTGCATCAGAAGTTAATATAGTCCTCAATAAAAGTTATGAGAAAAATTGTTAGTCTGTATAAAGGATTTTTAGATAGTAATCAGATTTTCATTCTCCTGGGAAGCTAATCACTGTAACATCAAAACAAGAAGAATCCGTTTTCTTATGAAGAAATCTCCATAGACTGAAAAAAAGTCTCCTCTTTCAAGTAAATGAGTGAAAAACTATTTTAGAGATGGTAGACTGAGTTGTTTTTGTACGTGTTTAGTATTTAAAAAAATGTATGGAAGAAAAAGCTGTAGCCTAAAGTTTTCTTCTAAGGGTTTTTTCTTATAGTTTCTAGTAATAAAATTTCTCTTTATACCATTTAAAGTAAAACCTGTTTTTTGTCTACTTCTTAATCCTCTCTCACAACAAAAAAATTCAAATTAAGAAACCAAAACTACTACATTTAACCTCAGTGATTCCAGGATTTTGATTTCCTTTTACCCAAGGGTATCTTCTGGAGCCAAATGGTGATGGACTGGGACAAAGATCAAGATTTTGGAGACAGTGGGGTGGAAACTCCTCCAAAAATGTTCTTCCCTCCCTCCCAAGCACGTGGATCCTCTACTTGCACAGACACAGAAATTATTTTATTTTGGCCTTGATTTGCTTTTCATTTCTCTTCATCCCTTTAAAACATCCAACACTGGCTAAAAATAAAGACTCTGAACTGAGACATGGGTGGGGACATGGGGGGACAATGACATGGTGGGGACACAGACATGGAGAGTGACATGGGGACACATGGACATGGAGGGGGATGTGGCCATTCCTGGGGACGTGGGGGGACACAGGCATGGATGGAGATGTGGGGGACAGTGACAGGGATGGAAACATGGTGGGGACACAGCCATGGGTGAGGACATGGTGGGACATGGGCAGTGACATGTGGGGACACGGCCACGGCCGGTGCCATGGGGGGAACTTGCAGGGGCTGTGGGGGATGCTGGCTTGGAGGGAGTTGAGGGTTCCTGGCAGGGACTTGGGGCTCGCTGAGGCCTTTGGGGACCCCAGGCCGAGCGGCTCCGGCTGCGCTGGGAGACCCTGGCGGAGGTTCTGGGGCAGCTGCTCAAGGACCCCCTGCCCTGGAGCCCCAGCCGGGCATTGGGCTCCTGGAATGGAATGAACGTCCTTGTCCCCAGCACGACAGATTTCTTATTTCTTGCAGGTGCAAATGGTTCTCTTACCAGAATAGCTTGTTGTGTTGATTGTTTTCATGCTTAAGATTGTTTTCACATGGGAACAAGCAAGTTACTTAGCTGCACATAGAAGAAGTGACAGGCTAGCTATTAATTAGCAGAGAGCAAGACCTGATTTTATGGAGCCTTCCTTTTATAGTTTGTGTACCTGACTGCAACATCTCACCCTTTTTCATTAATTCAAAGAAGGCTCATATGTTCTGATGATAAAATAGCTCTCTCTTGTGAGGGTGTTATCTCATTAAGGTTATCACTGGTTATCTCTTAGATATGGGATAAGATACACAAAAGACAGATTACAATCAACAAAACTTGGCAAATTCTATCATGTCATTGACAGAGGGTTTCACAGCATGAGAAAACAAAAGAATAATGTCCAGTGTGTCCTAGGGAAATGGGAATAAATGACCATTGTTTTAAAGTCCAAATAGTCCATTAGCTGGAAATGTTGATCTTTGACATCACTGAATGTGCTCTTGGATCCTGGAACAGGGAATAACTGAAGAAGGTTAGTAGGAACACTATACCATGATGTTGACACAAGGCTTTTGTTGGCAATTTGCCTGTAAATTTCCAGACACAGCCATGTCTTGGCAGTCCTACTTCTGGTTTTGTTATGGCCATGAAGGCTGCATGGTGATTAGGTTCTTTTTCTTCTCACTGGGCTTCATTTTCTTGGAGGCAACTGATGTTTGGCTGAATGAACAGGTGACTACTTTGAACTTGTTGATGATAAAAACACATGCATACCTTCTCCATAAGTTAATGAATTAATTAGACTTTGTCATTGTAGCTTCAATTGAAGAGCCTTATATAAAAATATTTTACTTTTTTGTATAATTATTGCAAAAAAAATTTTTATAAATATATAAATATTTGGGAGCTAATTCTCCCTTCCTTGTTTTAAAAACAGCATGCATGATTCTTGCCATGAACATGAAGGGAAGTTCAAAACAAAACAATACATGTAGTAAAACCAAAAACTTAAAGTAATTGGGAATAATTCTGATACAACAATCCAAAACATTTCTGATAACAGATATAAATAATAACACTTGTGAAATTAGATGATTAACAAGCATTAAAACATGGTACCGTCATCCCAGTATCTGCAACAGCTGATAAACCTCAAATCAGTGAAGAACTGGATAAGCGTCTGTTGGGGGTTGTTTTTTCCTTTCCTCTCTGCCTGTGGAATTTTTTTCCCATTGACATGCTAAGAAGCACTGATGGTTGGGTCCCAGCACCAGGGAGAGCCTCCCTGGTTTTTTGGGAGTTTCTCTCGGAGGGCGGGGGGAGGGAAAGGGGGAACACGGTGAGATTGGAAGCAGGTAAAGGAGGGTGGGGGGCAGTTGCTGGCTCTCGCTCGCTTTTGGCTCTCGGAGCAGAAAGGTCATTGCTACCCCCCCACCATCCCAACGCCGGGAGCTGCCTCTCTGTTTTGGACCCCGCAGCCCTGCTTGGACGCCCTCCTGCTTCAGCTTGCTGTTTTCCCAGCATCCTGCCTCTCCTCCATCCCTTCCCATCTGGGACACAGCTGCCATCACCCCCAGCCCCTGCAGGTGCCGGGATCGTCACATCTGCCCCGTCCACCGGGAATCTGCCAGCGCTCACTGCCAGCGGTGACGGTGACTGCAGCACAGGGGAAAAGTGCCTGAGGCCCAGAAGGACTGGAACTGGGTTCCTGTTCTGCTTCTTGTTAATTCCAGAGTTGTTCTTCTGTTTGCCTTCTTAGATATACTAGTAAAGAACTGTCATTCCATATCTTGGCCTGAGAGTCCCTTAATTTCAAAATTATACTAATTCAGAGGGAGGGATTTGCTTTCTCCATTTCAAGGGAAGGCCCTGCTTTCCCTAGCACACACCTGTCTTTTATTCAAACCAGGACAGATTTTGGCACCCAACAGTGGAACCTGTGGGCATTGAGTGGAATGGCTGGAAAAGCAATAACAGTTCTTGAGTGACCTGATTTTGTGTTTTAGGTGGCACCATATGGTTTGTGCTGCACGTGGTCACTGCTACATCTCTCCCATTTGCAGCCCTTTATCTAAAAATGGGTCCTATAACAAAGGCTACTGTGGCCATTATCCAGTTCATTTTGTGGGTTGATAAGATGAGGAATTCATGGAGTTTTAAGTCTCTCTGGAAGGTAAGTACATGGATTCAGAGCTATTGAACTCTAACTGTGTGTTTTTGGGGTTACTTCAATAATGGTACTTACTGTGAGGAAGTGACAGCAGGGGAAATTTTCTCCCTTCCCTTCATCCAGTTCACCATTTAGGTCCACCCCACCAGTTTTCAAAGGTTTCAAAGGCTTCAAATCTTCTCTAAATACTAATGCCTTTACAGTGGCTGGTGTTGCTGATAAGACTGTTAAACCTGTTCTATTTAACATTCAGAGATAAGGGGAGATTGATTTGGATAACAACCCTGATACCTACCCCAGGAAATTGGGATGCTGCTGCAGAGCCTGACCCTGCCCCACAGCCCACTTCAGAAATGAAACACCCGGATTGGGTGGGTGTTTTAGTGAAGGAGATGTGTGAGATGAGCCAGATGCTGAAGGAGTACCTTTCCCCAGCTGGTGAGAAACTCCCCCTGCCTTCAAGAGGGAGACTCTGATGGTGCAGCAGTGGAACCCACAGACATTACATCTGTCCAGGTTCCAGCTGAACTGCAAGGACACTCACAGAGAGCAATAGTCACCCCTGTGGAAACAAAGAAGTCTAAGATGAAAACAAGGCACCTAGAAAATAAGGATAAGAAAGGAGGGCCCTCACAACCAGCAGGGGAGCCAGAGGTTGAGATCATCACCAAGTCCCTGTCGTACAAAAGTCTCCATACTCTGCAAAAAGACATTGAGTGACGAGGCCGTGAGGCTTTTACCACCTGGTTACTGCAGGTGTGAGGCCTTATGGGTACAGGTGTGTGACTGGATGGTCCTGAGGCCAGGAATTTGGGACCCTTGACCCAGGACTCAGGTGTGGATCAGGTATTTGTAAGGGAGCCAGGCATCCTTTCCCTCTGGGAGTGGCTTTTAATGAGTGTGAGAGAGAGGTTTGTCCACAGAGAGAGAATGCAGGAGCACCACCATAGAATGTGCTGGAAGACCCTTGAGGAAGGGATCCAAGAGCTGAGAGAAGTGGCAGTGCTGGAGGTGCTCTTTGGGGGGGATGGACAGCATGACAATGGCCCTGACAAGGTCAGGTGCACAGGGCAGATGTTGTGGAATCTGACAGACCTGGGGCCATCTCAATACACCACCTTCATTGCAACAATTAATGCTGATAATAACAGAGACAGTGGGTTCTGTTGCTAACAAGCAACAAGCTTAGAAATTTTGAGAGTATGATCAAGGCCCAATGCAGGCTCATGTCTCTGCTGTAATTGTGAGCCTCCAAGAGGAGATGAGGGAGATGAGGGGGGAGGGGAGGAGGAACAGTTCCCAAGCAACACCAGTGCTGTCATATCACGAGTTCCTGGAACACATTTTCAAGCCCTTCCAGCTGTTTCTGTCTTGCATCACAAAATTGGCAGGTGTTTTGCCCTTTAAAAAGGACTTGTTGCATGCATTATTATCCAAGGGGTCGCTTTCAAAGGCCGACAAAAACCCCATGAACAAACAGCAACCAACCAAACAACATATTAAAAACAAGTACTTTATTTTTAGCTCTTGATTACAATATTTTCCAAGCTGGCCTCCTCTTCCACTGCAGTGTTCTTTGAACAGAAAAACTTCCTTGCCAGAGGATGTGACTTAACAAGGCAAACAGAACTTACACACAATTGATATATTAAAGCTAAACATTCAGAGTCCCATTTCACAACCATCATCATTTATTTTCTGTTCATTTTGTATTCAGAAGGGTGGGAACTGTATCTCGGATCCCCTGGCTAGTTCGGTGCCATAGCTACTGATTACCTGTCCTTTCTAATTATCTATCCTTTCTGTAGTTCCTCTGCCCGTCTGTTGCTCTTTGATCGCTGCCTCCTTCACCTGATTTTTATATTTTTCTAGATTTGTGGGGGTTTTTGTATGGGTTTTGATTTTTTCTTGCTGGTTGTTTTGTTTGCCTGCTTTGTTGGGTCACACTTTCCATTTTGTTATTTGGTTGGGGTTTTTTCAAGTTACTAGTAGGAATCAGCTTGTGATTTGGATTGAAAAGTTTTGAAGACAGGTGTTGCACATAAAGGTTGTTTTTGTTTTTAAAGTCATCTCACACACAGCTCTGCAAGGCCCTGTGACTTTGAGGACTGTGAGCTCTAACAAATTGTGCATGAATAGGAAACTTGTAGTTCCTATCTGCATTACACACAGCAAAATGTAAAGTGTTTGGAATGGAATCAATTCTAACCTTTTTTTTTTTCTGCCATGCCATAAATTGTGTCAGATTCATCAATGAACTCGGTTCTTCCAGGATGGAGTGTGCAAGGATAATCCCTTAGCTCCTGTGTGGAGCTGGTGTGCACCAGGCCAGACACAGCACTGTCACCCATAGCCAGCCTCTGTCTGCACAGAGAGCAGGGAGCTGCAGCTCTGAGGAACTCAGGGCTTGGTGAGCAAACACACCAAACCCCTCATGTAGATCAGTTACTTTACTGGACTATTTGTTGCTATGTATTTAGTATATATTTATTTATAGTATATGCTGCTGATATATTTTTATATCCCCACCCAAAGCTGAAAAAAAAGAACCCTGGCAGTTTGCTTTAGCTGTGAAGTCAAGAGACTCATTTCAACAGGTTCCAGCTTTGCTCCTTGTTTGAATTCAAAGCAAGCAAAAACCTCTTCTGTTGGTCACATCAAACCAACATAAGTCTGTGAAAGACAGAAGAGTGTAAAAATTAGTTCATTTTCTAGTACTTACAGTCTTCTAATTCAGCCATGGGATAATTATGCCATAATTCACTAGATCAAATAACTGGTAAAAGCAATAGAAAAGAAATTTTTTTAAAGCTAGGTTTAACAAAAGTGGATTAATTTCATAAACAAAACCATGTAGTAAAAATACAGTAATTTAAACTTCTCAAAGCCCTTTGATAATGGAGCCCTGCACCCCAGTCATGTGCAGTGCAGCCTCAGCTGTCCCTTTGAGCCCAGAGCTGCCAAGGGTCAGGGCTGGGATAAGCCTTCACCCAAAAGTGAATCCAAAATCAGTCCAGAACAGGGCTCACACACAGAGCAAAGTCTCAAGGCCAAAGCCAAACCTCCATCGGGTTGGATTTGTTTAACCACTGAATTGTAGAAAATTTGCTCATCCTGTAACATCATTATTACCATGAAACTTTACATGAGCTGCTAAATAACCACATTCCCATCCTGAAATGCATTCCCAAATATTGTTGTGCACTTGCTCTGCCTCTGCCACTGCTCCTGGGGCTGCTCTTGGCCACGCAGCCTCAGTGGGAGCCAGCACTGGCTGCAGCCCCAGCGGGCTCCCCAGGACAAGGCCCAGCAATTAAGAGGCCAATTAAAGCACTGGGCAGCAGCAGAACCCTTATCAGAGTTATTTGGACAACAGGGACTTGCCACAGCTCCACAGCAGCATGACCATGAGCCAGGCTACCAATGCAATGAGCAGAGTTTTAATAAAACTGCGGAGAAAAATCAGCAACTTACCGTCCTATCTGATAGAGCTTCCGAATGCCAAAATAGCAGCAGAGCAGGACAAGTGGCACAGTGAACATTGTCACTACTGTGCCGATCATGCAGGACCTGCGCACATCCTGGGGGCAGACAATTCTTGGAAGGCGCTCTGGATCCTGAGCATCTATTCCTGTTTCAGGGATAACATCTGTGGGAGCAATGGGGAGCGTGAGCCCGTGCTGTGCTCCACTGCTGAGCTGGCAGCTCGCTGCATACGGCCAGGACGTTCTCTGTTTGCCCCAGAGCTGGGGCCTGCAGGCACCTTGGCACCCCTTGGCACAGGCTGTGCCACCCAACAAAGCCCAGGAGGCCGGGAGGAGAGCCCGGGGCCAGCGCAGCTGCTTGGGCAGTCGCTGCTTCCAGGGAGCCGCGCCCAACCCATCCCTGAGCAGCCACTGCCAGCCCCGACCCTCCCTGCCCCGTGACAGCTCCCCCAGCCCAAGGGGACAGAGCCAGGCCCTGTCAGGACACACTGGAGCCCTGCTCTCCCCCTCTGCCCTTTCCCCACCATGGTCACCCCTTGCAGCCCCTCCCAGGTTTCGGGCGGTGTCTCCCACGGAGGGATCCCAGCAGGATTGCTCAGCCTGGCTGAGCCTGGCACAGCAATCACCTTCTGTGGCTCTGCCTGGCATCTCCTCCCTTTGTGTACCAGGGGGTGGCACGGAGCCATTGCTTCCTCCAGGAAGCGCTGCCTTCACCAAGGCCTTTTGGTCCACCTCTGGAGAAAGGAAGAGGCGCAGCTGGATCAGATGGAACCATTCCCCATTGGGGAGGGGGCATCTTCAGTAAGTAATATTTGTCAAAGACATGGATAAGGATCAGGAAAAGGCCCAGGCTCTTGGGGTTGCCACGGGGCCCTCCCTCCTCCAAACAGCCACCCCTCCTGATCTACCCTGAGACCAGGAAATTTCAGGGATCTCAGGATGTGCATGGCCTGTGGGGCACTTTGGGCTCCCTGTCAGATGATGCCAAATGCCTTCCTGCAGAGGCTGGGGAGAAGCTGCAGCCAGGCCAGGCTGGGAAACAGCCCTGCAGGCTGTGACAGCAGCAGTGGGACAGCGAGGCTGCCATGGATCCCTTCCCGCTGTGCCGGGCACGGCGTGTCCAGATGTGCAGAGAAAGCCCCCGGCTGCTGAGTGTCAGGAGAAGGCTGAGGGAAATGCACCCACCACGGCGTCTCTGCAGATCACTCAGCATCTGGTCCAGCAGTTTGCCTGCCTCCAGGGATTTCTTGTTTCCTGTTTCTTGGGCCTTGCCTGTTGGTAGATCTTAGAGCAAAGTAATTCAACATCATGTGGATGGATTCCACAAAAGCAGTGCTCAGCTTGTGGGGTCAGCAGGTACACACTACTCACTCCTGCTATGGGAATTGGATTTGGACACAGCATCCAGCCCTGGAGCTGCCAAAGTGCTCCCTGCAGACACACCTGTAACTCAACAGCCACACAAGCTTCTGTCACCTGGTTTCTGCCAGGTTGTCAATGATTGTGCTGTGAGGGGAAGTTAAGAACTTACCTGCAGAAGCTCCCAAGAGTTCCAAATCTTCCATCCAACTTCCTTGAGAAGCCTTCCCAGGAACCTCACCTAGAAGGGAGCACACATCAGAAGCATTTCCATGGTGTGCTGGGATCCCCTTCTTCCTTAGGGAACTGGGCAGTGCAAGGAAGGGAAATGCAACCACCACGGCGTCTCTCCAGATCACTTAGCATCTGGTCCAGATGTTTGGCTGCCTCCAGAGATTTCTGGTCTCCTGTGTCTTGCCTCTTGGCTTTTGGAAGACTTTAGAGCAAAATAGTTGCACTTCAAGTGTATGCATAGGGTGAGGCTGTGGGAGCCAGATGTGAATGGACATGGCCAAAGCTGCAGAGGGGCCTGGGGGGCTCTGCGGTAGCTCTGGTCACTCTGCACACTCTCTCCATGCCCTGTTCAACATCCCTGGAGGGGATATCAGGGCAGCCCACGGCCACTCTGGCTCTCTCCCTCCCACTGAGGAAAACCTCCCTAAAGCCCTATGGAAAACCATCCCCAACGCTTCCTGGGGAGAAGGGAGCGCTGTCCCAGGAAAGGGGAGCCAGGCCCCCAGCTCACCTGCTCCCTGTGCTCTCCACGGAGCTGCCTGGGCAGCCCTGGCAGGCAGGGCTAGTGCCAGGAGGAGCAGGAGGAAGAGGCGCAGAGCCAGGGCCATGGTGCCTTGCCCTGTGCCAGTCCCGCAGCTCTTGCTGCCCCCGCTGTCCTGACACCGCTGTCCCAATGTCAGCACCACTGCCGCCGCCGCCGCTGCTGCCGCAGCAGTTGTGCTCAAGGCCTGACTGCTCGGTGCCTGTGGTGCTGTGCAACCACGGGGCTCTGGCACCTCTGGGACCTCACAGCCTGCTGTGACCTCATGTCCAGCGTGGAATTTTGTGGGGAGTGGGATCTATGTTCTTTGGGAGGGAGCTCATCCTGCCCAGCAGCTCTGTCCAAGGGCTGTGACACAGTCCCAGCCCAGCTGATCTCACAGCCTGGGGGATGAAGGGATGGAGAGCAGCTCTGCCGGGAAGGGCTTGTGGGTGCTGCTAGATGAGAGGGTGGACATGAGCCAGCAATGACACATCCAAAGGAGTGAATGTTGAAGGAGGTGATTCCACCCCTCTGGTCTGATGAGACCCCACCTGGAGTACTGCATCCAGCTCTGGGTCCCAACACAGGAAGGACATGGTCCCGTTGGAGCTAGTCCAGAGGAGGCACAAAATGATCTGAGGGCTGGAGCCTCTCTGCTTTGGAAACAGGCTGGGAAGCTGGGGATGCTCATCATGAAAGAGAGAAGGCTCCAGGGAGACCTGATTGCTGCCTTTCAGCACCTTAAGGGGACTTGTAAAAAAGATGGGACAGAATTTTTAGTGGGGTCTGCCTTCTCCGGGCAGGCCTTGGCAGCACCGCAGCCCTTCATGGCCTCCCACTGTCCTGTGCCCTCCACGCCTCCCCCAGGCCTGCCTGGCTGCTGAAGGAGCTCCAGAGGAGCCGCATCAAGAGGCACCTCAGAGCCCTCAGCAATCCAGCCAGCAACACACGGGCAGGACACAGATGGCGCTTCCAGGCTGGCAGAGGGGTGCTGGCCATCTCCAGGGACCGGTCTCTCAGGGATCCCCGCCGCAGCTCCGGCCTCTGCCCGCCCGCTCTGTCAGAAGCCTTAAGGCTTCCACAGAACCCCCAAAGGCCAAGGGCCTTTTGGCCACTTTCCCTTCCACTCCGCACGCTTGGCCAACTTGCTGAGCACAAGCACCCTTTTTGCCCTCTTCCCCATTGGCCTGAAGACTCTGGGCACCAAAAGAAAGCTCCTGGACCTCTGTGTATGACAACAGCAATTTACTAATCCTACAATGGGGTGAAACAAAGTGCTTGCAGAGCAGAGAAGTTCCCTGCAGGCTCAGGTGGCCCCAGCAGATGCAGCCTCCCGGATCAGTTCTCCACAGTGCTCACGCAGGACAACCAGCCCCTGCGACACAGGGAAGGCCGTGACTTCCAGAGCCGGCGGAATCCATCTCGCATCTGCTGGAGTCGGGAGGAGGGAATGCTCTGTACAACTCTGTTGATGTACAGAGTCTGAAGAGCCAGGCATGAGATGGCAGGGCTGGTGTCATCTGTCATGTCCTGAAGGGCTGGAAGAGAGAAGAACAGAGCCACAGTCAGAGCCTGCATCTGCAGGGACCTGGGGAGACCCTCCTGCCCCATCCCTCCCACACGGCAGCTCTTGCCATGGTCTGGAGGAAGCAGGAGACAGCAAGGATCAGCTGGAAGGCGCTGGCCACGAATGTCCCTCCCGCAGGCCCCTGGAAGGTCTCTGTGCTCTGCCCACGCCGCCCCTCGTGCGCGCAGGGAGCAGAGCCCTCCCAGCCGGGGCAGGGAACGCAGCTGCCAGCGCCAGCCCCCGCTGACAGCCCGCTGGCCTCACTCACCCCTGCACATGAGCTGCAACTCTCGCTGCTGCTCTCTCAGGAACCGCCCGGCCATCCCTGCCAACACAGAGCCTGTCACGGCCCCAGCCGCACAGCTGCCCCGCAGCGGCGCTGCCAGCCCTGCGGCCACAGCAGCGCCTTCCCCTGCAGGGCTCAGGCCCGGCCCTCGCCGCATCCTGACGCCCAAGGACACGGCTGCGAGAGGGCGGCAGCGGCGCCGAGGGCAGGCGGGGCTCCAGAGCCCCGGCCCGGATGGCGCTGCCGGGGCAGCAGGCGGGGCTGGGGCCGAGCTGCGGCGGGGCGGGGAGGGAGCCGGGCTTGTGGCTCACCAAGAAACCTGACGGCCGCCTCTCGCAGGGGCTCCTGTGGGCTCCGCAGGTACGGCAGCGCCTGGCGCAGCAGCTCGGCCGCTCGGCTCCTGTCCTGTGCCAGCTGGAGAGAGCGGCAGGGCACGGAGGGAAGGGTTGGCGCGGGCTCTGTCCCTTGGCCCCGGCCTGCCCTGCCCGCACAGCCCTGAGCGGGGCAGAGGGCCCGGCAAGGCGCGGGCTTGATGGAGCTCGGGGCTCCATCAGCTCCGGCCCTGGGGCCAGAGGAGCCTGGAGAAGAGCCCGCGTGGGTAGCCCAGGGAAGGGAGCAGCGTTCTTACCAAGCACTCGCCAAACCTCCACATCTGATCCGCCATCAGCAGGTGCTCAAGATCTCTCCTCTTCAGGAAGCTTAGCGCAGAAAGCAGCGTTTCACAAGAGGCCTGCAGAGCAGCAGAGACCCAGAGATGGCACGGCAGCCCAGGGCACAGGACCTGCCTCCCTGTGCCAAGGCCAGGAGGAGGCTGGAGCCCATGAGGTGCCCGGGTGCAGGGAGACAGCTGAGCCCCCTGCCAGGAGGACAGCAGCGCCCAGGAGTCCTCACCTCTGCCACACGCATGTTCTCATGGTGGCAGTTGAAGAAGAGTGGCAGCAGGCTCTTGCTCACAAGCATCTTGAGGGGCTTTTTACCCTTGGCCGCTACCAACCTCATCACCTCTTGGAAGAGGCGAATGGAGAGCAGCTGTACATGGCGGTTGTCCTGTTGGAAAGGAAGCAAAAGCCCTCCACATCAGCTGCTCCAGGCCCCTCTGTGCACAGGCCCACAAATCCATGGGACCCCACACTTGGGGGCAGCACCCAGTGGCCGTGGCTGGGGGCACAGAGCCTTACGTTGTCCAGCAGTGGCCAGAGCGCGCCAGCCAGCCGCAGGGCGATGGGGCTGGGTATTGCGAGGTGTCTGTGCGAGAGCAGAAAGCTGAGCACCGCGACGGTCATCTCAACGATGTCTTCATCTGCATCCCGCAACAGGTCCACAAGGCTTTCTGTCAGGCTGTACATTCTAATGTTCTGCACGGAAGACAAGGCAGGGCAAGCCCACGCTGCTGCTGCTGCTGCTGCTGCCGTGGAGCCCAGGGGCCGAAGGCCTGTCCTGAAGCACTCGGGCAGCTGAACAGCAACGCAGGAGAGCTGGGAGCAGCTGCCACAGCTCCCAAAGCCCAGCCAAGCCCAAGGGGCTGCTTTCCCCAGCCCCACGCTGCCAGCACAGCTTCAGCCGCTGCTGTCTTCTCACCATCGAGGGGTCCTTGCTGAGCTGCACGAGGCCTCTGAGCACCAGGCGACGCATCTCCCTGGACGTGCTCTGCAGGCGCCTTGCCATGATCTCCAGGACGCTGTCACCCCATTCTTTGATGTCCAGGAGGTCCAGGACCTGAAAGGCACAAAGCAGTGACTGGGGTGCCCAGCTGGCAGGAGCTCAGAACTGCACAGGGCTGAGCCAAGGCAGCAGCACAGGGCACGGGCACCGTCCCAGGCAGCTGCGGCTGTGAGAGGGCAGAGAGGTGGGAGGCAGCTCAGCTGTGCTGCCCATGGGGCTCACCTCCACAAGGAACGCCATGGCAGGCAGCTGCCAGTCTGAAATGTCTTGGCTGAGGAGCTCCAAGAGGCAGGAGATGAAGCTGCAACACCAGATCATGGAGACACAGCGCATCTCCCTGGTGGGGGGGAAAAGGCATCATTGCCCCTGAGCCGGGAGGGCAAAGCTCTCCCAGGAGTGACCCACGGAGCTCTGGTCTTTTCCCAAGCCCCCCGTGGGCGCTTTGGGAGGCGGCTGTTCCCGGGCACCCTCCTGTGCCAGCCTTTTCCAGTCTGCTCGTCCGTCTCTTTGTGACAAAGCCCTCTCACCCCTGCCCATGGGAACTGTGTGGGGCACCGTGGGCACAAGTGCCGGGGGCAGCAGGGAGAAGGGGGTCTCACCTGGCCAGGAGTCCCACTGCATAGTGGTGGGTGTCAGTACAGAGCAGCGTGTCCCAGCCAGCCTTGCCTTCCATGGCTACCACAACACGCTCACACTGCACTCGGCAGAGCAGGACCTTCAGGGTCTGCACTGCAAACCTGTGTGCAGAGCAAAGCCCAGGTGATGCTGGCAGCCCTGGCTCCTGCCTTGGAAGGGATGGGGAGACTGGGAGGACTGGGATGGAGCACCTTTGGGGGTTGGTGGCAAGGCCCAGTTGCTCCTGGCACCCCTTCCAGAAGGTATCAACCTCCTCTGGCGTATCCAGTGCGCTGATGTAAACTTGGAAAAGCAGACACAGAAAGAGACGGGGAAAA
Source organism: Sturnus vulgaris (assembly GCF_052056855.1). NCBI lineage: Eukaryota > Metazoa > Chordata > Aves > Passeriformes > Sturnidae > Sturnus > Sturnus vulgaris. The sequence continues at coordinate 11,070,650 of NW_028276170.1, forward strand.
TACTCCAACACTATAGGTGGGCACCAGGTCAGGTTGAAGACCCTCCACAGTGTCACGGTTGCCTGCAAAAAATGAACCACCCAGAGACAACACTCAGTGCCAAGACATCCGTGTGGCAGGGCCCGAGCATGCTAGGGAGAGGCCGAGGGAGACACCGCGGGGTCACCCAGCCTGGTGCCCCTGAACCTTGCCCCTAAGGCAGGTTTCAGCCCAGTGCCTGGGGCAGAGAGATGCAGCTGGGGGGAGGACAGAGAGCTAGCTGCTGGAGAGGTGGCCTAGGGGCAAGCCAAGGTCAGTTGCAGGAACTCACAGCCAGGGCAAAGACTCCTGTGCTGTCGCCATCGGAGGTGTACACACTGTCCACTGGCCAGGCGTTCAGCACATTGAGGAGTATCTGCAGCGCCGGCTCCGCAGTCCCAGTGGAGGACATGATCACTCCCCACATGGCCGTAGCAGCTCTGTGGGGTCAGAGCTCTGTGTCAGGGGGGTCTGGGCCACAGCACTGTGGCCTGGGCTGCTGCAGGGGCCCGCGCTGGCCGTCAGCCCTGCCTCTGCCCACCGGCCCTCGCTGGCAGCACCCAGCCAGCCCACGGGGGTGCAGGCATCTTGAGGGGCAGGGAGGGAGCGTGGCAGCACGCTCAGGGGCTGACATGGCAGCACTGGCAAACGGAGGAGCCAGAGGCTCCTGGAACTGTCCCCCTGTCTGGCAGTCACCAGGGACAGGCTCTACAGGGTAACGGGCCGGGGAACCCTAAACCCTCAAGGCAGGTGGGGCTGCCGTACCTGTCACCCGATGGGGCCCAGCGCAAGAGAGTCATCAGCACATCGCAGGGGTATTCCCTGGTCAGCTCCAGAAGGGCCTTGTCCAGCCTGTGCCCAGCAGACTCATTGGCCGTGAGCCACTTGTGGATGTACCTCACCATGGCTGGCACCTGCAGAAGGCCCGGGGAGACTTGGACACCTGCCCGAGCAGCAGGTTCCCCAGCTTCCCCTGAGAAGTGCTGCCCTTCTCACCCTATTGGGCTGGGCCTCAAAGACTGAAGGAACCCAGCAGAGCTGGCTTGAGGTGTCACACAATTCCTGGGGTGATCAAGCCCTGGCCACAGGCTGCTTACTTGCTTTGGATTGGAGACACCTTTCTCCACAAGCAAATCCAGCATGGCAGCCCCGGTCTCAGCAGTGAAGAGGTGAAAGTTTGCCAAGAGCCCAGTGCCCACACCGGTGGTCTCTTCCCGCCAAATGCACATGATGAATTCATAGATCATCTGCAGGAGAAGGGAAGGAAGAGATTGAGAATCCATGGAGTGCTCCAAGCACGGTGCTGGGCTGAGCAGTGACAGCAGGCCCAGCCCAGGTGGGGATGGCTGCAGTACCTGCGCTGTTCTGCGGAAGCGGCCACGGGCAGGGTCCTGCTCTTGTGTCGGGTCCATGGCGGCACCTGGCAAAGAGCGAGCGCAGCCAGGGCTGAGGGGCTGTGGGAGAGGCCGGAGAACACAGGCCAGCCCTGCATTCCCAGGCAGGGACAGCCCTGGGATGCTCCAGGGATGGGGTGTGGCTGCCTGGGCGTTCAGCCCCAGCCCCTCTTCTGTCCTATCCATGGGCATGTTGGATGGGATGGGATGGGATGGGATGGGATGGGATGGGATGGGATGGGATGGGATGGGATGGGATGGGATGGGATGGGATGGGGCTATGTTGGCTGCAGGCACCAGCCCTGTGACCCAGCTCTGCTACTCACCCTCTTGCAGCAGCTGGATCTGCTCCAGCTCTTCAGGCTGCTGTGCTGAGGGAGCTGCAGCCTCCTCCTCCTCCTTCACCCAGGCCAGCTTGGGCACTCTGGGTGGTGTCTGCTCCATGTCACTGTATGGAGTTGGGACTTCTTGCAGGAGAGATGTCTTGGAAAAGCTCCAGATGGGCAAGTGCTGCAGTTGTGCCTTGTGGGCACCTGCAACAGAGAAGCCTTGGGAAGGCTACAGGACACCGTGTCCTGCAGTCTCTCCTCGAGGTCACCTGCAGAGGAAACGCTTTGGAAAACCTCCGGGTCAGTAGGGAACAAGCTGGCTGTGTGGGGGCTCCTCACAGCACCGCTCTCTCCGTCCTGTCCCGACGAGTGCACCGAGCACTGTGGTGTGGCCGTGTCACCGCCAGCACCTATGTCACGATGTGTCACAAAGGGTCACCCTTGTACGCTCTGTCCCTTTCCTATTGCACGGTGACCACGGTGCACTGTGTCACAAAGAGCCCTAGGACACACCTCCACGTGCCCTGGGGACACCCCCACCCCCCCCACCCCCCCCCAAAGTGGCCCAGCTTGCAAGGAAGACGTTCCCCCAAGGTTCGAGGACAGCCCAACAGGAATTTTAGGAATGGCTCAAACAACAAGCAGATGCTCCTCTGCTCTGCCTGCTCAGGGCAGCAGAAGGAGCCCCCACGGTTGCCGATGCAGCTGCAGCAGGAAGGGCATCGGGGCCTTCCAGAGCAGCTGCCAGGGCCTCTCTGGGACAAGACCCGGTGCTGGGTGGCCGTCACACACACAGGAGTGTGACACAGACACGGGACATAAGGCCCAGGGCACGAATGCTGCTCTGAGTCCTGGGAGCAGTGAAATCAGCAGGTGTGGCAGAGTCCCTGCCAAAGGAGACCTGCCGCCCCCAAGGCCTGCCAATGCTGGTGCCTGCTCCTGCCACAGAGACCTGTGTCCCCTGGGGACTTCTCTGCCAGAGGACAGCCAAAGCCCACGTGCATTGGTGTGTGTGCTCCTTTCTGCAGGCGGCTGTTGGCAGGAGCACCTGGTGGCAACACTTGGTCTCTGTCAGAAGCTGTTACTCCTTCCTGGAATGATTTTTGCTTGGAAGTGATTATGTGCAGTGTCCACGCATCTCCCCAGCCCATCACTGCCTCACACACGAGGTGACCACCAAGCCACTCTCCGGCCATCTGACCCGCAGCTGAGCCCTTCCCAGAGTGCCCGCACCCGCAGGGAGCGCAGGGCTGGATTTGGCCGCCAGAGAGTTGGTGACCCTCGTGAGATCCTCGGTGCATTTAGTTCCTACAGGAGTGTGGGCACCGCTGGGAAATGATCTGCATGCCTTGTTAATTGGATGTTCTTCCACCGCTAGCCTGGGGCAGGATCTCTCCCGGTGCTCCTCTCAACTCCCGGGCCTCTCCTCAGCCAATCAGAGAAGGCACCAAAATAATTGAGCCAATCAGAGCGCGCGGCGCTGATGACTCCTCAGGCAGTCCCAGAGCGCCCAGAGCTCCTCACCTGGACTCCACCCGCGCCCCGCCCCAAGCGCCCCCCGACAGGAGAATTTGGGGAGGGGGTATCGCGTTTTATCTTCTTTTTTGTTGTTCCAGAGTCGGGATTAAATGCTCGAGAGAAGGAATTTTGTGTTTGGACTCAGATATTTATTAATTCTTATCTATATTACAGTGAGTTCTACAGCACTTCTACCTAACAGGCCAAAAATGGACACGTATCTCTCTCTCTCTCTCTACAAGGCCTTTTAAGGGCCAATCTGTCCAATTAAGAACCGACAGCTGAATTCTTTTTACTTTTAACCCAACAACCAATCACCTGTGACCTGCAATGTGGAATTTTCTATCCAATTACAAAAGTACCACCAAGACCTGTGAAGAAGGTGAAACCCTAAAACCTCCATCTTGTTTTATATATATTAATATAATCTAAAACCACAAATTCTAAATTTTCCACCATGGGTCATTACACACTTCTATTCAAACTACACACCAGTGATCCCAGTTCTATCACAATTCTGGAAAGCTTCTTCACATCCTCAGGTCAAAAGCAGTGTTTTCTTGGGGGTCAATGCCTGTCAGCAGAGAAAGCCCAAACCCCTCAGTTTCCAGGGTTCCAACACGGGGGAGGTGTCAGAGCCTGCCCGGCGCTGGCCATGGGGCGTGTGGGGCAGCTGGGGCCCTACTGGTGCCACTGGGAGCCCCCCGGGCTGCGGGCGCGGAGCTCTCGGGTGAGCGGGAGGGGCGGGAAATGGTGAGATGGTGGCTCTTCCAGTCCGTCCCAGTCTCTTCCAGTCCATCCCAGTCTCTCCTAGTGCCTCCCCAGGCCCTGCCAATATCCTCATAGTCCCTCCCAGTGTCACTAGAGTCCCTCCAAATTCCTCTCAGTCCACAGCCATTCCATTCCAAGTCTATTCCCTGTCCTTTCCAAGTCCTTTTTCAGTCCAATTCCAGACCACCACCCTATCACCCATTGCCCCAATCCGCTCCACTCTCTCTCGATGTTTCCCCATTCTCTCCAGCTTCACTCCCAGTCCCTCTCAGTGCCACACCAGTCCTCTCCCATCTCCCCCCCCAGCTGATCCCAAAGTGTCCTCACTCTCTCCCAGTGACCCCCAGTGTATCCATTTCACTGTGGCCCTCGAGCTCCCAGCCCGGCCCCGGCTGCCTGCTCTGCTCCCTGATGGATTTCTACCCTGCCAACATCTAGCTGAGCTGGTTCCAGGGCCAGCAGGAGCCCTCGGGACACGTGGTGGCCACCGACCTGTTCCTCAACGGGGACTGGATTTGTACCAGCTCCTGGTGCTGCTGGAAACCCCCCCGGCACGGGGTCAGCTCCAGCTCCAGGTGGAGCACGTCAGCCTGGAGCACCCCCTGAGCCGGCACTGGGGCACGGCCCGGACCCCACAGCAGGGGGTAGTGGGGGAAGTACTGGGGGGCTGGTGGGTGAATTGAGGTGTGCTGGGAGTAACTGTGAGGGAGTTTGAGATAGTCTGGCTTAAACTGGGAGTAAGGCTCGGGGGTCTAGAATGGCTAAGAAGGAGTCTGAAGGATGTTGGGGAGGGTGGGATGGGGTTCCGGGTGTCCTTCTGGGCACTGGGAGGGAGTTTGGGGGTACTGGGTGTAACTGGGAGGGATTTGAGTGAGCCTGGAGGGGATGGAAGAAGATCAGGGAGGGAAAAGCAGGGGTTGGAATGAGGTTGGTTGTGCTGGAGAGAAACTGAGACGCGTCTTGGTGTGTCCTGGTGGGGCTTGGAAGTGACTGTGAGAGGGTTGGGAGTCCTGTGCTAGTGGGGGGAAACTGAGAGGGGAGTTACGGGATCCGGAGAGGGACAAGAGGGGCTTTGGTGGGAGCTGGGGAGGCTGGGAAGAGACTGGGAAGAGACTGGGAGGAGATTTTAAGGGGTCCTGGGTAGGCTGGAGGAAATTGGGAGGGTACTTAGAGGGATTTGGAGTATCTGTGACAGGTTTTGGGAGGGTCCTCACCCTTGTGATCCCCCAGAGATGTTGCCAGACACCGTCCAGAGCAAGGTGCTGATGGGAATTGGGGGCTTCGAGCTGGGCTTCAATCTTCCTAGCACTGGGGCTCGGATTCTACTTGTGCAAGAGGGAGGGGTCCTAGGGAGTCGTGTGCTCCCTCCACCAGCGCGCATGTGCTCCCCCTGAGGCTCCCAGTCCGGTGACATCCCCCTTTTCTCCACCCACAGAACTCCTGACCCAGCAGTGGCGGCAGACCCTGCCCATTGCCTCGAGCCCAGCCAGGACACCCTGCTTTGTCCCCACACTGATATTGGGGGAGGGTCGTGTGTCCTCCCCAGCCCCGCTGTCACTCTGACCCCGCCTGGCTGCTCCCAGTAAAGCTTCTCAGTTAGACCCAGTCCCGTTTATTGTGGGGCGGGACTGGGAAAGGACTTGGGGGGACCCCGCGGGGGGATCGTGACTGGGCGGGGAGGGTGGGGTCCAGGTGGGGAACACTGGGTGCTGCGGGTCTGCCCGGCAACCGGTGAGTCATCAGAGCTGCCCTCTCTGATTGGCTGAATCTTCTCCATCGCATTCTCTGATTGGCTGAGGAGAGGCCCGGGAGTGAGAGAAGGAACAGGAGAGATCCCGCCCCGAGCACCGGCACGGGAACAACAGAGCCAGCCTGGGCACAGCGAGGGAATTTATTACCAACCAAATCACAGAGGGACAAGGAGAAGGGAGAGAAATCTCTCCAACCAATTCCCCCCACGCAACGGGGATAACCAGGATCACGGATCACCAGGGCTCTGCCCAATGGGGGTCACTGGGGATCATCCAACACCGATCCTCCCATGGGGGATGGAGCTGGAGCAGAGCACGAAGCTCTTCCCACACTCGGGGCACTCACAGGGCTTCCCTTAGTGGTGACTCCGTTGGTGCTGTGTCAAGTGAGATCTCCTGGAGAAGCTCTTCCCACACTCAGGACACTCGTAGGGCCTCTCTCCAGTGTGGATGCGCCGGTGCCTGATGAGGTTGTCGTTGCGATTGAATCCCTTCCCGCAGTCGGGGCAGCGGAAGGGCCTCTACTCTGTGTGAATCCGCTCATGTAGGAGGAGATTGGAGCTGGTCTGAAACCTCTTCCCACACTTGGGACATTCGTAGGGCCTCTCCCCTGTGTGGATGCGCTGGTGTTTTCTCAGGTCAGAGCTCCATGCGAAGTTCTTCCCACATTCCAAGCAGGTGTAGGGCCGTTCCCCAGTGTGGATCACCTGGTGCCGGATCAGGCTGGAGCTGTTGCTGAAGCCCTTCCCACATTCCCCACACGCGTAGGGCTTTTCCCCAGTGTGGATCCTCTGGTGTAGGATCAGTTTGGACCTGTAGCTGAAACCCTTCCCACATTCCAAGCACTTGTGGGGCTTCTCCCCTCCATGAGGCTTCTCCACCAGCTCTGAGCTCTGCCTGGATCTCCGGCCGCCTTCCCGGCTCAGGGAGGGTCTTTCCTCCTCACAGCTCCCTGGGCTGGGTTTGCAGCCCCTCCTCGTGAGAGATCTCCGGCGCTTTTCTGCCTCCTCCATCCCTGCACACCTGGGGAATGAAAATTCCTGGTTTAGGGGGAAATAACAAGAAGACAACTCCATAAACTGGGTGTTCCTCCTTGCCCAAATTCATCTCTAGAAGTCATTGAGCATCGTGTGTCTCTAATAACCTCCCAAACAACAAGATTCCCAACCAAAATCCCCCAAACTTTAAGACAGGGATCAAAACCAACCCCAAATATCAAGCTTCAGCCAAAATCCCCTACAGAATTATGCTGGTTTGAAAGCAAAACCAGTGAAAGACTCCAAGTCAGAAATAGAATTTCATAAGAAAAATATAAGAGAAAAAAAATCCATGCAATAGTACAAAAGAAAACAACTGACAGAATCAGAATACAACCTGACACTCCACTAGTTAGGGTGGTGGTAGCAGTCCCGATGAAGTGGTTTTGTTGTAGTAGTGATGCTGTAGAAAGGTCTGGTAGCTCTTGTCCTCTGGAAACCAGTGGGTAAGGGCTGCCTTGGTGTTCCCAATCTCAGATTTTATCTAGGTAGGAAAGGCTTGGCTCCTCCCCCTGGCTGGAGCATCTCCCAATGGGATGATGGAATTTTATCAGTCATGCAGTGGCACTCAATGGCCCATTAACAGAAGATATCTCCCTGGAGGAAGGATGGGTTGTGGAATAGATAAAGAACACTGCCCCACCTGGTTTTAACAGATGGCCCATTAGCAGAGGATATCTCCCACAGAGATAAGGATCACTGCTCCACCTGTTTTTTTCCACCACTCTTTGTTCTTTTGTTTCTTCCCGGGACCTCTGACTGGTTACTTCATGTTTGCTGCTGATTTCTTCTCCCTTTTGAGGATGAAAATGGTAAAAGTGTCTTTGACCTGCCTTGCTGGATATTGTGAAGAGGAACAGTCATCTACTGCAAGTGGAAGCGTCACAGGTGGAGCAGAGTTCTGTGAGTGCTGTATCAAACCAGACCTCATCAGACCTGCCAGAACAACTGGTCCATGCTGCCCTTCACTGCTCTGCCTGTTCCCCACTGTTTCATGCCAGAGTAATTTAACTGCTGGTAATTGGGTGTGTGTTTCATTCGAGCCAGTGCAGCAGAACCAGCAGAAAGCAGCCCCAGAATGAATGGGGCTCTGCAGAGGAGCCCCAGACTATTCATCAGCCTGCCCGCAGAACTGGCTCCAACTCTGAACCCTTGTGACCACATTCTGAAGAAGACACACTTCTGATATTTCTGGGGCACTTATGACTGAGGCACTGCATGTGCTTGTGCAGGTAACAATCCCAAAGTTCTTTCTGTCAGGAAAATTAATCCACAAACACCAGAGGTTTATGTCCAAAAAGGAGACAGAGGAGTCCTTTTTGCTTTATTCGAATAAAGGGAGAGGCCATGGGACATTCCCCTGGCATCGCTCAAATTTTTGGAGGATGCAGCCTCCTTTTATCCTATTTTTCCGGACGCGTTTCCCTCTCTCTCTCTTTCCCCATTGGCTGAGGTACTTGAGAGGCACAGACTTCCCGGATCGCCTGATACCTGAAATTCCCCTCTAATGTATAACCCTCCCTTTTAATTTTTATTTTTTATATAATTCATAGTTTCCCCTCCCCCCTTGCTTCTTTCATCTTTCAATATCCAATTTCATTTATCAGCAGCCCTACAGTTTGTTTGTAAAGGCAAATATCTCTTTCCATTCATCAATCAGTGGAATCCATCCCATTGTTTCTTTTATCTCTCAGTGCTAGCCTTATCTACAGGCAGATCCAGAGCTCATTTGTAAAGACAAATTCAACATTCCTCTCAGCCCAGAGGAGAATATAGCACAAAATATTCTCCCTGTGTACTGCACGACAAAAAATATTCAGGGGAAAATACAGTGGCATCTGAGGCTTGTGGAACTCCCAGAATACTGAGCCTGCAGAGGAGGCAAACAGCCCTGGCAGTGCCTGAGGGGTCTTCTCCTCACAGACTCCTCTCAAAGTGTGTCACTTCAGCACGGGAAGGCTTTCAAACCTTTGCCTGTCCTTCCTCCTGTGCTAAAATTTAAGGCTCCTCCTGAGAAAATACTGACCTACAAATAGTTCTCCATTCCTCAACAAAGCTCCTCAGGTGCTCAACTTAAGAAAGAGCAAAACAAAAGGTATTCAGTAATTTCCCATCAAGGCCTATTTGCAGAGAAACCCCATCATATGGGACCGAATATTTATTAACACCAGTTCACTCAAAAGAAACCCAACCCTGTATTAAGCAGCGTTTTAAACGAACTTGAATTCTTTTTCCTCACATATCAACTGGACTGGTTTGTTCCTTTTTTGTCCTAGAGAGAATATTAGAACGATTTGCTCTTGACAGGACTCCTTGGGTGGCCCCCAGGCCTGGCTCCTCACCACGCCTTGCCTGGGCTGTTAACGCAGCCTGTCAGCACCACCTGACTTTGGCAGCCTGTTCAGACCTCGGGCACGGCTGGTGCCACGGTCCCCTCTGGTGCCACGGTCCCCTCTGGCTCCTGGCGTGTCCCTGCTGCTGGAGGAGCCCTGCTCGTGCCGTGCCTGCGTTCAATAACCCCGGTCCTGCTCCCCAGGCAAAGAGAGACCAAAATCACTGCTTTGGGCAGCTCGTTTGAACGAGTTGAACACTTACTCATCTCTAACACAGACCTCTTAACATCCACACACCAACACCAGGAAGTCACCTCATCTACAGAGGTGAGGAAGCCTGAGCGAACAGAAGGTCAGCATTCAAGCACATCGAGATTTTAATTTAGTGGAAGCGCTCACTCCTTCACAAGCCTTACTTGTCAAACTGAATTGTGCGATGCTATTGTCTTGCTTGTGTCATAGAGAAACCAGGAAGAAATTAGCTAAGAAATAAGAACCACACTTGGGGCTCGGGCTTGTCAGACAAAGGGAGCAGGGCGGCACCTGCCCGCTTTGCCCGAGTCCCTGCTCCTGCCGGACAAAGGCGGACGCGGCTCCGTGCGGGGCGAGCCGGGCGCTCCGTGCCGGGGCCGGGGCCGAGCGCTCGGGCGGGCGGCGCTCAGGATGCTCGGGCAGCGCCGCGGGCCGGGCGGGCGCGATGGAGCCGCCTGAGGGCTGGGACCCCTCCGGGCGTCCGGCCCGGCGCACGCAGTGGCTGCTCAGCGCCCTCGCCCACCGCTACGGGCTGGAGCGCGGCGTGGAGAACGAGATGGTCGTGCTGGCCAGCGGCCCGGAGCAGTCCCTGCACGAGATCTTCCAGCAGCGGGACTGCGCCGGGCCGGGCCGCATCCCCGGCGAGGAGTCCCGCACGCTGTGCCGGGCGCTGGGGCCGGAGGAGGCGGCGGAGCCCGAGGAGTGCGCGGGGCTGTGGGACGGGCTCTGGGCCGAGCTCACCTTCCGCCAGCTCCAGGCGCGGCTCCGCGGCCACTTCAGCACCCGCGCGGGGCCGCGGCTGCCGCTGGGCCGGGAGGGCGAGCACATCGAGAGCCACATCCGCCCGCGCAGCCCCCGCCGAGCCCGAGCGGCGGCCGCCGGGGCCCTGCTCCCGAGAGCGCTGCGAGGAGATGGTGGCGCTGGAGCGGGCCGAGGAGCGCATGGCCGAGCTGCAGCAGGAGAAGGGCAGCCTGCGGCAGCTGCTGGAGGACGTGCGGGCCGCCCTGCAGAGCAGCGATGCGCGGTGCCCGGCGCTGCGGCTGAGTCCGGGCCGGCTTCTGCACCGCGCTCCCGGCGGCGGCTCGGGTGGCCCCGAGCGCTTCAGGAGAGATGCTGCTCTCGGAAAGTCAGTGTTTAGAACCCCTCCACCTCCGCACTGAGACCGAAGTTGCTCCTTCATCCTCGGCATTAACTTTCTAGCAAAGCTTAGTTACAAGGGAGGCTTTTAGGAGAAATGTATGGCATCGGTGTGCCATTAAATATGTTTGTGATGAGCACTGTTCAATGTGTAGGGGAGTTCAGCTTAACAAACCCACGTGTACAATGCTGCTGCTGCTTCTCCTGCACGTGCAGCCAGGATGTGCTGATAGCAGATGCTGGGTATGCACTGCTGCAGGGTTTTTGCTGAAGTAAGAAAGAACTTTGGGATTCTTCCCTGCACAAGCACGTGCAGTGCCTCAGTCATAAGTGCCTCAGAAATATCAGAAGTGTGTCTTCTTCAGAGTGTGGTCACAAGGGTTCAGAGTTGGAGCCAATTCTGCAAGTAGGCTGATGAATAGTCTGGGGCCCCTCTGCAGAGCCCCATTCATTCTGGGGCTGCTTTCTGCTGGTTCTGCTGGACTGGCTCGAGTGAAACACACACCCAATTAACAGCAGTTAAATTACTCTGGCATGAAACAGTGGGGAACAGGCAGAGCAGTGAAGGGCAGCATGGACCAGTTGTTCTGGCAGATCTGACGAGGTCTGGTTTGATACAGCACTCACAGAACTCTGCTCCACCTGTGACACTTCCACTTGCAGTAGATGACTGTTCCTCTTCACAATATCCAGCAAGGCAGGTCAAAGACACTTTTACCATTTTCATCTTCAAAAGGGAGAAGAAATCAGCAGCAAACATGAAGTAACCAGTCAGAGATCCCGGGAAGAAACAAAAGAAAAAAGAGTGGTGGAAAAAAACAGGTGGAGCAGTGATCCTTATCTCTGTGGGAGATATCCTCTGCTAATGGGCCATCTGTTAAAACCAGGTGGGGCAGTGTTCTTTATCTTTTCCACAACCCATCCTTCCTCCAGGGAGATATCTTCTGTTAATGGGCCATTGAGTGCCACTGCATGACTGATAAAATTCCATCATCCCATTGGGAGATGCTCCAGCCAGGGGGAGGAGCCAAGCCTTTCCTACCTAGATAAAATCTGAGATTTGGAACACCAAGGCAGCCCTTACCCATTGGTTTCCAGAGGACAAGAGCTCCCAGACCTTTCTACAGCATCACTACTACAACAAGACCACTTCATCGGGACTGCAACCACCACCCTAACTAGTGGAGTGTCAGGTTGTATTCTGATTCTGTCAGTTGTTTTCTTTTGTACTATTGCATGGATTTTTTTTCTATTATATTTTTCTTATGAAATTCTATTTCTGACTTGGAGTCTTTCACTAGTTTTGCTTTCAAACCAGCATAATTTTGTAGGGAATTTTGGCTGAAGCTTGATATTTGGGGTTGTTTTTGATCCGTGTCTTAAAGTTTGGGGGATTTTGGTTGGGAATCTTGTTGTTTGGGAGGTTATTACAGACACAAGATGCTCAATGACTTCCAGAGATGGACTTGGGCAAGGAGGAACACCCAGTTTATGGAGTTGTCTTCTTCTTATTTCCCCCTAAACCCGGAATTTTCATTCCTCAGGTGTGCGGGGATGGAGGAGGCAGAAAAGCCCCGGAGATCTCTCGCGAGGAGGGGCTGCAAACCCAGCCCAGGGAGCTGTGAGGAGGAAAGACCCTCCCTGAGCCGGGAAGGCGGCCGGAGATCCAGGCAGAGCTCAGAGCTGGTGGAGAAGCCTCCTGGAGGGGAGAAGCCCCACAAGTGCTTGGAATGTGGGAAGGGTTTCAGCTACAGCTCCAAACTGATCCTACACCAGAGGATCCACACTGGGGAAAAGCCCTACGCGTGTGGGGAATGTGGGAAGGGCTTCAGCAACAGCTCCAGCCTGATCCGGCACCAGGTGATCCACACTGGGGAACGGCCCTACACCTGCTTGGAATGTGGGAAGAACTTCGCATGGAGCTCTGACCTGAGAAAACACCAGCGCATCCACACAGGGGAGAGGCCCTACGAATGTCCCAAGTGTGGGAAGAGGTTTCAGACTAGCTCCAATCTCCTCCTACATGAGCGGATTCACACAGAGGAGAGGCCCTTCCGCTGCCCCGACTGCGGGAAGGGATTCAACCGCAACTCCACCCTCATCAGGCACCAGCGCATCCACACTGGGGAGAGGCCCTACGAGTGTCCTGAGTGTGGGAAGAGCTTCGCCAGGAGCTCTCACTTGACTCAGCACCAACGGAGTCACCACTAAGGGAAGCCCTGTGAGTGCCCCGAGTGTGGGAAGAGCTTCGTGCTCTGCTCCAGCTCCATCCCCCATGGGAGGATCGGTGTTGGATGATCCCCAGTGACCCCCGTTGGGCAGAGCCCTGGTGATCCGTGATCCTGGTTATCCCCGTTGCGTGGGGGGAATTGGTTGGAGAGATTTCTCTCCCTTCTCCTTGTCCCTCTGTGATTTGGTTATAATAAATTCCCTCGCTGTGCCCAGGCTGGCTCTGTTGTTCCCGTGCCGGTGCTCGGGGCGGGATCTCTCCTGTTCCTTCTCTCACTCCCGGGCCTCTCCTCAGCCAATCAGAGAATGCGGTGGAGAAGATTCAGCCAATCAGAGAGGGCAGCTCTGATGACTCACCGCTTGCCGGGCAGACCCGCAGCACCCAGTGTTCCCCACCTGGACCCTACCCTCCCCGCCCTGTCACGATCCCCCCGCGGGATTGCCCCAAGTCCTTTCCCAGTCCCGCCCCACAATAAACGGGACTGAGTCTAACTGAGAAGCTTTACTGGGAGCAGCCAGGCGGGGTCAGAGTGACAGCGGTGCTGGGGAGGACACACGACCCTCCCCCAATATCAGTGTGGGGACAAAGCAGGGTGTCCTGGCTGGGCTCGAGGCAATGGGCAGGGTCTGCCGCCACTGCTGGGTCAGGAGTTCTGTGGGTGGAGAAAAGGGGGATGTCACCGGACTGGGAGCCTCAGGGGGAGCACATGCGCGCTGGTGGAGGGAGCACACGACTCCCTAGGACCCCTCCCTCTTGCACAAGTAGAATCCGAGCCCCAGTGCTAGGAAGATTGAAGCCCAGCTCGAAGCCCCCAATTCCCATCAGCACCTTGCTCTGGACGGTGTCTGGCAACATCTCTGGGGGATCACAAGGGTGAGGACCCTCCCAAAACCTGTCACAGATACTCCAAATCCCTCTAAGTACCCTCCCAATTTCCTCCAGCCTACCCAGGACCCCTTAAAATCTCCTCCCAGTCTCTTCCCAGCCTCCCCAGCTCCCACCAAAGCCCCTCTTGTCCCTCTCCGGATCCCGTAACTCCCCTCTCAGTTTCCCCCCACTAGCACAGGACTCCCAACCCTCTCACAGTCACTTCCAAGCCCCACCAGGACACACCAAGACGCGTCTCAGTTTCTCTCCAGCACAACCAACCTCATTCCAACCCCTGCTTTTCCCTCCCTGATCTTCTTCCATCCCCTCCAGGCTCACTCAAATCCCTCCCAGTTACACCCAGTACCCCCAAACTCCCTCCCAGTGCCCAGAAGGACACCCGGAACCCCATCCCACCCTCCCCAACATCCTTCAGACTCCTTCTTAGCCATTCTAGACCCCCGAGCCTTACTCCCAGTTTAAGCCAGACTATCTCAAACTCCCTCACAGTTACTCCCAGCACACCTCAATTCACCCACCAGCCCCCCAGTACTTCCCCCACTACCCCCTGCTGTGGGGTCCGGGCCGTGCCCCAGTGCCGGCTCAGGGGGTGCTCCAGGCTGACGTGCTCCACCTGGAGCTGGAGCTGACCCCGTGCCGGGGGGGGGGTTTCCAGCAGCACCAGGAGCTGGTACAAATCCAGTCCCCGTTGAGGAACAGGTCGGTGGCCACCACGTGTCCCGAGGGCTCCTGCTGGCCCTGGAACCAGCTCAGCTGGATGTTGGCAGGGTAGAAATCCATCACGGAGCAGAGCAGGCAGCCGGGGCCGGGCTGGGAGCTCGAGGGCCACAGTGAGATGGATACACTGGGGGTCACTGGGAGAGAGTGAGGACACTTTGGGATCAGCGGGGGGGGAGATGGGAGAGGACTGGTGTGGCACTGAGAGGGACTGGGAGTGAAGCTGGAGAGAATGGGGAAACATCGAGAGAGAGTGGAACGGATTGGGGCAATGGGTGATAGGGTGGTGGTCTGGAATTGGACTGAAAAAGGACTTGGAAAGGACAGGGAATGGACTTGGAATGGAATGGCTGTGGACTGAGAGGAATTTGGAGGGACTCTAGTGACACTGGGAGGGACTATGAGGATATTGGCAGGGCCTGGGGAGGCACTAGGAGAGACTGGGATGGACTGGAAGAGACTGGGACGGACTGGAAGAGCCACCATCTCACCATTTCCCGCCCCTCCCGCTCACCCGAGAGCTCCGCGCCCCCAGCCCGGGGGGCTCCCAGTGGCACCAGTAGGGCCCCAGCTGCCCCACACGCCCCATGGCCAGCGCCGGGCAGGGTCTGACACCTCCCCCCTGTTGGAACCCTGGAAACTGAGGGGTTTGGGCTTTCTCTGCTGACAGGCACTGACCCCCAGGAAAACACTGCTTTTGACCTGAGGATGTGAAGAAGCTTTCCAGAATTGTGATAGAACTGGGATCACTGGTGTGTAGTTTGAATAGAAGTGTGTAATGACCCATGGTGGAAAATTTAGAATTTGTGGTTTTAGATTATATTAATATATATAAAACAAGATGGAGGTTTTAGGGTGGAGTTTTCTTTCTTTTTCACCTTCTTCACAGGTCTTGGTGGTACTTTTGTAATTGGATAGAAAATTCCCCATTTCAGGTCACAGGTGATTGGTTGTTGGGTTAAAAGTAAAAAGAATTCAGCTGTCGGTTCTTAATTGGACAGATTGGCCCTTAAAAGGCCTTGTAGAGAGAGAGAGAGAGATACGTGTCCATTTTTGGCCTGTTAGCTAGAAGTGCTGTAGAACTCACTGTAATATAGATAAGAATTAATAAATATCTGAGTCCAAACACAAAATTCCGTCTCTCGAGCATTTAATCCCGACTCTGGAAGAACACAAAAGAAGATAAAACGCGATACCCCCCTCCCCAAATTCTCCTGGCGGGGGGCGCGGGGGGCGGGGCGCGGGTGGAGTCCAGGTGAGGAGCTCAGGGCGCTCTGGGACTGCCTGAGGAGTCATCAGCGCCGCGCGCTCTGATTGGCTCAATTATTTTGGTGCCTTCTCTGATTGGCTGAGGAGAGGCCTGGGAGTTGAGAGGAGGACCGGGAGAGATCCTGCCCCAGGCTAGCGGTGGAAGAACATCCAATTAACAAGGCATGCAGATCATTTCCCAGCGGTGCCCACACTCCTGTAGGAACTAAATGCACCGAGGATCTCACGAGGGTCACCAACTCTCTGGCGGCCAAATCCAGCCCTGCGCTCCCTGCGGGTGCGGGCACTCTGGGAAGGGCTCAGCTGCGGGTCAGATGGCCGGAGAGTGGCTTGGTGGTCACCTCGTGTGTGAGGCAGTGATGGGCTGGGGAGATGCGTGGACACTGCACATAATCACTTCCAAGCAAAAATCATTCCAGGAAGGAGCAACAGCTTCTGACAGAGACCAAGTGTTGCCACCAGGTGCTCCTGCCAACAGCCGCCTGCAGAAAGGAGCACACACACCAACGCACGTGGGCTTTGGCTGTCCTCTGGCAGAGAAGTCGCCAGGGGACACAGGTCTCTGTGGCAGGAGCAGGCACCAGCATTGGCAGGCCTTGGGGGCGGCAGGTCTCCTTTGGCAGGGACTCTGCCACACCTGCTGATTTCACTGCTCCCAGGGCTCAGAGCAGCATTCGTGCCCTGGGCCATACGTCCCGTGTCTGTGTCACACTCCTGTGTGTGTGACGGCCACCCAGCACCGGGTCTTGTCCCAAAGAGGCCCTGGCAGCTGCTGTGGAAAGCCCCGATGCCCTTCCTGCTGCAGCTGCATTGGCAACCGTGGCGGCTCCTTCTGCTGCCCTGAGCAGGCAGAGCAGAGGAGCATCTGCTTGTTGTTTGAGCCATTCCTAAAATTCCTGTTGGGCTGTCCTCGAACCTTGGGGGAACGTCTTCCTTGCAAGCTGGGCCACTTTGGGGGGGGTATGGGTGTCCCCAGGGCACGTGGAGGTGTGTCCTAGGGCTCTTTGTGACACAGTGCACCGTGGTCACCGTGCAATAGGAAAGGGACAGAGCGTACAAGGGTGACCCTTTGTGACACGTCGTGACATAGGTGCCGGCGGTGACACGGTCACACCACAGTGCTCGGTGCACTCGTCGGGACAGGACGGAGAGAGCAGTGCTGTGAGGAGCCCCCACACAGCCAGCTTGTTCCCTACTGACCCGGAGCTTTTCCAAAGCGTTTCCTCTGCAGGTGGCCTCGAGGACAGACTGCAGGACACGGTGTCCTGTAGCCTTCCCAAGGCTTCTCTGTTGCAGCTGCCTACAAGGCACAACTGCAGCACTTGCTCATCTGGAGCTTTTCCAAGACATCTCTCCTGCAAGCAGTCCCAACTCCATACAGTGACATGGAGCAGACACCACCCAGAGTGCCCAAGCTGGCCTGGGTGAAGGAGGAGGAGGAGGAGGCTGCAGCTCCCTCAGCACAGCAGCCTGAAGAGCTGGAGCAGATCCAGCTGCTGCAGGAGGGTGAGTAGCAGAGCTGGGCCACAGGGCTGGTGCCTGCAGCCAGCTTAGCCCCATGCCATGCCATGCCATGCCATGCCATGCCATGCCATGCCATGCCATGCCATGCCATCCCATCCCATCCCATCCCATCCCATCCCATCCCATCCAACATGCCCATCGATAGGACAGAAGAGGAGCTGGGGCTGAACCCCCTGGCAGCCACACCCCATCCCTGGAGCATCCCAGGGCTGTCCCTGCCTGGGAATGCAGGGCTGGCCTGCGTTCTCCGGCCTCTCCCACAGCCCCTCAGCCCTGGCTGCGCTCGCTCTTTGCCAGGTGCCGCCATGGACCCGACACAAGAGCAGGACCCTGCCCGTGGCCGCTTCCGCAGAACAGCGCAGGTACTGCAGCCATCCCCACCTGGGCTGGGCCTGCTGTCACTGCTCAGCCCAGCACCGTGCTTGGAGCACTCCATGGATTCTCCCTCTCTTCCTGCCCTTCTCCTGCAGATGATCTATGAATTCATCATGTGCATTTGGTGGGAAGAGACCACCGGTGTGGGCACTGGGCTCTTGGCAAAGTTTCCCCTCTTCACTGCTGAGACCGGGGCTGCCATGCTGGATTTGCTTGTGGAGAAGGGTGTCTCCAATCCAAAGCAAGTAAGCAGCCTGTGGCCAGGGCTTGATCACCCCAGGAATTGTGTGGCGCCTCAAGCCAGCTCTGCTGGGTTCCTTCAGTCTTTGAGGCCCAGACCAATAGGGTAGGAAGGGCAGCACTTCTCAGGGGAAGCTGGGGAACCTGCTGCTCGGGCAGGTGTCCAAGTCTCCCCGGGCCTTCTGCAGGTGCCAGCCATGGTGAGGTACATCCACAAGTGGCTCACGGCCAATGAGTCTGCTGGGCACAGGCTGGACAAGGCCCTTCTGGAGCTGACCAGGGAATACCCCTGCGATGTGCTGATGACTCTCTTGCGCTGGGCCCCATCGGGTGACAGGTACGGCAGCCCCACCTGCCTTGAGGGTTTAGGATTCCCCGGCCCGTTACCCTGTAGAGCCTGTCCCTGGTGACTGCCAGACAGGGGGACAGTTCCAGGAGCCTCTGGCTCCTCCGTTTGCCAGTGCTGCCATGTCAGCCCCTGAGCGTGCTGCCACGCTCCCTCCCTGCCCCTCAAGATGCCTGCACCCCCGTGGGCTGGCTGGGTGCTGCCAGCGAGGGCCGGTGGGCAGAGGCAGGGCTGACGGCCAGCGCGGGCCCCTGCAGCAGCCCAGGCCACAGTGCTGTGGCCCAGACCCCCCTGACACAGAGCTCTGACCCCACAGAGCTGCTACGGCCATGTGGGGAGTGATCATGTCCTCCACTGGGACTGCGGAGCCGGCGCTGCAGATACTCCTCAATGTGCTGAACGCCTGGCCAGTGGACAGTGTGTACACCTCCAATGGCGACAGCACAGGAGTCTTTGCCCTGGCTGTGAGTTCCTGCAACTGACCTTTGCTTGTCCCTAGGCCACCTCTCCAGCAGCTAGCTCTCTGTCCTCCCCCCAGCTGCATCTCTCGGCCTCAGGCACTGGGCTGAAACCTGCCTTAGGGGCAAGGTTCAGGGGCACCAGGCTGGGTGACCCCGAGGTGTCTCCCCCGGCCTCTCCCTGGCATGCTCGGGCCCTGCCACACGGATGTCTTGGCACTGAGTGTTGTCTCTGGGTGGTTCATTTTTTGCAGGCAACCGTGACACTGTGGAGGGTCTTCAACCTGACCTGGTGCCCACCTATAGTGTTGGAGTATTTTCCCCGTCTCTTTCTGTGTCTGCTCTTCCAAGTTTACATCAGCGCACTGGATACGCCAGAGGAGGTTGATACCTTCTGGAAGGGGTGCCAGGAGCAACTGGGCCTTGCCACCAACCCCCAAAGGTGCTCCATCCCAGTCCTCCCAGTCTCCCCATCACTTCCAAGGCAGGAGTCAGGGCTGCCAGCATGACCTGGGCTTTGCTCTGCACACAGGTTTGCAGTGCAGACCCTGAAGGTCCTGCTCTGCCGAGTGCAGTGTGAGCGTGTTGTGGTAGCCATGGAAGGCAAGGCTGGCTGGGACACGCTGCTCTGTACTGACACCCACCACTATGCAGTGGGACTCCTGGCCAGGTGAGACCCCCTTCTCCCTGCTGCCCCCGGCACTTGTGCCCAAGGTGCCCCACACAGTTCCCATGGGCAGGGGTGAGAGGGCTTTGTCACAAAGAGACGGACGAGCAGACTGGAAAAGGCTGGCAGAGGAGGGTGCCCGGGAACAGCCGCCTCCCAAAGCGCCCACGGGGGGCTTGGGAAAAGACCAGAGCTCCGTGGGTCACTCCTGGGAGAGCTTTGCCCTCTCGGCTCAGGGGCAATGATGCCTTTTCCCCCCACCAGGGAGATGCGCTGTGTCTCCATGATCTGGTGTTGCAGCTTCATCTCCTGCCTCTTGGAGCTCCTCAGCCAAGACATTTCAGACTGGCAGCTGCCTGCCATGGCGTTCCTTGTGGAGGTGAGCCCCATGGGCAGCACAGCTGAGCTGCCTCCCACCTCTCTGCCCTCTCACAGCCGCAGCTGCCTGGGACGGTGCCCGTGCCCTGTGCTGCTGCCTTGGCTCAGCCCTGTGCAGTTCTGAGCTCCTGCCAGCTGGGCACCCCGGTCACTGCTTTGTGCCTTTCAGGTCCTGGACCTCCTGGACATCAATGAATGGGGTGACAGCCTCCTGGAGATCATGGCAAGGCGCCTGCAGAGCACGTCCAGGGAGATGCGTCGCCTGGTGCTCAGAGGCCTCGTGCAGCTCAGCAAGGACCCCTCGATGGTGAGAAGACAGCAGCGGCTGAAGCTGTGCTGGCAGCGTGGGGCTGGGGAAAGCAGCCCCTTGGGCTTGGCTGGGCTTTGGGAGCTGTGGCAGCTGCTCCCAGCTCTCCTGCGTTGCTGTTCAGCTGCCCGAGTGCTTCAGGACAGGCCTTTGGCCCCTCGGCTCCACTGCAGCAGCAGCAGCAGCGTGGGCTTGCCCTGCCTTGTCTTCCATGCAGAACATTAGAATGTACAGCCTGACAGAAAGCCTTGTGGACCTGTTGCGGGATGCAGATGAAGACATCGTTGAGATGACCGTCGCGGTGCTCAGCTTTCTGCTCTCGCACAGACACCTCGCAATACCCAGCCCCATCGCCCTGCGGCTGGCTGGCGCGCTCTGGCCACTGCTGGACAACGTAAGGCTCTGTGCCCCCAGCCACGGCCACTGGGTGCTGCCCCCAAGTGTGGGGCCCCATGGATTTTTGGGCCTGTGCACAGAGGGGTCTGGAGCAGCTGATGAGGAGGGCTTTTGCTTCCTTTCCAACAGGACAACCGCCATGTGCAGCTGCTCTCCATTCGCCTCTTCCAAGAGGTGATGAGGTTGGTAGCGGCCAAGGGTAAAAAGCCCCTCAAGATGCTTGTGAGCAAGAGCCTGCTGCCACTCTTCTTCAACTGCCACGATGAGAACATGCGTGTGGCAGAGATGAGGACTCCTGGGCGCTGCTGTCCTCCTGGCAGGGGGCTCAGCTGTCTCCCTGCACCCGGGCACCTCATGGGCTCCAGCCTCCTCCTGGCCTTGGCACAGGGAGGCAGGTCCTGTGCCCTGGGCTGCGGTGCCATCTCTGGGTCTCTGCTGCTCTGCAGGCCTCTTGTGAAACGCTGCTTTCTGCACTAAGCTTCCTGAAGAGGAGAGATCTTGAGCAGCTGCTGATGGCGGATCAGATGTGGAGGTTTGGCGAGTGCTTGGTAAGAACGCTGCTCCCTTCCCTGGGCTGCCCACGCGGGCTCTTCTCCAGGCTCCTTTGGCCCCAGGGCCGGAGCTGATGGAGCCCCGAGCTCCATCAAGCCCGCGCCTTGCCGGGCCCTCTGCCCCGCTCAGGGCTGTGCGGGCAGGACAGGCCGGGGCCAAGGGACAGAGCCCGCGCCAACCCTTCCCTCCGTGCCCTGCCGCTCTCTCCAGCTGGCACAGGACAGGAGCCGAGCGGCCGAGCTGCTGCGCCAGGCGCTGCCGTACCTGCGGAGCCCACAGGAGCCCCTGCGAGAGGCGGCCGTCAGGTTTCTTGGTGAGCCACAAGCCCGGCTCCCTCCCCGCCCCGCCGCAGCTCGGCCCCAGCCCCGCCTGCTGCCCCGGCAGCGCCATCCGGGCCGGGGCTCTGGAGCCCCGCCTGCCCTCGGCGCCGCTGCCGCCCTCTCGCAGCCGTGTCCTTGGGCGTCAGGATGCGGCGAGGGCCGGGCCTGAGCCCTGCAGGGGAAGGCGCTGCTGTGGCCGCAGGGCTGGCAGCGCCGCTGCGGGGCAGCTGTGCGGCTGGGGCCGTGACAGGCTCTGTGTTGGCAGGGATGGCCGGGCGGTTCCTGAGAGAGCAGCAGCGAGAGTTGCAGCTCATGTGCAGGGGTGAGTGAGGCCAGCGGGCTGTCAGCGGGGGCTGGCGCTGGCAGCTGCGTTCCCTGCCCCGGCTGGGAGGGCTCTGCTCCCTGCGCGCACGAGGGGCGGCGTGGGCAGAGCACAGAGACCTTCCAGGGGCCTGCGGGAGGGACATTCGTGGCCAGCGCCTTCCAGCTGATCCTTGCTGTCTCCTGCTTCCTCCAGGCCATGGCAAGAGCTGCCGTGTGGGATGGATGGGGCAGGAGGGTCTCCCCAGGTCCCTGCAGATGCAGGCTCTGACTGTGGCTCTGTTCCTCTCTCTTCCAGCCCTTCAGGACATGACAGATGACAGCAGCCCTGCCATCTCATGCCTGGCTCTTCAGACTCTGTACATCAACACAGCTGTACAGAGCATTCCCTCCTCCGGACTCCAGCAGATGCGAGATGGATTCCGCCGGCTCTGGAAGTCACGGCCTTCCCTGTGTCGCAGGGGCTGGTTGTCCTGTATGAGCACTGTGGAGAACTGATCCGGGAGGCTGCGTCTGCTGGGGCCACCTTAGCCCGCAGGGAACACCTCTGCTCTGCAAGCACTTTCTTTCACCCCACTGTAGGATTAGTAAATTGCTGTTGTCATACACAGAGGTGCAGGAGCTTTCTTTTGGTGCCCAGAGTCTTCAGGCCAATGGGGAAGAGGGCAAAAAGGGTGCTTGTGCTCGCCAAGTTGGCCAAGCGTGCGGAGTGGAAGGGAAAGTGGCCAAAAGGCCCTTGGCCTTTGGTGGTTCTGTGGAAGCCTTAAGGCTTCTGACAGAGCGGGCGGGCAGAGGCCGGAGCTGCGGCGGGGATCCCTGAGAGACCGGTCCCTGGAGATGGCCAGCACCCCTCTGCCAGCCTGGAAGCGCCATCTGTGTCCTGCCCGTGTGTTGCTGGCTGGATTGCTGAGGGCTCTGAGGTGCCTCTTGATGCGGCTCCTCTGGAGCTCCTTCAGCAGCCAGGCAGGCCTGGGGGAGGCGTGGAGGGCACGGGACAGTGGGAGGCCATGAAGGGCTGCGGTGCTGCCAAGGCCTGCCCGGAGAAGGCAGTGGGAAGGCGTGAGGGGGATGCGTGTGGCGCTGGGTGGCGGGAGGCTGTGATGGGCCAGGAGGACTTGTGTGGATGGGTTGGTGGGAAGCCCTGAGGAACTGGGTGGCAGAGGCCATAAGCAGCCCCCAGACAGCCACCTTCTTCCTGCCAGCCGGCTGCTCTGGCGCTTCCCCGACGCGTCTCTGGTGCCCGTGGCAGAAGCCCTCGAGGCCTGGCCTCAGCAGGACGGTGGGGACAGCCCCGAGGTGCCCAAGCTGCTTTGGCCAGGGACAAGGAGCGGCAGGGAGGGACAAGGAGGCCCTGCTGGAGCACGGCCACTGGCTGCTGCAGGCGAGGAGCAGTGGGAAGTGGCAGCGCTGGCGATCAGCCCGGGTCCCCAGAGCTGTCCAGGCCACTGTGCTGTGTGGCCAAGACTCCCCTGACACTGAGCTCGGGACCCACAGAGCTGCTGCCACCATGGCAAGAACGATGTCTCCTGGAGCTGGCCTGTGGAGCTGCTGCTGTCAACATGGCTCTGGACACCAGAGAAAAATGACCAGAGTGTGCACAGGAACAGCAGCACCCAGAAGGCTTGTACCTCCTCAGGAAGACATGCACACCAGACAGGATGCCAAAAGAGGGGATGCTATGGGCACAATTTTTCGTGGCTTGGCAAAGGGTTTAAGGGAAAGTGGTCACCATGGTTTTCTCTTGACTTGCCAGAATCACAGCAACGCTTGGCAGCTTCAGCTGCAGCCTGTCCCCCTGACTGACCTCAGCGGCTCTGCTCGAGGGCACACTCGCCTTCCAGAGTCGGCTGTTGCAAGGCAGCAGCGTTGGTGCCATCGTTAGAGACTCTGATGGGACACGAGCCCTTAGCTGCAGCTGCTGACACTCTGCTCCATTGTTATAGTTTTGACTTGCCAATTTAAATATACTCATTTTTCTGTTGTGAGACAGAACCAGGAGCAAAATAGCAAGGCAGGACTAAAACTTAAAAAGGGTATTAAAGACTTTATTAACTACACAAACAAAGAGAAAGAAAAGCAAATTCAGAAGAAGATCTTCAGACCACTCCTTCCTTCCCTCTCCCAACCTTCATAACAAAAAAAAACATACAAAAAACTACTTCAGCCAGTTCCCAAGTTAAATAGTCCTTTTCGATTCACTTTGGAGAGAGAAATTTCCTCTTGTCAGAACATAGGGACTTCACAAGGGAAAAAAACAGTCCTCTCGTGGCTTCACTTTCACGATTTGCATCCGCCTGGGAAAAAACTTGCAAAGTCATGAAGTTCCTCCCATCTTCACAGCTTTCCCAAAGCTGTGCTTATGGGCCATGTTAAACCCATGAGGTATTTAGTTTTAAGAATTAACTGTTCCAAACTAAAATTCTCCTCATCTCTCTTTCTCTCTGTTCGTGTTTCATCTCCAGAAAAAGAGATCCCCTTTTCTCCTCGGGGTGAAGGATTCTCAACACAGATGCTTTTTGCTTAACAACCTATCAAACCCCCCAATAACATCTCCATCCCCCCATGTCTTTCTCCATGGTTTATAGGAATATTCAATACATCAGTTCATCCCTACAATCTTACAAAAGGAATTTTCAGCCATCTTCACAGCATCTTCTCATTCTCCTTCCATCTAAAGAAACTTAGCTCTTGCTTCACTGACTTTGGAGCATCTCCTTTTTCCCCTCTCATATTCAAAGGAAAGCCGGAGGTCTGCAAAATCTTACCTGAGCACTAAAGAGTTAAAGTTTCACAAAGAAGTCACGGCGCTGGGTGTGGGGGCGGCTGAGATGTTAATCAGCTTTTCTGGAGCTTGCTGCAGCCCCGCACTGCCCATGGCCACCCCTGCTTCCAGACAGGGCCCGGCTGCCTCCCCCAGGCCGTGCGGGGGCTGGGCGGGCTCGGCCCCTCCAAAGCTGCTCCGAGCCAGCAGCAGGAGCCGGGCCCCCCCAGAGCCGCGGGCTCGTAGGGGAGGAAGCCGGGCTAAGGTCTCATCAATGAGCCTTTCCTCCCCCCGGCCATCGGGTTCCCTGGTTTGCAAACGGGGCCCAGCGGCCTCCCGAGCTCCCCCCACATGGGAGGGAGCCCGGGCTGGGCCGTTGTTACCTGCTCAGCCACCGGAAATAAAAGAGAGTTTTTTCCCGGGTTACCGCCTTCAAAATGTGTGCTCACCGAGCGAACTAACTTTCTCCAATTGGTTGTTCAGGCTGTCAATAACCAAACCAGCCTCCAATTGGTCCCATCAACTCCCAGAGGGAGTTCTCACAGAGAATTTCTCTCTTGAGTTTCTTCTCCCCAGGTGTAACTAGCACAGAAGTTGATATTAGGGAAGATCCTGGTGCTTTCCACCAGTTTTAGAGGGTCATAAACGCTTTGGGGGATTTCCCGGTTAGTTTATGGGCAGGTGTGACCCCTATTTTGGTGTTGATGCTTTCCGCCAATTTTGGGGGTTCTAAACGCCTTGTGGTGGACTCACTTCCGTGGGTTCTGGTGCCGCCCGCCCACGCTTCCAACTGGTCCGGACTGGTGCTCCCAGTGCCGCGTGGGGCGGGGCCGCGGGGACCCCCCCAGGGCACAGCGCGGCTGCTTTGGGGCTGGCGGCACCGCCCGGCGCTGGGCATGGGGCGTGTCGAGGGAGCTGGGGCCCTACTGGTGCTACTGGTGCTGCTGGGAGCTCACCTGTCTGGGGCCAGCGGGACTCGGGTGAACGTGTGTGCTCCCCCCGGGGACCCCCAGCCCGGTGTCACTGCCCCCGAACGGCTGCTCCCAGTATTCCCAATAAAGCTTCCCAGTTCGCATGGTCCTGTTTATTGGGGGCCAGTGGGGGAGGACTTGGAGGGACCCCGCAGGGGGAGCCATGACTGGGGGGGGTCGCAGAACTGGCCCCAGCATGGATCAGGAATGGGGACCCCCAGGAATGGTCGTGTCCCCCCCTTCTCACCCTGCTCTAGGGGGCCTTGGGAAGACCCTGAACCCCAACACGGCACCGCCCCAACCCCAAAGGTGCCAGGATCCCGATAAACAAACAGGAGAATTTGGGGAGGGGGTGCATGGGAGGGTGCCCAGGCTGGCCCAAGAGCCCAGCGCTGCCCCAGCCCGACCTGCCCTGGCTCCATCCCAGCTCCTACCACAGGATGTGAGGGTTTTGGGAAAACAGGGGGGTGAAGAGTGGGCGCTGGGCACAGGGGGAGCAGGAAAAGGGATGGAGGAGGAGGACTGAGGAAGTAATGGGAGGAGTGGAGAGGAGCCAGGACTAGAAAGGAGGAGGAGTGGGACCTCTCTCAATGCAATTTGGCGGTCCCAGGGCCCTGACCAATTCTTTAGGGGTACCAGCCCCCTCTTTTCCCATGCTCTTCCAGCCCTTTTACACTGCCCCCCAGTCAACCACCCCTGACCTCATGCTTCTTTTTGAGGCTTCCAGGGCCCTCGGGCCCTCCTGCTACCTCTGGGGCTCCCATCCTCTTTTCCCTCAGTTCAGGCACCTCTTGAAAGCTCCTTTCTGGTGGAATACCAAAGTTCTGGGATTTTTAGGGTGCAGTTTTAGAGGTGGACAGCTCTGTCTGGCTTTCCCCTCCCTGTTGTGGCCTCTCAGCTGCCCCCGACACCCTGGGGGTGCTGGGATTTCCCTGCTGGGGACAAGGACGTTCATTCCCTTCCAGGAGCCCAATGCCCGGCTGGGGCTCCAGGGCAGGGGGTCCTTGAGCAGCTGCCCCAGAACCTCCGCCAGGGTCTCCCAGCGCAGCCGGAGCCGCTCGGCCTGGGGTCCCCAAAGGCCTCAGCGAGCCCCAAGTCCCTGCCAGGAACCCTCAACTCCCTCCAAGCCAGCATCCCCCACAGCCCCTGCAAGTTCCCCCCATGGCACCGGCCGTGGCCGTGTCCCCACATGTCACTGGCCATGTCCCACCATGTCCTCACCCATGGCTGTGTCCCCACCATGTTTCCATCTCTGTCACTGTCCCCCACATCTCCATCCATGCCTGTGTCCCCCCATGTCCCCACGGATGGCCACATCCCCCTCCATGTCCACGTGTCCCCATGTCACGCTCCATGTCTGTGTCCCACCATGTCATTGTCCCCCTGTCCCCACCCATGTCTCAGTTCAGTGTCTTTATTTTCAAGCCAGTGTTGGATGTTTTAAAGGGATGAAGAGAAATGAAAAGGAAATCAAGGCCAAAAGAAAATTATTTCTGTGTCCATGCTGGCTGAGGATCCATATGCTTGGGTGGGAGGGAAGAACCTTTTCTGGAGGTGTTTCCACCGCACTGTCTCCAAAATCTTGGTCTTTGCCCCAGTTCATCATGATTTGGCTGCAGAAGACATGCTTTAGTAATAAAAAATGAAAATTGCAAGTTCATTGAGGTTGGAAAGGACCTTCAAGACCATTCAGTATTCCTGAATGCCACCAGAAGATAGGATTGAACAAAGAAGATTTCCTAGGGTTGAAAGTCAACAAGTTCACTCTCCCCAAGAAATTCCCAATGTCAGTTTGGATCCTGATGGACGTTCCTGCCCCTGTGTTCATCCAGGTACCCACAGGGAGACAGGATGAGGCAGAGTCCCCTCAGTCAGGTGTCTTCCCAACACGGATCACCAGGACCACGGATCACCAGGGCTCTGCCCAACGGGGGTTACTGGGGATCATCCAACACCGATGCTCCCATGGGGGATGGAGCTGGAGCAGAGCATGAAGCTCTTCCCACACTCGGGGCACTCACAGGGCTTCCCTTAGTGGAGCCTCCGTTGGTGTTTGGTCAAGTTAGAGCTGTCTGAGAAGCTCTTCCCACACTCAGGACACTCGTAGGGCCTCTCCCCAGTGTGGATGCGCCGGTGGTCAGTGAGATGGGAGTTGCGGTTGAATCCCTTCCCGCAGTCGGGGCAGCGGAAGGGCCTCTCCTCTGTGTGAATCCGCTCATGTAGGAGGAGATGGGAGCTGGTCTGAAACCTCTTCCCACACTTGGGACACTCGTAGGGCCTCTCCCCAGTGTGGATGCGCTGGTGGTTTCTCAGGTAGGACATCCATCCAAAGCTCTTCCCACATTCCAAGCAGGTGTAGGGCCGTTCCCCTGTGTGGATCACCTGGTGCTTCATCAGAGTTGAAATAGTCCTGAAACACTTCCCGCATTTCCCACACTCATAGGGCCGTTCTCCAGTGTGGATCCTCTGGTGTCGGATCAGCTCAGAGCTCCACCTGAAACCCTTCCCACATTCCAAGCACTCGTGGGGCTTCTCCCCTCCAGGAGGCTTCTCCACCAGCTCTGAGCTCTGTCTGGATCTCCGGCCGCCTTCCCGGCTCAGGGAGGGTCTTTCCTCCTCGCAGCTCCCTAGGCTGGGTTTGCAGCCCCTCCTCGAGAGGGATCTACAGGGCTTTTCTACCTCCTCCATCCACCCACGCCTTGGGAATGACAAATCCTGGTTTGGGGGAAAACACAAGAGAGCACCTTGGGCTGACGGTTCCTCCTTCCAAAGTGCAATTCAGGAAGTCATTGAGCATCTTCTGTCTGTAAGACCCTGCAAAATACAACAATGCAATCCAAAAATTATCCAAGCATAAAGACACAAATCAAAAACTCTCCCAAAATCAAGATTTAGCCAAAAATACCTCCAAAATAAAAAGATTCAGGCCCCGCAAAGAAACCAAGGCACCAACATTTAGCCCACTAAAGCTGATAAACGCCAAAATTCGCCCCTCTGAAAATCATGGATCCCCCTCTTCGGCCACCTGCTGAATGTGGGGGGAGCAATGCTCCTGGGACTGGGGGAGAGGCTCCAGACACAGGGAGGGGTGGAAACTTGTGGTGCTTCCTGTTTCTGTTCCTCCTCTTCCTGCATCCTTGCTCTTCCTCACACTCCTCTTCCTCCCATTATTCCTCTTTCCCCTCTACAATCCCAACTTCTCCTCCCACGTGCACCGTTTGATCATCTTGTTCTTCAACCCTGCTTCGCCTTCCCTTCTCCTGCTCCACTGCCGTCTCCCTCTTCCCCCCAAACCCACAGCATCCCAGCGCAGGGGCAGCGATGGAGCTGGGGCAGCTCGGGCTGGGGCAGCGCTGGGCTCTCGGCCGCTCCCGCCCGCACTCGCTCCCCACTGCAGCCGCTGCCGCCACCACAGCGCGGGGGGGCCCGGCCTTGGCGCTCCCCCCCTCCCACCTCCCCAAATTCCCATCCAGGGGGGCGCTGGGGCCCGGGCCGGGCGCAGGTGGCTCCAGGTGGGCAACGCTGGGAGCTGCGGCTCTGCCTGGACACTGCTGCGTCATCACCGCCGCGCGCTCTCATTGGCTCAGCGCTGCCCGAGGGGCGGGGCTGCACCAAGCCGGGACACCCTGCTCCAGGGGGGATGGCCCCAAAACGGGGGACCCCCATGCAAGGAACAACAGCAAAGGGTCTCTACAAACACAGGCTGCGAATCCGCTTGGACACAGGGCCGGGGACGCGGACATAAGGAAGTGACAGCAGAAGCCATCAGGGTCAGAAAATGTTATTAATTGACCACACAGACTGCTGCTCAGCCAAGGTCCTGCTCAATTCATGAACTCCCAGAAGAACAAAGACTTAACAGAGCCAAGAATATCACTAGCTGTACAAAAGTGGAGTGCATATTAAGACTCAAGCACCCAGGGGCTCTCACATCCTTACACCATCTTCAACCAGGTGCCCTCCTCACACTGACACCATTCAGTCCTTGAAGGCAAAGATGCTTTCTGGGGATGCCCACTCACACAGGATGGTAAACTGGATTTTGCTTTTGAGTGGGAACAAGAGATAGAAGGGAAAATGAGAAAGACATGGACGGTCCTTCTGCAGGGATGCACGGAAGCACCAGCCTTATTGGGGCAAGCCTTGCAGAAAATATCACAAGAATTTACCCCACCCCCAGGGACTGGGTTAATGCAGGATGTGGATGACTTGCTGCAATCAGGAGGACAAGAAGTGGTAGAAGAAGCCTCTGTGAAATGGCTGAATGTTCAGGCTAAAAAGCATCTTTAAATATTTGATTAAAAAAAAGGGCAAATGGTGGAGAAAAAGGTAAAATATTTGGGACATATTTTGACTGTAGGCTTCTCGTGTATTGACCCAGAGAGAGACCAGGGAAGCTCAGAAATAACCCAGGATTAAAAAGGAGTTGCAAGAAGTATGACGATTAATAGGAAATTGCAGGATCTGGATTGAGGATTCTCTGTTCTAGCCAGAACACTTTGTGACTTTTAAACACCAGATAGTCTCAATGCTGTGGTATGGATACAAGAAATGGAACAAAACTTAAGATAATGAAATAAACAAATGATTGATGCTGCAGCCATGGCTCTACCAGACTCAGAAAAAAAATTTGAATTGGATGTGGATGTTAAACAGGGCCATGCCAAAGGAATTCTCATTCTAAAATGTTTAACCCAGTGGCCAGAGTGGCCTCATTGTCTGCAGAATTGTGCAGCCACAGCTTTAATGAGACCTGAGGCCCAAAAACTGATGGCAGGAGATCTCCTGTTGTTCAAGTCTGGCACCAAGTGAAAGCTTTGATAACCAAAGGAGCCTCTACATGGATGAGCAGTGCTCGGTGATTACAGAATGAAACTTGTTCAGTGGCACAGGAGGATTTAGAATTGAGGACAGGGCAAGGGTTTAACCCAGGCTCCTGATTGAACAGCCTGCACAGGGGGCTGGGAACAAACCCATGACTGCATTCAAGTGACAGAGCTCCAGAGCCAGGCTGGGAGAGATTTAAGAGACATTCCCTGGCCTGAGGGACAAAATGTGTTTATGGATGGGTCTGCAAGGGCAGGAGAAGGGAAAAGAGCTCCAAGACACGCTCTGATGAAGGAAAGGGAATTAGACCAAGCTCAGATTACCGCCTGCATGGTCAGCTCAACCGGCGGAGCTGGGTGTGCTTGGAAGAGCCTGGCACTGAAATGCCCTGAGCAGGAAGGCTCAAATATCTTCTGGTGACAGCATGGCAGCTAACAGGGTGGCAAACGCAATTCTGACTTCTTCTGTTGACTCGACTGCTGCTGTACTTGAGAGAGAAAACACAGCACTCTCTGATCCTTATGTAAAAGTCCTCTTTATTTTTCTGACTTTTTCTTAAATATCTTTCTTAATGTTCCCAGGTAAGCGCCTGTGATTGGTTCCAAGTTTAGGCTGCTCAGCCCTCTGAGCAATAGCCCCTGCAGCTTAGGACAGAATTGAAGACAGACAAGGATGTAACCCAATGAGTTCCAGCCTATCTCTGCTCTCTGGGGGCCTGTCTGTTAGGCCAGGCCACTTCTCTTAGCAGAGGCCAAATTCACTGCCCAGTGTAAGCCAGCTAACACTGTGACATTGTTCAGCAATCACTGGATCGTTTATTAAGGTATTTCTAAAACAACTCCAAGATAAAGGATTGTGGAAAAAACCGACTCTCAGATGGGGAACTCTTTTTACAGCAAAGATCCTTCAGGGCGTTATGGCTGCTTTAGGAATACAATGGGACCTCCACAAGCCCTTGCACCCCCAGAGCTCTGGGCAGGTAGAAAGAAGGAATGGGGAAATAAAGAAACTCCTTTGGAAGCTGGTGATAGAAACCAAGATGCAATGGATACAGCTTTTGCCATTGGCTTGGGCAAGAATAAGAGCCAGACCCAGGGCAGATATTCAATTATCTCCCTTGGAAGTGATCTTTGCAATTCATTGCCCTGGTAATTCTCCACCTAGTGCAGGGTGGAGATAAGGGATGTATATTTCAAGCAGTCTGTGGCCAGAATCCTGTCTCTTGGGAAATCTCTGCCACAGGAAGCTGGGCTGGCACAGAGCCTGCCTTGGCACTTTGCTGTTCACAACATCCAACCAGGACATCTGGTCCTGCCTAAGGAGTGCAAAGAAGCACCACTGGTGGCCAAGTGCCATGGCCCATTCCAAGAGTCCCTGAGCACAGAAACAGCCGCCAGCACAGCTCAACACGGGGGGACCCCTCACCCTGGGCTCAGGGGCTCTCAAACCCCGGAGATTTGGAATTCCCGGCTGCAGGAGCAGCATGGGAGGGCACCACTGACCCTGCACTGAAGGCAACGCAGCAGCAGCCAGGGCTCCACATCGGGCCAAGCCCCTGGGCCTGCCCACAGATCCTCTGCTGAAATCCTCTGCCTGGGCACCCTCCTTTGGCATCTCCACACACTGGGGCCAATCCTTGCTGCCACTGCTGGAGCTTCGCTGCTTTCTGTGCCTGCACTGCCACAGCTGCTGGGGAAGACAACGGCACAATTCCACTCTGCCCCTCAGTTACACTCACACACTGGGCTGCCGGGCATTCCATGGTCAGAAAATACACCAAGTTGAAAAATGTTTTCAGAATTATTTCTCTAGGCAGGCTTGATTTGCATTTGTCTTGGAGAAAGGAATTATTAAGTGTGTTTTTAAAGGGATGTTACACTAAATGAACGTGAGTTTAACATCTCAACAGACTGGGAATAGCCCAAAAGATACCCACAAGGCTAACAAACATCAAGGAAACATCAGCAAACATCAAGGAACACCCAGCCCAGACACTGCCCCCGGCATACATGGAGGCACCTGGCCTGGAAAAGGCTGAGAAGGAAATCCAGGAATGTGGACCTAATTAACATCAGAGGAAAAGTAATACGGGGCCAATAGGATACCAGATATTAAGAACTATCCAACGTAGAAGCAATGAACACTAAACCAACGGATTCCAAAGGGTTTAAGACTGCATAAAGTTCAGGAAAAATCCAGTAAAACTCACGTGTCATGGAATGATTTTCTCTGCACACCCGGGCACTTATGTGTGGATGAAATTATTTCTGTTGCACATCCTGCCCAGAATCAAGTAATGCCTTGACTCTCTAACACTAAAGATATCAAGTAAAAAGCAGATTGTGGGGGCCACATGTGAGTCACGCAATGCCTGCTCTGGAAGAGAACCTTTGGTTCCAGGCAGTCAGAAGAGCTTTAGAAACACAGATTAACACTGCTGGGGAAAATACCCATTTATCATTCGAACTACAGGACTAGATGACAAGATGTCCTCGAAATAATAATGAAGCAGGCAGACCCAGCTCCTGACCTTCATGACAACCAAACCACGCCAAAGATGAAGGCCACATTTGTGGAAAATTAGATTATTCAAACTGCTATTTGCAAACAGATAATAACGGAAAACTGGTGAAATAGATAACAAATGAAAGTAGAAAGTAGCTCATATTCTGGTAGAAATGTAGAAAGGATGAGAATTAGACAAGTTTTTGGGGCGCCATGGGTTAAACGAATGCAGTTCCTCCTCTGATGTGCTGCAGCAACTCTCATCTTTTTACCATGCACGACACCTTGCTGAGTGCAGCTCATTCAGCAGGTGAGCAAGGGGATGCAGGTGGCAGCCAGGCCTCCTGATCCAGAAACGGCTACAAAAGGACAGGGAATAAGGTCACTGAGAATAATCCCAAACCAAAGAGGATCCAGGAAAAGAGACTAAGCCAATGGACATTAAAGTCAGTAAAGATAATTACTGAGAAAATAAGAAGAGGATTTGAGTAGAGTAAGATGAATATGCCTGGAGATAGGGCCAGGGATTTGTATAAAAGGAAGTAATGGGAGAAACCATCGTTTTCAGAAACTGTTAGTAATTTCCAGAGACAGCTGCTCAGCCAAGATCCTGCTCAGTGCCTGACCTTCGAGAAGGAGAAACACTTAACAAAGCCATGAATATCGGATGTTATACAAAAGGAGAGGTACATATTAACGAGGACATGCAGTAGTCGGATCGGGAAGTCTGAGCCTTCAAAGTACCTCAGTCGGTGGCGAAAGGGAGAGGGGGAATGCAGCCGGGAAAATGAGAATAAAAAGGAGACTGCGTACTACAACAACTGGAGAGACCGCATGGCAAATGCCGCATGGCCTCTCTCTTTGGTCATCAATAAAGTCACTTTTACAGGACTCCTCCGTCTCCTTTATGCACACAAACCTCTGGCCACGGGAATTTTCCCTCACAGCCCCGGGCACAGGGCAGACACCTCTGTGCCACCCACAGCAACCGGGACGAGCCAGCGCTGCTCCGGCACCGGCTCCTGCCGAGGCCCCAGCGGGAAGGAGACCGCGGGCAGCCGCTCCCGCAGCGCCCTCAGCCCAGCGCCAACACGGGCCGGCACCGGCACAACCAACCCGCCAGAGCCCCCTGCCGCCCCCTCGGCCCGCAGCGAGCCCCGAGCCCCCGCACAACCGAGCGCGGCTCCCACCTGCGCTGGGGCCGCCTCCGAGCTCCACCGCGGCTTCACCGGACTTGGGCAGCTGCCGCCGCTGCCGGGCCCACACAAACTGTCCGACAATGGCGCCTTTGCTGCACCCCGCCTCATGGGCGGGGCTTGTCCCCGCTCTGCCCAATCAGCGCGCGACAACCAGGAGTGACATTGCCACAATCAGCCAATGGCAGCGAGGGCCGGGCTCTGCACACGGCCCAGCCTCGGCCCGCGCTCTCAGGGCCCCCCGGGCTGTGGGAGGGCAAAGGCGGAGATGAGGAACAGCCCTGGAACGGGCCCGGGCCCGAGCCGCCATTGGCCTGGAAACACAAACAAAGTTCTCCGCAGAGAATGTTGGACACCAAAATTTCTTTCAGTTTGAAAGACATGTGTTTGCTAGGGAAGGCAGGACTCTCCCTCGGACTAGAGAATGTAAACCCCCTCCCTCTGAATTATTATAATTTTGAAATTAAGGGGGTTTTAATCGAAGATATGAGATAGGAATAACAGTTTCTTACTGGTATGTATAACAAGGCAAGAAAACAACAACTATGGAATTAATAACAAACAGAACCAGGGAGCCTGTGACAGCATTTCTGGCCGAGATGGGAAAGGATGGAGGAGAGGATTTGCTTCTCAAAGCTCTGGGGCAGTCAATCCCAGTGCCCCTGCCGGACTGAAAAGCACTAAGCTAGAACAGCAGGAATGAACAAAAGATCTTGGGCTGGTGGACGAGATGTATCAGGCAATTTTTCGGCAGGAGTTGGAACCTCAGGACGTCCCAGCAGGGCAGGGCAGGGCGGGGCTTCAGCGCAGAGAAACTCAGAGCAGCGCTGAAGGAGCAGCGGGCAGCGGCAGCTGGGTGTGAGCAGAGGGTGATCGGTGCCTCTTTTAGTGAGGAAGGGGTTAATAAGGCCTTAGGTCAGTGGCTGCTCTTACGAGCAGAGGCTCACCCCAGAGGAGAAGGAGCAGCAGCTCTGTGCTGGGTCATGGGGACTTCCTCTCCTTGAGCAAGAGCAGCTCCAAACGTGTCTTCCAAAACCCAAAGCCTTGAGTAGCTGCCCACCCCCATCCTCCTTTTTACCTGGGCCAG
Source organism: Sturnus vulgaris (assembly GCF_052056855.1). NCBI lineage: Eukaryota > Metazoa > Chordata > Aves > Passeriformes > Sturnidae > Sturnus > Sturnus vulgaris. The sequence goes on from NW_028276170.1 coordinate 11,105,525, forward strand.
GCCAACCTTTTGTTTTCTAAAGCACTAACCAGTAGCTGCAGTTAGAATTTTCTAGCAATTCATGGGAAAAATTCTATAGGTAAGAAGGAACAAAAGAAAAGAAACCTAACCCCCAATAAATAGATAAATATGTAACAACAGTAAATATCTAACAGTAAATAAATATCTAATAGATAAATATCAAACAACAGTAAACATCTAACAACAGATAAATATCTAATAATATATAAATATCTAACAGTAAATATCTAACAGTAGTAATGTCTTGCACAGTTGGCTATCATGCAAAGACGAATCCTGATTATTACAAACAGTTCTTTAGGCACAGAAGAGGAATAATTTAAAACATATTTTTATCTGCATCAGTCTCTGTATTTTCAGTTGTTTCAGGAGCAGAACCCTTCTTAACTCTGGAGCAGTGAATCCAAGGTCCTTTGCCAGCAACTTTGACTGAGGTGAGGGTGGTCAGCAGGACTTGGAATGGTCCTCTCCACTTGGCTTGCAGATGATCACTGTCCCACCACTTCACATAGACCCAGTGTCCAGGCTGGAAGGGATGTGCAGGTGTGTCCAGTCCTATGGGTCTGGATAGCAGGATGTAATTCTGGAGCTTCTGCAACATGGAACCTAAAGCCATTAGATATCTCTGTAAATCCAGTTTCCCCTTCATGTGAATTTAACCTGGAACATGTGGAATCTGATATGGCTGCCTGTTGTAATGCAATGGGGGTTTTTCCCTTTGTGACAACTTCACCAGCCTGACCGGGTTACAGCGTGGCTAGTAATAATAATAATAATAATAATAATAATAATAATAATAATAATAATAATAATAATAAGTGGGATGGGAATGATGGTGTGCCTGTGATATCCTTTTAATCCATTTGTGAACATGTGATCTGAGAGGCTGCATCCAAAGACCAGGGGGAGGGATATATACAGGGATACCCGAGGGCAAAGGTCCAAAGACAAATGAGAATTAGGGACGTGCCTAGGCATGCCTGACATGTCCTTACAAAGCCCATGGTTTTAGGCTAAAGCCTCTGCATCTGCAGGGCAGGGGCCAGACCTCATGTCTAAGGCCTTGCTTTTTAACAGCCTGCCTCCCAAGGTCTTAAATTTGTGCTTTCTTTATAGGGAATTTGGGCTAAATCCCAGTCCATCTCAGCCAAATCGACTACCACAGGAAGGGGCTGGATCCAGCTCTGGGGATTGCTCAGGCAGTGATTCCTGCCGGGATGAGAGAGGGTCACGGTGTCACCCTGTCCCTGTCCCCATCCCACAGGATGGACCTGGCTGGAGCCCATGGAGAGTGAGAGCTGCTCCGGAATTCCACCTGATCCTGCCTCAAACTTGCTCCATCCATCCAACTGATCCTGCTCTGGAACACCTCCCTGATCCCACTTCATCCATCCCACACCAATCCTGTTCCATCCATTCCACGTAATCCCGCCCCACCCATCCTGTCCCAATCCCTCTCTGGAATTCCAACCAATCCTGCCCCATCCATCTCACACAAATCCTGCCCCATCCACCCTGCACCAATCCTGCCCCATCCATCCCACCTGATCCCGCTCCAGAATCCAGCTGTGATCCCACTCCACAATTCCATCTGATCCTGTTCTGGACCCCTACTCTGATCCAGAATCCCTCCCTGATCCCAATCAGTCCAATCCTGCCCTGATCCCTCTCTGGAATCCCACCCTCATCCCGCTCCATACCTGTGGTCAAGCCGTTGTTCCCACATAATTTCCTGCAGAAAGAGAAGATCCATGAGATTCTAGCACGGATCACACACCAGGATTAACCCCAGGATCCATCCTGAGATCTGCACAGAGGGGATCCAGAGCTGGATCCACCACTGGTACTCACTGGCTGCCATGCTGTATTCATTCCTGTCCCTCTTCCCTGTGGAAAAACAGTGGGATCAGCGTTGGTGGCACAGGATTCCCAGAACAGTGCCAGGTGGATCCATGCCCCTTCCCAGCCCCCATCCCGTGTGTTACCGGATTGGCGCTTCCAGATGACAAATCCAATGAGGACAATGAGGATGATGATGGCAGTGATGATGGACACAGCGACCACCACAGTGAGATTCCTGCCAGATGTTGGCTCTGGGAAACGAGGGATGGTGAGCAGGGGGAGGGGGATCCCCATTTGGGCATTCCAAATTCCCAATTCCCACATTCCACATTCCCAGCCTCACCCCAAGCGTAGATCCCGGGCCCCGACATTCCGGGATGCTCCACCCGGCACCGGTACTGCTCCCGCTCCTCCGGCCGCGCCTCGATCCTGGCCCAGGTGTGGAAGGTGCCGTCGCTGTTGGGAACGATCCCGCCCCACTCCGTCTCCTGATCCCAGATTTCATCCCCCTTCATCCAGTTGACTGCGATGGAGCTGGGGTAGAATCCGTACGCGTGGCAGGACAAGATCAGTGTCCTGTGTTCCTCTTTTCCAGACACATGGACATCAGGGGGCTCTGGAATGGGATAATGGTAAGAGACATCCATGGAATTCCATGGGAATGGGATGGGGGTAAGATCTAACCATGGAATTCCATGGGAATGGGATGGGGGTGAGATCTGCCCCTGGAATTCCCACTGGAATGGGATGGGGGCGAGATCTGCCCATGGAATTCCCCTTAGAATGGGATGAGGGAGAGATCTGCCAATGGAATTCAATGGGAACGTGATGGGGGTGAGACCTGCCCATGGAATTGTCATAGTGCCTGGTTTTATATTGTGTTAATTGGTTTGTACTTAGTTCTACAATGGTTCACTCCTATGTTACACCCCTAGTTTGATATGATTCTCCCCTTCCTGCCTCTACCCATGTCCATCATCCCCGAACCCCTCCTATATTCCAGATTCTTCCCTGCTCGTCACCCTAGCCCCAACCCACATGGCTGTCAATCCCCCTTGGCCCCTCCTATCTTTCCAGCATGTTCTGTATCAGTCATCCCCTTCTTGGTACATGATTCGATGTTGCATTATAGTCTCCGCCTATGTTTTCCTCTATTGGTTGTATGTAAACTTAGTCCCTCCTTATGTTACACCCCTAAGCTGTAGCGATTGGTTGCTGTATTGTACCCTCCCATGGGGGAGGGCCCCTATTTAAGTTGCTGCAAGTCTGTGTTCCCTGCCTTCTGTGGTTCCTCCTCCGTGACCGTGGTTGGTTTTCTATCCCTCTCCAATAAATCCTATCCTGGAATTACAAAAGGACTCTCCTGCGCTCTTTTCCTTCCCTTGGACCGGTATCATCGCAGCAAGAGCTTGGAGCTCTACCTTTATCTCGGGTTCCCAGGATCCTGGGAAAAGGCCACTCTCGGCACAGGCTCGTCTTGGAGCTAGCAGGGTGACCCTAGCTTGAGTGGGCAAAGGGGAACTGTGTCAGAATTCTATGGGAATGGGATGAGGATGAGACCTGCCCATGGAATTCCATGCGAATGGGACAGGGGTGAGACCTGCCCATGCAATTCCCACTAGAATAGAACGGGGGCAAGATCTGCACATGGAATTCTCACAGGAATTACCATGTTCCCAAGTTCTCCATTCCCAAATCCCACATTCCCACAGGAATTCTGCTCCCACCTTTGTGGTCCAGCTCCTTCTGCCCATATCCGACATATTTCTGCAGCCATTCTGGACATTCGTGCTCCAGGGTATTCGTCAAACTCTTAGCATAATTTTCATGTTCCCAGTACCTCCTGGTGACCTCAGCAGCGCTGTTGGCCGTCACAAATCTCCCAGATCCCAGGTCAAAGGAGATGAAATCTTGCCCATCGTAGCCACTCCGGTAGGATCCCCGGACGCTCCCGTCGGACAGGAGATCACAGCCGGTAACTCGCAACAATGTGTGGAGACCTGCAGGGATTGTACCCACAGAGACCCATGGAATTGTCTCCTATCCCCACAGAGCCCCATTCCAACCCTATGGAGCCCCAGAGTCTGATGGAGACCCACAGAGCCTCATCCCAGCCCCATGGATCCACATCCCAACCCATGGATCACAAGATATCCCATACCAGCTTAATGGATGTATCCCCATCTCAGCCCCTTTGGCACCCTGTGAATCCACAGCCAAATCCCATAAATCTCATCCCAGCCTCACAGATCCCCCCACTCACCCCTGCTCTGGTTGTATCGGTCCTGCAGTGTCTCCAGGTTCCCAGCAGTCACGTGCTGGCCCCTCTCATAGAACTCGGTCTGGCTATCCCAATATTCCGGATCGGCTCCATCCTTCATCCACTGTGTCAGCGGCTCCATCCGGCCCCGCTCGCTGTCATAGCGTGTGAAAGGGATCCCATCCAGGTACCCCATGGACATGAACTGGGGGATCCCCGGGCTGGGCTCCGACACCCCCACAGACAGGAAGCGCAGGGAGTGGAGAACTGGAGGGACACGGAGATTTGGGGGGGTTGAGGGGGTCATGGATCAATGAAAGAGGAACTGGGAGAGCCGGGAATGGGGTGCATGGGGCCCCAGTGTCCAGCAATGGGGGCTCAGGGGACTCCCTGTGCCAAGGAAAGGGAGATACAAGAACTGGGAGAGGTGGGATGGGGTTCCAGGGTATCCCTGTGCCCAGGAAAGGGGGATACAAAGTTTAGGAGAGATGGGATGGGGGTTGCAGGAGATCCCTGTGCCCAGGAAAGGGGGTCCAGGGGTCCCCAGCCAAGGAAAAAGGGGTCACAAGGTGGGGAGACCTGGGACAGCTGGAATGGGGAGCTCAGGGGTCCTTGATGCAGAGGGAAAGGAGGCCTGGGGGGCGGAGAAAAGTAGGAATCAATGTCCAGGGGGTCTCAGGGTCAAGGAAAGGGGGAGTCTGGAAATAGGAAAGGCAGGATGGATGGGAAAGGGGGTGCAGGGGGGATTGGATAAGGAAAGGCAGGGGGCACCAGTGCTCAGGATTAAAAATTCAGGGGGTGCCCAGAGCCCAGAATCCCCCCGGGACCCTCCACGACCCCCCAGGCCCCCCCCCGACTCCCTGGGACCTACCACAGGACAAGCAGGGCGTGGAAAACTGAGGGGACGCAGAGACTGGGGGGGCAGGAAGCGGAATGTAGAGAGCCTTGGAAGGGTCCAAGGTCAAGGAAGGGACTGGGAGAGGAGGGATCGGGGATCCAGGATGTCCCTGTGCCCAGGAAAGTGGTCCAGGGGTGCCGGGTGTTGCGGGAAAGCGGGGTCTGGGAGCTGGGAAAGGCAGGAATGGGGGTTCAGGGGGTCCCTGGGTCACGGGAAAGGGGGGTCTGGGGATGGGAGAGGCGAGCGGATCCCGGAGGCGCAGGCTGGGAGACGGGAAAGAGACCGAGGGAGAGCGGTGGGGGAGGGGATGCGGGAAAGGGGGAATTCCAGGGAGTTCATCTGGATCCCATTGGATCCCCGCTGCGACCCCCCTGAGACCCCTGGGACGCCGGGGACCTCTTGGACTCCGTTTCGGGAAGCGGCGGGAGTGGAAAACAGGGAGGACACGGAAAGCTGGGAGATCCGGGGGGTCCAAAGGTCAAGGAAAAAAGCGGATCTGCGGTCTGGGAAAAGTGGGATGCCGGAAAAGGAGGAGCAGGGGGGTCCCAAGGCCGGAAATGGAGATTCAGGGGTGCCCAGGAATGGGGGTTCAGGGTGGTCCCGGTGCCAGATAAGGGACTACAGGGGGGTCCCGGTGGCCGGAAATTGGTGCTCAACGGAGTCCCCGTGCCCAGAAATGGGGGTACAGGGGATCCTAGCGCCGAGGAAGGGCTTGGGGGGGGGGGTCACAGGACCCAAAATGGGCCATGGAGGGGTTTCCCGTACCCGGGAATGAAGGTTTGGGGGGTCGCGGTGCCCGATATGGGAAGTTCAGGGGGGTTCCCGGTCCGCGATTCGGGGTTCAAAGGGATCCTGATCCTCAGCAATGGAGTTTCAGCGGGGTCCCGGTGCCAGATGAGGGGGTACAGGGAGGTCCTGGTGCTAGGGAATGGGATGGGGGGGTCACAGGACCCAAAATGGGGATACCGGTGGGAGGGTGTACAGAGTGGTCGCGATTTCAGGGGTCCCGCTCACCTTTCGTCGCGTCCCCCGGATCCCAGAGGAGCCCCAGGAGCCCCAAGAGCAGCCCCAGACCCAGCGCTGGAGCCATCGCGCTGCTCCGCTGCGGGCCAGTCCCCAGCACTGGCCCCGCCCCCAGAGCCGCCTCCGGCCACGCCATTGGCGCCGATATTTCCTTTCCGCCAATGGCAGCCCGATATCTCAGTGACGTCATCGGTCGCCGGGTAGATCTCAGTCTCTCAGGTTTGGACGAGGAAACGAAAGAAACCGAGGGAGCGCGGTGGGGGAGGGGACGTCGGAATTCCACAGAATTCCTCTGGATCCCTCTGGATCCCCGCTGCGATCCCCCGGAGCCCTCTGAGAACCACCTGGGACCCCCTTAAGAAAATGCCGGGTAAGCCGTTTCGGATCCTTGTTATTAAAAATGTATAAATTGAGGCCCAAAGCAAATTAGATTAAATGATCTGCTGTTACTGTCAGAGACAAAAAATAATTTATTGGGGAAGGATTAAATAATAGCATTGGATTTGAAAATTGAAGTATCCCGAGGGTAACTTAAAATTTATGCCTTAACCAAAAACATGAGGAACAAATATGTCCTGAGGTGTGGTACACCCCTGGGGAAATAGGGAAGTTAAAAATGAAACCCAACAAAGTGACAATCACTGATCCTGATTTGCCAATCCGAGTTTGTCAATATCCAATATCAGTAGAAGGGAGCTCGGGCCTTCAGCCTGTCACAGAAAACCTTTTGCCACAAGAGGCTTCAGAACCATGCATGTCCCCACATAATACTCCTATTCTGCCTGTCAAAAAGACAGACGGGAATTACAGATTGGTACAGGATTTGAGGGCTATAAATCAGCGAACTGTTACCAAATTTCCTGTAGTAGCAAACCCTTACACTCTCTTAAGCCAGCTGTCCCCTGACTACACTTGGTATAGTGTAATAGATCTAAAAGATGCCTTCTGGGCATGCCCGTAAGAGGAAAGTAGCAGAGATTGCTTTGCCTTTGAATGGGAAGATCCTGATAAAGGCAGGAAACAACAACTGCGTTGGACAGTATTGCCTCAGGGCTTTACAGAATCCCCCAATGTCTTTGGACAAGGCCTAGAAGAACTGATGCAATCTTTTGAGCTACTAGAAGGGGTGAAATGGTTACAATATGTAGACGATCTATTAATTGCAGAAAAAAGACCAGAAGTCTACTAGAAATGGGACTATATGACTTTGAAACTTTTTGGGACAACGGGGTTTGAAGGTATGCAAAGCTAAATTGCAATTCACAGAACCAGAAGTAGAATATTTAGGACATTGGTTAAGTAAAGGGAAAAAGAAATTGGATCCTAACAAAGTCTCTGGAATACTAAGCCTAGGACTCCAAAGACTAAAAAAGAAGTGAGGAAAATGTTGGGACTGCTGGGATACAGTCATCAATGAATAGTGGGATTTAGTGAGAAAGTGAAAATTCTATATAAAAAACTTACCACTAATCGCCTAAAATGGACAGAGGAGGATGACAAAAGTTTTGAAAAGGTCAGACGTGCTTGAATTCAAGCCCCTGTACTCAGTCTCCCAGACTTGGAGAGACCATTTCAGTTATTTGTAAACACCTCTGATCAAACAGCACATGGGGTACTCAGCCAGGAATGGGCAGGCAGTCGAAAGCCAGTGGGATTTTATTCTAAACTGCTCGACCCTGTCAGCTGGGGTTGGCCCACATGCCTCCAGGCCCCAGTGGCCACAGCACTTTTAATTGAAGAAGCCTCAAAAGTCACCTTTGGGGTGACCCTAGTGGTCCACACCCCCATAATGTGAGGGGAATTCTGAATCAAAAAGCTGAGAAATGGTTAACTGATGCCCGAATATTAAAATATGAAGCTATTCTAATCACTTCCCCAGACTTAGAGCTAAAAGCAGCAACTGCTCAAAGTCCTGGACAATTCCTGTATGGGGAACCAGGAGAAAATTCAGAATGTGATTGTGAGGACATTAGTCCTCACGGAAAAGAAGCGATAAATAAATTAAAGGTAGAACGGTATAAGAATGAATAGGTTTTACCAGATGGCAGGGAATTTTTACTCAAAACCCAAGCCAGACAAATTATTGAATAATTACATCAATGAACTCATTTTGGAACCAGAGTGCTAGAAGACCAATATTTAAATTTTTTTTGATGCATTGCCATTTTTGATATTGCAAAACGGAGCATTCAGGATTGTTTAACTTGTCAGAAAATTAATAAAAAGTTATGCTACAAGGTCCATCAGGAGAACGGAAATTTGCTTACAGACCCATTGAAAGAATACAAATAGATGTTACAGAATTATGAAAAATAGGAAGATGGAAATATTTACTAGTAATAGTAACCAGTTAACCCACTGGGTAGAGGCATACCCTGCAGCTAGAGCCACATCACAAGTGGTAGCCAAAATATTGTTGGAACACATAATCCCAAGGTATGGCCTGGTTCGAGCCATAGACTCAGAGCAGGGGACGCACTTTACATCAAAGGTGCTGCAGTCACTGACCCCGGCACTGGGCATCAGCTGGGAGTATCACACACCTTGGCACCCTCAGAGTTCTGGCAGGGTTGAAAGGATGAATCAAACATTAAAACAACAGCTGTCAAAATTAATGATTGAGACTAAAATGCCATGGACAAAGTGCCTCCCACTAGCCCTGTCTAATATACGAACAATGCCAAATTCAAAAACAGGGATTTCACCATATGAAATGCTGTATGGTATGCCTGACCCTAAAGGAGTACACCTTGATCCGACCTTAGTTCAGGACCCTTCTCTTCAGAATTACATAACAACAATCAGCAAAAACTTAGAAGAATTAAGAGAGAAGGGAATTTTAGCTCAAACTGTCTCTCTAGGATTTGCCATACATAAAATTAAGCCAGAACAACATGTGTTAATTAAAGTATGGAAAGAAGAAAATCTAGCTCCAAAATGGGAAGGACCATATTTAGTTCTGTTAACGACTGAAACAGCTGTGAGGACAGCTGAAAAGGGATGGACACATGTGAGTAGAGTCAAGGGTCCTGTAACCCCTCCTACTGCAGGTTGGGCAGTGACATCTGAGCCTGGAGACCTCAAAGGGCGAATTCGGAAGACTTGATGTCAATATCGGATCAATTCGTCTCGAAGGTCTCCTAATCAGGACTGAAAGTCACCTGCCCCAAACCCGGGTGTAGTCTGTTCATCAAGAAAAGGTGTCCATATTGTACTGAGTTGTGGTGGTGTTATTCCTATGGTGGGCATCCCCCATTCACATTATGTGTCCAGTGTATAAAAAAAGAATATAAGGAAACTATTACAGTATTAATACCCTATCAGCACAAGGAGAAATCGAAATTGATGATCATGACTGGTGGGAGGAATAAGGAAAAAAAAAAAAAAAAAGAAGGAAAACCAGAACAGAGGTATTGACAAGAAAGTGTCAGAAGGGTTGTGTATACTGTGCTGTTACTGCTGTACCTCGTTCTGAAATGTTAAAGCTAAAAGCTGGGACAAAATTAAGAAACACTACCAAAAGAGAAAGACAAAGTGGGAGAGCCCAGGACATATTCCCTGCTGCTGAGAAGATGAAACAAACCTTGGCTACTGGCAGCAACCCCGTAGGCCTTGAGGGAGGCAGAGGGATGAAAATGGTCATGGGAGTCATCCCATTGCTAATGATGATAAAAGGAAATAATGCTGATGCTTGTTCCAAGTGTCACCAGACAATTGGGTACGGGGATGCACGGTATCCACCCTTGCCTTCCACACACACATCAATTCGGCCTGCTGTAATAAACACATTATGCACTATTATGGAAAAAATTGGGTAGCCACCAATTTGGGAAAAGGAGGGTGGGCTCCATGGGCATACCAAAGTTGCCCAGTAGGAGAGACACACCTCTGCTTCCCAAAAGAAGGTATGTGGGGATATTCAGATCAGGGAGGAGTGCAAGATCACTACAAGGAGGAATTGATTAAAAAAAATATTATAACTAAAATGTTCAAAGGAACAAGGACAAACCGTGGAGAAAGTTTTAACTTGTATGAGAAAATAAAACAACAACTCAGCGAACGGGACTTACCCACCTTGGGAAAAATTTATTTGTAGAATTAATGAAAGAAATTACTACTGAACTTAACTCACTGTTGGATCTGTAGAGGAATGCAGATGACTGAACAATGGCCATGGAGGTGGGGGAGGATTAGGGCCAGAGCAGTTGTTACAGTGAAATCAAACAGAAATATCGAGGGGGAGTGTGTGGGAAGTTTAATAATTCTGAATGCTGCTTAGAAATTTATTATAATAGTGAAGTAATGACTAAAATTGCAGAAGAAATAAAACGAATAGCCCATGTGCCTGTACAAACCTGGAACTCTATGCTTAATGATAGTTGGAATAACCTGTTGGGGGGGAGCTTGGTGGAAGAAATTAGGGTTTCTGTTAACATGTGCATTATTAGGACTACTGTTCATCCTTTGTCTTGTTCCACGCTTCATTCGACTAATCCAGTCAGTGGTTCAAGGAATGCAAGTTGCTACAATACCAAGAGAACCTGAGAAGGCAAAAAAATTAATGATAGTAAATGAATTAAATCTAGTACAAGAGGTACTGACAAAATTTGAAGCCAGAACACGAATCAATGGGATAAAAAAACAAAAAAGAAGTGGGGAAATTGTGATAATTGATAAAAGATTCGTGTTAATCACAAAAGCATTGGGGTTTGTATAAACCAGAATACTAAGCTCTGAAGTGAAGCATGGACACTAGATAAAGGAAATTATATGATAAAATCATGCTGTTTAAAATCACCTTGTTATGGTATATTATTTCATGTAATGTTATATTATGTTCTGTTTTCCAAATAAGTTGTATCGGCTACCAGCTTGCAAAATCAGACTTCCCAATAGCCCTTCCTCCCTTTGTCTGATCAATACTGCCTATCTCAAGGACCAGACTTCCAGAACTTCTCTGGTGCTTATCTACAAGGACCAGATGGCTATCTGTGACTGATTATCACCCAAAGGCTTTGTGAAGTTGTGTAAGGATGTTTATTCAACCACCACTGCTTATGACAACAAAAATCCAAAAATTATTGATTACAACGAGAACCCACAGTATAAGAAGAGGCTGCAAACCAAGGTTGGGTGGAGCGTGGAGTGGGCGGTGACCCCTCACGTTCCCCAGCGCTGCTTGCTCTTTCTATATCAAATAAAGCAATCTAAATTTTGCTGAATATCGAGACTTTTGTCTCTCATTTATAACAGGGTTCACCTTTTCCTCCTCCATGTGTGACGTCGTCTGGAGCACAGAGATCCCAGGAGCTGCTTCCTCCTGAGCCAGTGGCACTCCTGGCACTGGGCAGCGCAGGGCCCTGTGCCCCGTATATACCCCTGCAGGGCGGGGCTGTGCCATGTCACCAGGACAACAGAATGGCCAACAGCACCCAGGAACCCGATAGAACGGCCCTGTGTCACAAAGGGCCCAGCCCAGCAGCCCTTCAGCAGCCCAAGCCCCTGGAAGTGGCATGGAGCAGGTGCCCAGCAGGTGCTGGCTTTGCAGGCTGGGCTGTGCGGGGCCAGAGGAATTGGCCGGATGGACGCAGGCAGGGAGTTGTGGTCAGCGGCTCCATGGGCGGCTGCAGGCCGGGGATGAGGGGTGTCCCTCAGGGAGGGCTCTGCCTCGGCCCCGGGGGGGCCCAATGCGAGGGCGAGGGGCTGGGGGGGCCATGGGGGCGTTCGATCAATGGGGAGGGCCCGGGGAGTGCTGAGAAGGGGGTGGTGAGTGGGGGGGAGGGAGGGGTCCCATGGATTTGGGGGGAGTCTTGATGAGTGTGGGGGGAGTCCCATGGATTTTGGGGTCCTGGTGACGGGGGGGGAGCGGTGAGTGGGGGGGGGGTCCCATGGATGGGGGAGGGGCGGTGAGTGGGGGGGGGTCCTGGCGCGCTGGGGTGGTCCCAAGTATCCGGGGGGTCCCAGCGCTTTGGGGCGGTCGGTGAACGGGGGGACAGTGAATAGGGGGAGCCCCGGTAAATTGGGGGGGTCCCTGGTGATAACCGGAGGAGAGGGGGGAAAGGAGCGAGCCCCAAGGGACGCCCCCCGGTGCTGGGGACACCCCGGTGCCCCCCCAGCGCACGCCCCCCCCCCCCCCCCCCATTCCCGCTCCTGTTCCCGGGGGAAGTCAAAGGGGAGGGGCGGAATCCCCGGGATGGGCAGGGGGGGCACAAAGGGGGGTCCGGGCCCTGTGCACCGGAGGGTGGTCGGTACACGAGGGGGGGGTCCAGTCCCGGTGCCCGAGGGGGCGTCCCGGTGCCCGGTGATTCGTGAGGGGGTGTCCGGTGATTCCTGGGGAGGTCTCCGGTGGTCCTGGTGCATGACGGGGGGGTCCCGGTGACTCATGGAGGGGTCTCCGGTGATCTCGGTGCTCGAGGCTGGCGATGTTTGAGGGGGGGTCCGGCGGTCCCGGTGCACGATGAGGGGGTGTCACTGCTCGATGGGGGGGGGGGGGGAGTCCCGGTGCACGGTGACGGTGCTGATTGATGGGGGAGGTCCTCTGGTGGTCCCGGTGCCCGGTGATTGATGGAGGGGGTCTCCGGCGATTCCTCAGGAAAGGGGGGGCGGTCCGGAGATGCCGGTGCACGAGGAGGGGAGAGAGGAAACTCGAGGGTCCTGAGGGGGTCCCGGTGCACGAGGACGGTTAAATTCGGGGGTCCTGGTGCTCGGAGGGGGGGTCGGTTCCTGGTGTGTGACACAGAGAGAGACCCCGGTGACACTGGGGACCCTGGCATGGGGCTGGTGATACTCAGGGGCTCCGGGTGGCACAAGGAGCTGGGGGCATCTGGTAACACAGGGCTCTCGGTGTGACTCGCAGGGCTCTGGGTGACACGAGGAATCTCCCCGTTCCTCCTGGTGGCACTCGAGGAGCTCTTGGTGACTCTCGCGGGGCTCTCAGTGACACGAAGAGCCCGAAATTCCTCTGGGTGACACAAAGAGCTCCCTAAACTGGTCTGGGTGGCACGAGGAGACGGTGGCACGAGAGGAATCCTTTACACGAGGACCCCCAAAATTCCTCGAGCGAACCCCCCCGAAATCCTCGCGCGGGACCCCCCACTCACCGCGAGCCCAACCCCCCCCTCCTCACCCCGGGGGTCTCCGGGTGATTCCGCCCCACGTCTTCCAATTTCTCCCTTTTCCCCCAGGACTGGGAAGGTCGGAGGGACTGAAGGGGGGGTGCAGGTGCGGGTTTTTTCCGGGGGGGTCCCGGCGGCCCCCGGGGCGGGGTCAGTGCTCAGCAGCGGGGCCGCGCCGCTCGCACCCGTTGGCCGAGATCGGGGGGGGGGCGGGGGCGGCCCGGGGACCACGCTGGGCCCCCAAATCAGACCCGGGTCTGCTGCTTTAGTCCTGTGCTCCCAGCGCTGATTTTTCTCCTTATTCAGTCTTTTGATGTATATTTTTTGCTAAGATTTAATAAACCTTTAAAATTTTACAAAGTGAGCGTCGTTTCTCCAACCGTGCACTGCCGGGTTGGAGGTGCAGTTGGAAGGAGAGAGGGGTGAGGGAAAGCTGGTTTGAGGGTGTGATCAATGTGATTCGTGCTAATTAAATTGTAACTATATTAGCAAAATTGTATTTAGATCAATAGAAGACCATTGTTACCGAGTGAAAGGGGGGGAGATGGGTGAGACAGGATAAAAGACATCTTCCAGATGTTGGGAGTCGAAGAAGGAGGTTAGAAGAAAGTCAGATAAGAATAGTAGAAGGACGGAGGTCTGATAAGCAGCATCTAGAAATAGAGCTTCAACCTTGAAATGGGCAAAAATGGAATGATTCCAAGCATGGGACTTAATTAGAGTCATGTTATGGAAAACATCTGCTCAGTCACACAGAGCACCTGCGCTACCTGCAGGTCACACCTCGGTCACTGATGAAGATGATGAGCCTTCACCGGAAATAAGACCCTCAAAAGGATAGAGTATTAGTAGAGCATGCGCCGTGCAGTATAGTTACGTAGATTTTAGGAATAGAAACTAGGAGGAGCTTTCTAGAAACTTCTGTAGCCTACAGTATATAAGTGGGATTGTTAGCCTGGATGCTTTGGTACGAGAGGAAGGGCAGGCCCCTCCCCGTACCCCCGGTCGGTTTTGCTTATGCTTTATACGAACCTCAATTATACTAAAACACTCTCAAATTGTATCCATCCCAAATTATACAATTGTAATACTTTACTTGGATGGTATTTAGTTTCAGTAATTTTTGTAATCATCTTTAATACTTCTGATTGTATTCATTTATAATTGTTACTATTAAAAATTTGTTGTTACTTTTAATCTTTGTTGTTTGTTTAATTGGAAAAATAGAAAACCATTCATAACAATTTGGTGCCGAAATCCGGGAACTCCAGTCCAAGTGAAGAGTGGCTAGTTTTGGGAAGGAGCTCCCCACCAGTTGTTAAGGTGGTCCCAAGGCTAGACCAGGCTCTCTTGGAAAAGGAGTTCCAAATTAGAATAAAGCATAAGCAAAAGAAGCTCGCTACAAAGAGGCGCGCCAGAAGAAGAAGGCTCCCGTGAGAACGCCGGCAGAAAGGGAAAGGTGCCCGTAAAACGTCTTGTGCACATGAACCCTGTGCGAAAATGGGCTGTGTGAGTACCATGGGGTTGGGTAAAGGGGGCGGCTGTGTGCTTGTGTGTGAGTGAGGAATGTCTGAAAGGGGAGAGCGAGTGAATACCCCGGGAGGGACTGGGAGGGAAAGTCCCAGCCCGAGAACTCACGAGAAAAGTCTTTGAGAAGGGAGCTGATGCTCGGAAGAAGTGATTTAAGAAGGGAGTGAATGAGTCAGGTTCAACTATCTGTTGGGAGGATAATAGATGGAAGTTTCAGTACGTGATTAAGAAAGGATTGTGGAAAATAGTCAGAAAGAGAGGTTGGGGAGAGAATAAAAGGAAAAGAAGGAATTAGGTGTGAAACAAGTGGTTGGCAAAAGAAGTGAGATTGGTATATTAAGCGAAGGAGTTGAACCACAGAACGAATGAGAGAGAGCAAGGGAAATGTTGCCGCCAGAGATGGGTCAGAGGAAAAGTAAAATCTCTGACCCAGGGGTTGTGAATTATGAGAATAGTTCACGAGAACCCGGTGTGCCTGGGAACCGAGAGGGGGGTTTCCCAGAAGGGGAGCGAGATTCCTCAGGACAGCCCCCTGAGGATAGTGTTACAATACTAAAGTACAAGGGAATCCCAAAGAGAAAAAGTAAGCAGAAAATTATACAGTACTGTATGTTTGAGTGGACAAAAGAAAAGATTTGTGCAAATAATTTGTACTGACCAGAGTTTAAATCATTTGAGGATTAGATTTGTCAGGTTTTAAATCTATATATGAGTTCAAAACAACGTTTTAATTAAGAAGAAAGTGAATATGCTGCTTTGTGGCTTCCAAAAAGTGTGTGAGGGGTAAATTTATAGTTCAAAGGCAAGAAAAAAAAGGTTATTCGTTATACCCTTTGCAAACTAAAGGACGGGCAGCAAGAAGGGACTGGCTAAAGCCATGGGACCCGTTAGATCACCTCCCACCCCCATACAGACAGCCTGTCCAGCCTGTTCAGCCTGTCCAGCCCTTGGTCCCCGATGCACCCCCTATTCAAGTCGAGCCAGTAGCACACAGAACTAGAGGCAGAAGGGAACAAGAGGAAGAAAGTGACAAAGAGGGCGAGGAAGCAGGAAGGGAAGATAGATTATACCCTCTTAGAGAGGTTCCAATGGCAAATCTGGCCCCAGGACAGGGACCTATTGGTTACATGAGTGTTCCCCTGAATACTAGGGACGTTAGGAAATTTAAGAAAGAGATGGGCAGGATGCCAGAAGATCATATTGAGGTAGCAAAGAAACTAGATCAGTTATTAGGACTGAATATTTACACCTGAGTGGAATTGCAGTCTATTTTAGAAATCTTGTTTACAGTGGAAGAGAGAAATGATTAGATAGTCAGGAATACAGGCTTAGAATAGAGATCATTAGAAGCCAAACCAAAGAGATCAGAAATGGCCTATGGCAGATCCAAATTGTAATAATCAGGAGGTAGAACATAGGCAAAATATGAGAGATTTCAAGTAAATGATTATCCAAAGTATTCAGGAAGCAATGCCCAGAGGACAAAATATAGGGAAATCTCTGAGTGAGCACCAAGAGAAAGATGAATGCCTGGCAGAATGGTTAAAGAGACTAAAAAAAAAAGGATTTGCAGTTATACTCAAGCATAGACCCCGATACACCAGCAGGGCAGGTCCTTTTGAAAACACAATTTGTAGCTAAGTCTTAGAGGGGGGACATCAGGAAAAAGTTAGAAAAATTGAAAAATTAGCAGGATAGGAGCTTCAGGAGTTGTTAAAGGAAGCACAATAAGCGTATGTTCGTAGAGATGAGGAAAAGAAAAATTAAAGCCAGGATTCTAATGACAGCAATCCAAGAAATACAAGCAGCCACAAACACAAAGAATTTATCAGGAAAGAATAAAAATAAGAAAGAAAAATCAGGTCCTGCTTCTGAGGACACAAGACCTATGTGCTTTTCTTGTCAAAAAAAAAAAAAAAAAGGACATACACACAAAAAAATATTAATTCAAGAAAACTAAAGGGGGGGTCAGAGGCTCATTTATTTAATATGAACCAAAATACCAGAAGACCCCTTGATAAAGCTGAAAGTAGATTCTCAAAATGAAGAAATCATATTTTTAGTAGACACAAGGACTTTGTTTTAGTTTAAGGTAAATTTAGAAAGAAACTTTTGAATAGAATTTTTCTGGGAAACAAATTTAAGCAATCTCTTTTTTAATTAGTTAGAGAAAAAAAAATTTCCTCAGAAGTGGGAAAAATAACTATTTATTTAACAGGCAAAACACTTTTCAGTATAAAAATGAACAATATTAAACAACAAAACTTCTTATTGTTTCAAAAAGATGACAGATTCAAAAGAAGGTTTTTTTGTAAGTTGCAGCTTAACTTACTTAGTCTGGTATCAGTTCCTTCAGTGCTGGGAAATGCCTTGGCCCAGGCCAGGCTAGGTGGGCTACAGTGTGAGCTTCCAGTGCTTTCTTGGGTTTTCAGTCCAGAGCAAAATTGAATAATTCAAGAAAAAAAGAAGAAAAACACACTCCAGGGAATTTTTTTACTTTAATTGGTTAAGAAGAAGAAGAAAAAAAAAAAACCTAACCAAAAAGCAAAAGAGAGTTCTCTCCCGCTGTCCACTGCAGACAACTAGGTCTGTGAGCAGGAATGCGGGGGAGTCAGTGTAGTTTCTGATAACTAATTCTGCACTTTTTCTCTCCTCTTTCACTCCTGGAATCAGTCTTAAAGCTGCAGAATTCAATATTCAACACCAACTGAACAGACTATTTAAAGATACAAGCATCATAAAATAAAAAGAAACAATTTGGCTGATAATAAAGCAGGGGGGGAGCCCTAGGAGAAAACGGCAGTGTGAGTGTGGCTTTTGGGGAAGCAAAAGCACAGGGTGGGGCAACATGCTTTTCCTTGGCAGAATTGGAGGCTGTGAAGAAGCTGGGGGTAACCCTGAAAAAAGGATGAATTTTTCTGCCCAATAGTAAAAGAGCGGTGCCAGGACTTTTGGCCCAACAGATCCCAGACAGCTCACATGGGGGGATTCACTGGGGCACGAGAGCACTTTGTGACCATTTTTGTAAAATTTTATTAAAAAAAAAAAAAAAAAAAATACTCAAAAAAAAATGTAATAAATCAAATGAAACTAAGGAGAGTACTGGGTGCCAAAAGCTACAGTCCATATAGAGTTAGAATAGAACCACTGTACTTTGGGACCAAGGGAGAATGTGATTTTTGTATGTGCAGTGAAAAAAATATTATTTTACTGCTGTTTGAAATACCAGTTTAAAGTTGTTTTAAAAGGTGCATTATCAAAGTCTGGACATCCTGAATTAGCTGCCAACTGCAACCTCATTGAACCTGAAGGCAGAACAGCGCTGATGGGAAAGAATCAGACACCTCGTTGATCAATGAAAACAGCCCAGGAGGATTGAAAAATTTCTCCAAGAGCCTCCAACAAACATGAACTGATTTATTTGAAGAACTACAACTCCAGAAAAAAAGACTGGTAACACCTGTTATTAAGAGGGTCAAAAACATAATTAACACACTGGGAAAGTACTAACCATGGCTTAAAGCGTTGTCCATAAATTTGTGTTATTTGTACCTATTGTTTTAATTTGTAGTAAAGAGTAACTAGAGTGAGAAAAAAAAAAGATAATTGGTTTGTTTAAGTTGTGTATGTAAACAGCTAACTTTAAAAAAAAAAAAAAATTTTTAGTAATTTTTTTGGAATGCTATTGGGACAAGTTATGTGAAAACAAATCTTGTAGTTGGCATATCTCCGGAGCTTTAGTGGATTAGGAAAAATAGCTGATCAATCTAAGGAGAAAGATAAGGCAGTGCTGCAGAACTACGAATACTTTGTGCCATCTTTGGAACAAAAAAAAAAAAAGTTAAAATAGTTCATACGAACCTTATGAGGCCAAGCGTATCAAAAAGAAACAAATTCCAGGATAAAAACTTTGCTACCGAGAAGATGGACATCTCGGCCCTTGGCTGCAACCCAAGGGGCCTTGAGACAGGCAGAAAGTTAAAATTCCTGAGAATTATTTTCATTGTGCTTACTATAATACCCCTGGCAACTGGCTAAAACCATAAGACAGCATGGAGCAAAAAAGAACAGACCATGCAGGAACAAATTACAAGAAGACAAGCAATGCAAGAGCCAGCAGTAAAGAAACAAACTATTCCTGATCCCTGTGGGTCAAGGATAAGATGGAATCAGATTTGTGTCACATTCACATGTTACTGCTGCCTGTTATGACTGTACCAGCTTTTTAGAAAATTGTGTGAAAAGTCCAAAATTCTATTGAGTAAGAAGAAATTTAGGATTCAATGAGTGAACTCCTTATCCTAACAATAATCAACTTTGTCCTAGATATAAAATTTTCTTTTGTTTTGAAAAATATAATAATGGAAGTTGAAAAACAAAAAGAAACAAACAAACAAAAAAAAGATAGGAAAAGATCAAAAGGAAAGAGTTAAGGAAATTAATTGAGCTGTATAAACAATTAAAACAGCACTATAGCGACTGGGATTTGCCAACTTCAAACAAAAATTTGTTTGTAGATCTAATGCAAGAAATTGCCACAGAATTGGGATTATCTAAATGTTTTGTTTGTGGAGGACTTAGAATGGCTAAAAGATGGCCATGGAGAGGTGAGGGTTTGGCTCCAGAACAATTTTTAAAATGGAATCATACACAAATTTCTAAGACCCTAAGACGGCCTGAAGGCTGGGTCCTGAGTCATCAAGTCATTAGAACAGTTTGTATAACTCGGGAAGGGAGAAAATACACTGAAGTGGTGGGATATACTCCTTGCCTATCTACTTTAGTAGTAAATTCAGACAATAACACAAAGACCTGGCAACCCAAGAGTCCTACTGGATATTGGGGAATAGCAAAAGAAATGAATTGCGAGTGGAATAATCAAACTAATTTGTGCTGGCATAACAGTTCTGGAGCTAACCCCTACCAATCCATAAAAGACTTGAAATCTTATTGGGAACAACCAGAAAATACAAAAAAGAAAGATGGAAAGCCCCTGATGAAATATATTGGATTTGTAGGCAACAAGCATACAGTGAACTACCCCGAAAATGGGAGGGAACTTGTACTTTAGGGATTATACGACCCTCCTTCTTTGTCATACCAAAGTCTAAGGGCGATGTACTAGGAACACCACTTTATGAAACCTTAGAAAGAAAAAAAAAAGGGAATTAAATCTCGACTTTCCGATGGCGGGAGGAAACCAAAAATGGAAAGATGAAGAATGGCCTGCAGAAAGAATTATAGCATACTATGAACCTGCTACTTGGGCTCAGGATGGGTCTTGGGGATATAGAACTCCAATTTACCTATTAAACTGGTTGATAAGGCTCCAGGCCGTAGTAGAAGTCGTCTCAAACCACACAGCGGACGCTTTAAAGTTGTTGGCCAAACAGCATTCACAAATGCGAGCATTTGTATATCAAAACAGAATTGCCCTAGACTACCTGTTGGCAGAAGAAGGAGGAGTTTGTGGGAGGTTTAATGAATCTGAGTGCTGTGTGGAAATGGATGACCACGGGGAAGCCATCACCAAACTTGCTGGCGAAAAAGTGGCACATGTACCAGTTTAAAAATGGAATTCTATGCTGAAAGCTGACTGGTGGGATAATCTTTTTGAGGGTGTGTGGTGGAAAAAATTAGGATTCATGCTATTGTGTTCTGTTTTAAGTCTATTGTTTCTGCCTTGCATGATATCCTATCTAATCAAACTAATCCACTCAGTAATTCAAGGAATGCAACTTACAGCCATGCCCATGGATCTAAAATCAACAGAAAAAAAAAAAAATTAAATTCCTTGATGGTACTGAAAGCACAATCCACTTGCACTCGAAGGAGAAAAATCGAGAAAATAGTGACTGAATGCAAAGAGAATACCCTGGCATGAGAAATGTTAACCAAATTTAAGAAAAAGTGTGAAGAGCTAGATGCCACATGAAAAATGTTAAAAAAATTAAAAGCTAGTATAAAGGAACACAGACAATACGAAGTAGCAACTTTTTAGAGCACGAATCAATATAATCAAAAAGAGAAATGGGGGAATTGTGATAAATGTGATTCGTGCTAATTAAGTTGTAACTATATTAACAAAATTGTATTTAGATCAATAGAAGACAATTGTTACAGAGTGAGAAGGGGGAGATGGGTGAGACAGGATAAAAGACATCTCCCAGATGTTGGGAGTCAAAGAAGGAGGTTAGAAGAAAGTCAGATAAGAATAGTCGAAGGACGAAGGTCTGATAAGCGGCATCTAGAAATACAGCTTCAACCTTGAAGCTGTCAAAAATGGAATGATCACAAGCATGGGACTTAATTAAAGTCATGTTATGGAAAACATCTGCTCAGTCACACAGGGCGCCTGCGCTACCTGCAGGTCACACCTCGGTCACTGATGATGATGATGAGCCTTCATCGGAAATAAGACCCTCAAAAGGATAAGAGACCCCCTAAGCCATTAGTAGAGCATGCGCCGTGCAGTATAGTTACGTAGATTTTAGGAATAGAAACTAGGAGGAGCTTCCTAGAAACTTTTGTAGCCTATAGTATATAAGTGGGATTGTTAGCCCGAATGCTTTGGTACGAGAGGAAGGGCAGGCCCCTCCCCGTACCCCCGGTGGGTTTTGCTTATGCTTTATACGAACCTCAATTATACTAAAACACTTACTCTCAAATTTTATCCATCCCAAATTATACAATTGTAATACTTTACTTGGATGGTATTTAGTTTCAATAATTTTTGTAATCACATTTAATACTTCTGATTGTATTCATTTATAATTGTTACTATTAAAAATTTGTTGTTACTTTTAATCTTTGTTGTTTGTTTAATTGGAAAAAAAAAAAAAAAAAAAGAAAACCATTCATAACAGAAGGATTAAAAGGAACAGCCTAAAAACTAATCTACACTAAGCAGCACTTTAACTTCTCTCTTAATTTGTCACTTAACTTATACCTTAGCCCCAGCAATCCAACAGAGGTACAACAATGAACTAATACCTGACTTAGCTTATAACTTAACATTAACAATTCAACAAAGCACTAACACTTAACAGCATTTAACCTAACTTATAGCTATAACTTCCATGTTGTACTTAGTAATTTAATGGAAGAACAACACTTAGCTTATGACTTACATTTAAAAATTTAGCAAAACATTTAACACTTACAGCATTAAAGTAAGTTCATAACTATAACTAAACCTTGCTTACAGGCCTAACTTAGATATCCACAGTACTTCCACATCTAGGAAAACTGTATTTCTCCCAGATTTGCTATAGCAAATGTGCAGGGGCACACACACAGACAGGAACAGTCAGTGCAAACAAGGTACCTGGGAAAAATTCCCCCCAGAGCTCAGTGAAATCCTCCCTTCAGATGTTTTTGCATCTCCCACTGGCCGAAGGATGGGGCCTTGAGCAGTGAGGGTATGGGCCCAGGACACGTCGTGTTTCAGTGATCCTCCAGGCACAGCAAAGCCGAGGGTTTGCTGGCTCTGAGAGGCCCCTCAGAGGGAGACTGCTGGTCACAGCCCACGGTGGCCCAGGAGAGCTCAAAGGTCTCCTTTTGCATTTCTGCTGACAGGGTCACAAGAGAGTGGGCTCCAGTCATAACCATGTTTCATCCTGGCCTCAGTTTGGGTCGGCACTTTCTCTAGGAGTGGGGGAATGCTTCACCACACTGGGATCCCAGGGGTGCCCATGGCCTGGGTGATGCTGGCCCGATGGCAGGCACACACCAAAGCCACTCTGAACCTGCCCCTCCAGCTGCAAAGGAAGATAGAGTTTAACCAGGAGCTCCAGGATCAGATTAAGACAGGACAAGCAAAGACACCAAAGAGCAAAATGGGCAACACAGACACAGCGTGGGCACAGCGAGGGAATTTATTCCCAATCAAATCATAGCAACAGAAGGAAAAGAGAGAGAAATCTCTCCAACAACTTCCCCTCACACAATGGGGATCATCAGGACCACGGACCACCAGGGCTCTGCCCAATGGGGGATGGAGCTGGAGCAGACCAAGAAGCTCTTCCCACACTCGGGGCACTCACAGGGCTTCCCTTATTGGTGACTCCGTTGGTGTTGGGTCAAGGCTGAGCTGTGTGAGAAGCTCTTCCCACACTCAGGACACTCGTAGGGCCTCTCCCCAGTGTGGATGCGCCGGTGCCTGATGAGGGTGGAGTTGTGCTTGAATCCCTTCCCGCAGTCGGGGCAGCGGAAGGGCCTCTCCTCTGTGTGAATCCGCTCATGTACAAGGAGATGGGAGCTGGTCTGAAACCTCTTCCCACACTTGGGACACTCGTAGGGCCTCTCCCCGGTGTGGATGCACTGGTGTTGTCTCAGGTTGGAGCTCCACCCAAAGCTCTTCCCACATTCCAAGCAGGTGTAGGGCCATTCCCTTGTGTGGATCACCTGGTGCTCCATCAGGTGAGAAATCGTTGTGAAGCTCTTCCCACATTTCCCACACTCGTAGGGCTTTTCCCCAGTGTGGATCCTTTGGTGCCGGATCAGATGGGACCTGTCTCTGAAGCTCTTCCCACATTGTCCACACTCATAGGGCTTCTCCCCAGTGTGGACCACCTGGTGTCGGATCAGATGGGAGCTCCACCTGAAACCCTTCCCACATTCCAAGCACTTGTGGGGCTTCTCCCCTCCAGGAGGCTTCTCCACCAGCTCTGAGCTCTGCCTGGATCTCCGGCCGCCTTCCCGGCTCAGGGAGGGTCTTTCCTCCTCGCAGCTCCCTGGGCTGGATTTGCAGCCCCTCCTCGTGAGAGATCTCTGGGGCTTTTCTGCCTCCTCCATCTGCGCACACCTGGGGAATGAAAATTCCTGGTTTAGGGGGAAATAACAAGAAGACAGCTCCACAAACTGTGTGCTCCTCCTTGACCAAGTTCATCACTGGAAGTCATTCAGCATCTTGTGTCTGTAATAACCTCCCAAACACCAAGATTCCTATCCAAAATCCTCCAAACTTTAACACACAGATTAAAAACCCCCCAAATATCAAGATTCAGCCAAAATACCCTCCAAAATTGTGCTGGTTTGAAAGCAAAACCAGTGAGAGACTCCAAGTCAGAAATACAATTTTATAGGAAAAAAGAGAAGAGAATTAAAATACATGCAACAGTAGAAAAGAAAACAACTGACAGAATCAGAATACAACCTGACTCCCCACTACTTAGGGTGGTGGTAGCAGTCCCGATGAAGTGGTCTTCTTGAAGCAGTGATGCTGTAGAAAGGTCTGGTAGCTCTTGTCCTCTGGAAACCAGTGGGGAAGGGCTGCCTTGGTGTTCCAAATCTCAGATTTTATCCAGGTAGGAAAGGCTTGGCTCCTCCCCCTGGCTGGAGCATCTCCCAATGGGATGATGGAATTTTATCAGTCATGCAGTGGCACTCAATGGCCCATTAACAGAAGATATCTTCCTGGAGGAAGGATGGGTTGTGGAAAAGATAAAGAACGCTGCCCCACCTGGTTTTAACAGATGGCCCATTAGCAGAGGATATCTCCCACACAGATAAGGATCACTGCTCCACCTGTTTTTTCCACCACTCTTTGTTCTTTTGTTTCTTCCCAGGACCTCCGCCTAGTTACTTAATGTTTGCTGCTGATTTCTTCCTTTTGAAGATGAAAATGGTAAAAGTGTCTTTGACCTGCCTTGCTGGATATTGTGAAGAGGAACAGTCATCTACTGCAAGTGGAAGTGTCACAGGTGGAGCAGAGTTCTGTGAGTGCTGTATCAAACCAGACCTCGTCAGACCTGCCAGAACAACTGGTCCATGCTGCCCTTCACTGCTCTGCCTGTTCCCCACTGTTTCATGCCAGAGTAATTTAACTGCTGTTAATTGGGTGTGTGTTTCACTCGAGCCAGTCCAGCAGAACCAGCAGAAAGCAGCCCCAGAATGAATGGGGCTCTGCAGAGGAGCCCCAGACTATTCATCAGCCTGCCCGCAGAACTGGCTCCAACTCTGAACCCTTGTGACCACACTCTGAAGAAGACACACTTCTGATATTGCTGAGGCACTTATGACTGAGGCACTGCATGTGCTTGTGCAGGTAACAATCCCAAAGTGCTTTCTGTCAGGAAAATTAATCCTCAAACACCAGAGTTTTATGTCCAAAAAGGAGACTTTATTGGAATAAAGGGAGAGGCCATGGGACATTCACCTGGGATCTCTCCAATTTTTGGAGGACGCAGCCTCCTTTTTATCCTGTTTTCCCGGCCGCATTTCCCTCTCTCTTTCCCCATTGGCTGAGGTACTTGAGAGGCACAGACTTCCCGGAACGCCTGATACCTGAAATTCCCCTCTAATGTATAACCCTCCCTTTTAATTTTTAATTCTTACAGAATTCATAGTTTTCTCCCCCGTTGCTTCTTTCATCTTTCGATATCCAATTTCATTTATCAGCAGCCCTACAGTTTGTTTGTAAAGGCAAATATCTTTTTCCATTCATCAATCAGTGGAATCCATCCCATTGTTTCTTTTATCTCTCAGTGCTAGCCTTATCTACAAGCAGATCCACAGCTCATTTGTAAAGAAAAAATTCAACATTCCTCTCAATGTGGTTCTCTAAGAAGGCCATAACTAAATGCTTGCATGGGGATTTTGGCTTCTGGAGCAGTGGGGTAGGGCTATTGTTGGTTCCTACCCCTCCATCCCATGATGATGTAAGGGGTGAGGGATGCCATGTGTGGTGTGCACTGGCAGTGATCCTCATGAAATCCTTCTAATCCTCTCCTTCGACCTAGTCAAGCTCCTGGAAATGACAGGAAAGAAAAAAAATTTTAAAAGTGCTCAGTTTTGTGCCCTCCTGCCCTTGTGGGGTGAGGGGCAGGAGGCAGAGGTCCAGCTTGGTCTCTCTCTGACCTTTCCTTTGAGACAACACTGTCTGCTCCCACCACAAAGGCACAGAGGGTGCTCTTTGCCCCCACCAGTGGGAAGTGGCTCTGCTGACCCCACTAAGAGTGCTGGAAGATGAGTCTGTGAACGAAACAGTTGAATATTGCCTAGAGGGGGGTAGCAGG
Organism: Sturnus vulgaris; assembly: GCF_052056855.1. Classification (NCBI taxonomy): domain Eukaryota; kingdom Metazoa; phylum Chordata; class Aves; order Passeriformes; family Sturnidae; genus Sturnus; species Sturnus vulgaris. The sequence continues at coordinate 11,131,232 of NW_028276170.1, forward strand.
CAGTAGATGTGCCACCATTCTCTTTCCAGGACCCCACTGGGAGTACTTGAACTATCGACGATGAGAGAGAGACGGGGACACTGAATGGTGATCAAAATCCAATTTTTACTGAGCACTACATGTGCTTATATACCATTTACAGGAAGGCTGGTAATATTTTACTGCAATCACATAGACAAACCTTACATAGACAAACTATCACATAGACAAACTTTACATTTGGACTTAGTAAAATCTTATTTCCCATAACCCAGACTTGATCCAGTCCTCTTGCAGTCAGGTCTCTGTTTGCTCTTGCCAGGCATCCTCGTTGCCAGGCTGCATTTGCTGATTAAATCTGCAGTACTATCAGTCTCATTTGCATTACCCATATCCACACCTCCCCCGTTTCTTTTAACTAAAAATACACTCTTAAGCGATTTGTCTATTAAATTCTTAACACACCGTAAAATACAAGGAATAACTACTACAATGCATAATATGATGCCTAATACATACAAACCTATTTGAACTAAATTCCTGACCCAGCCAGTGAGTCCCCAGTGCCCTAAGAGCCAGTTCAGCCAGTCGTACCCATTATCTACCCGAAGTTTATTCCCACCTTCTTTCAGGGCTTGAATGCTGGCATAGATGGGCTGGGAGTGGTCAGAAAGGTTAAGGCAACACATCCCATCGAATTCCTCAGCCACAGGCGGCGGCGGAGCTCGGAGGCGGCCCCAGCGCAGGTGGGAGCCGCGCTCGGTTGTGCGGGGGCTCGGGGCTCGCTGCGGGCCTCGGGGGCGGCAGGGGGCTCTGGCGGGTTGGTTGTGCCGGTGCCGGCCCGTGTTGGCGCTGGGCTGAGGGCGCTGCGGGAGCGGCTGCCCGCGGTCTCCTTCCCGCTGGGGCCTCGGCAGGAGCCGGTGCCGGAGCAGCGCTGGCTCGTCCCGGTTGCTGTGGGTGGCACAGAGGTGTCTGCCCTGTGCCCGGGGCTGTGCGGGAAAATTCCCGTGGCCAGAGGTTTGTGTGCCCGCAGGAGACAGAGGAGTCCTGTAAAAGTGACTTTATTGATGAACAAAAGGAAAAGCCATGCGGCATTTGCCATGCGGTCTTTAAGCCGCCGCCTTTTTTATCCTCATTTTCCCGGCTGCGTCTCCCTGTCCCTTTCCCCTCTGGCTGATGTTTTTGGAAGTTTCAGACTTCCCGATCCGCCTACTGCATGTCCTCGTTAATATTCACTCCTCCTACGATATTAATCTTACTGCTTTCAATCCTTCCTTTTCTTATTTTCTCAAGAATTGCCTTTACAAACTTTTAATTTCCATTGACTCAATCTCTTTTCCTGCGTCCTCTTTGGCGCAAGGTGTCGTGCATGGTAAAAAGCTGAGAGTTGCTGCAGCACGTCAGAGGAGAAGCAGCATTCGTTTAAGCCGTGGTCTGCCAGGGAACCACGAAAACGTGTCCCATTCCCATCCTTTCTCCGGAATACGAGCTATTTTCTTATTTCCTTTGCTATCTGTTTCACCACTTTCGGTTATCATCTGTTTGCAAACAGCCGTTTGCGTCATTTAATTTTCCACAAACTCCTCCTTCTTCTGTAAATAGATAATCTGATTCCATCCCATGGTGAAATGTCTCGTTCCTCATTTCAGAGGCTTGGTCAGCAGGAAGGTCAGGAGCTGGAGCTGTCTCCTTGGTTATTATTTCAGGGATACTTTTAAACCTAATTATGCCACTCAAATTATGGATGGGTTTTCTGTGTCCTGATATGAATTCGTTAGGGATCCCAGGGGCTGGTCCATGGTGTTGTAGCATTTGTTCTGGTGGCCGTTCATCTTTTTCCCTTTTTTGGGTGCTCCCTCCTGCCACGGCTGCATCAATTGACCACTTTTATCTTATGAAATGATAAAATGTTTGGATTCCCAACTCATTTCTCTGGACTAGCAAAAACACCTCATTGCTTTGGGGAGAGGGATGATCCCCCCCACACTTTTTTTCATGAAATTTGCTCAATATTCTCCGTTTGCTGTTTCCCTTTGCAGCTTAACCAATTTCTGTTGCAGTCAGATATCCTCACTATGGGCTCTGCCTTTAGTTGTGCAAATTCCATCTGTGCAAGCAGGCAGAGCTTGGGGTGAGGGGCAGAGGGAATCAGCCCAATTCCTCCCCCAGGCTAGAAGAGTTTGGTACATCTTGCACACATTGCCCTAGCAGTGTTAGTTTGCATTTCTAATTAAATCGCCACATACTCGAATTTCCAACTCATTTCCCTGAACTTGTGGCTGCAAAAACACCCCAGTGCCCCAATACACCCTATATAACCTGGACAGTGACAGCACAGGTTGGAGTGAGGAGAGGGATGATTTCCCCCCCGCTTTTTTTCATGAAGTCTTCCCAACATTCTGCGTTTGCTGTTTCCCTTTGCAGCTTAACCAGTTTCTGTTGCAGTCAGATATCCTCACTATGGGCTCTGCCTTTAGTTGTGCAAATTCCATCTGTGCAGGCAGGCAGAGCTTGGAGTGGGGGACAGAGGAAATCTGCAAAATTCCTCCCCCAGGCAAGAATAGTTTGGTAAATTGTCCATACATTTCTTCAGCAGAGTTAATTTGCATTTCTAAAGCTGCTCTCCTGACTCTGCCTGGAATGAATCTTATAAAAGTAGGATTATTAAGAAAAAACCTTCTAATGGTGTAGTCTTGTCACCAAAACTGCGGGAAGGACTAAAACTCTTCAACAGCATTTCTACTGTTAGAGAATCAAGGAATTGCTTGATTCTGGCCAGGATGTGTAGCAGAAATCATTTCATCCACAAATAGCCCGGGTGTGCAGAGAAAATCATTCCATGACACGTGAGTTTTACTAGATTTTCCCTTAACTTTTTACAGTTTGAACCGATAGAAATCCATTGGTTTAATGTTCATTGCTTCCAAGTTGTGTAGTTCTTAGTATTTAATTTCCTATCGGACCCAAATTTCTTCCCCTCTATATTAATTAAGTCCGCACTCCTGGATTTCCTTCTCAGCCTTTTGCAGACCAGGCATCTCCAACTATGCCAGGGGCAGTGTCTGGGGTGGGTGTTCCTTGATGTTTGCTGATGGCCTTAAGGGTCGTTATCTTTGTGAGTATCTTTTGGGCTATTCCCAGTCTATTGAGATGTTAAACTCCTCTCTGTTGAGTGGAGGAACATTCCTTAGAAATCTCTTTAAAATTCGTTTCCCCAATGCAAAGCACATGAAGCCTGAGTATAGAAATAGATTTTTAAAATTACACTCGGTATATTTTCCGACCATGGAATCCCCGGCAGCCCAGTGTGTGAGTGTAACTGAGGGGCAGAGTGGAATTGTGCCGTTGTCTTCCCCAGCAGCTGTGGCAGTGCAGGCACAGAAAGCAGCGAAGCTCCAGCAGTGGCAGCAAGGATTGGCCCCAGTGTGTGGAGATGCCAAAGGAGGGTGCCCAGGCAGAGGATTTCAGCAGAGGATCTGTGGGCAGGCCCAGGGGCTTGGCCCGATGTGGAGCCCTGGCTGCTGCTGCGTTGCCTTCAGTGCAGGGTCAGTGGTGCCCTCCCATGCTGCTCCTGCAGCCGGGAAGTCCAAATTCCTTTGGCATGGCCCTATTTAACATCCACATCCCATTCCAATTTCTTTTCTGACTCTGGTAGAGCCATGGCTGTGGCGTCAATCACTTTGTTTTTTCATTTTCTCAAGTTTTGTTCTTTTTCTTATGTCCATACCATAATACTAGGGCTGTCTGGGGTTAAAAAGTCGTACAATATTCGGGCTGGAACAGAGAATCCTCAATGCAGGTTCTGCAAATCCCTGTTAATCCTCAGAATTGTCCCAGTTCCATTTTAGTGCTGGGTAATATTGCTTCTGAGATTCCCTGGTCCCTCCCTGGGTTAATACACCACAAACCTTGAGTCAAAATATGTCCGAAATATTTTACTTTTTTCTCCACCATTTGCGCTGTATTTTCAAATAATCAAAGATGCTTTTTAGCCTGAACATTCAGCCATTTCACAGAGGCTTCTTCTACCACTTCTTGTCCTCCTGATTGCAGCAAGTCATCCCCATCCTGCATTAACCCAATCCCTGGGGGTGGGGTAAATTCTTGTGATATTTTCTGCAAGGCTTGCCCCAATAAGGCTGGTGCTTCCCTGCATCCCTGCAGAAGGACCGTCCATGTCTTTTCCATTTTCCCTTCTACCTCTTGTTCCCACTCAAAGGCAAAATCCAGTTTACCATCCTGTGTCAGTGGGCATCCCCAGAAAGCATCTTTGCCATCAAGGACTAAATGGTGTCAGTGTGAGGAGGGCACCTGGTTGAAGATGGTGTAAGGATGTGAGAGCCCCTGGGTGCTGGGGCCCCCTTGGGCCCTGGGGTTCATCCCTCAGGGGCTGTAGAAACTCTGCCATGGCCTTTGCCTTCCCCTTGGCCTTTTCCTCCTCCCTTCTTGCATTCCCCTGCTGTGCCTTTGTGACCAAGTGCTCCAGGGGCTTCTTCTGCCCCTCCTGCAGCCCCCTCAGAGCCTGGGGGTGCTCATCCTCTGACAGCTGCTGAGCTTTCTGCTAAATCATTCCTTTCTGCAGTGACCCAAGGAAAATGCTTAAAAGCTGATCTCGATGCTTGCACGTCCAATGCCCATTTCCCAGCTGTTCCTTTGTGCTGCTGCTCCTTGTGCTGTGGCTGCCGTGGCCAGCCCGTATCCCAGAGGCGGTGCCTGTCCTGCCGCAGTGTCCAAACGCGGCCCCCCCGGCGGGCAGGGCCGGCAGCTCCACGGGGCCGGGCAGCGGCCGGGGCGTCCCGCAGCCTCCTGGGGGCCGGGGGCCACTGCCGGGCCTGCAATTGCCGGGGGGTGCTGGGCTCAGGCAGCGCCCGGCGCTGAGCCCCGGCTGCCCCACAGCCCCGGCCCGGCCCCGCAGCTCCCCACAGGCCCCCAGCCCGTGCTCCCGGTGCCGCCCCTCTGCGCCCGCTCCTGCCGCTGCCCAGCACAGAGAAACCCCCTGCAATCCTGACCTCCTTGTGTGCCTGTCCTGGCAACCGGGGATACAAAGGATCTGCAGCAGCTGCCACCTTTAGAGGATAAAATCCTGCTGAAAAACATCCCCATCCTCAGTATTTTTCTCTTCTTTGTCTTTGTCATCATCCTTTTTCTTCCCACATAGATTCCTGCTGCTTCTTCTTGCCTGAACCATATTCCTGCACACTCCCCTTCACCCAGTCCCTTCCCAGCACACCAACACCTCCCTCCCTTGTTGTCTAAATCCCTTCTCGAATTCCCTTATTGCCCCCCCTGGGTGTCCATGTCCTTGATTACCTCTGGGAGAATGTGCAAACTTCCTCAAGATGCTCCCAAGGGACCCTTCAGAGATATTTTGGGATCATCATCCCTTTAGCCAGGAGCCTTTCCTGGCTTTCCCTTTCTACCCTCCATGGGTGCCCTGCCATGTTTAGTCCCCGAAGATGCCACTGTAGTCACTGCTGAGATTTTCAGTGCTCTCTGGCTGCCGACTCTTCCCAGCCCCCCTGATCTGTCACTCGTCTGTCTCCTGGCCCCAGCGCCCCCCGGCAGGGGAATTTGGGGAGGTGGGAGGGGGGGAGCGCCAAGGCCGGGCCCCCCGCGCTGTGGTGGCGGCAGCGGCTGCAGTGGGGAGCGAGTGCGGGCGGGAGCGGCCGAGAGCCCAGCGCTGCCCCAGCCCGAGCTGCCCCAGCTCCATCGCTGCCCCTGCGCTGGGATGCTGTGGGTTTGGGGGGAAGAGGGAGCCGGCAGTGGGTGCTGGGCCTGGGGGCAGCAGGAGAAGGGAAGGAGAAGCAGGGTTGAAGAACAAAATAGTCAAAGGATGCCTGTGGAAGGAGCAGGTGCGATTGTGCAGGAGAAAGATGAATAATGGGAGGAAGAGGCCTGTGAGGAAGAGTAGGGATACCAGAGGAGGAGCAGAAACGGGAAGCAGCACAATGTTCCACTCCTCCCTGTATCTGCAGCCTCTGCCCCAGCCCCAGGAGCGTTGCTCCCCCCACATGCAGCAGGTGACTGAAGAGGACCATCCATGATTTTCACAGGGCTGAATCTTGGTGTTTGTGAGCTTTATTGGGCTAAATGCTGGTGCTTTGATTTTTTGCAGGGGCTGAATCTTTATATTTTGGAAGGGATTTGGGCTGAAACTTGCTTTTTGGGGAGTTTTTGATCTGTGTCTTGATGTTTGGATAATTTTTGTGCTGAATCGTTGTGTTTTGGAGGTTCTTACAGACACAAGATGCCCAATGACTTCCTGAGTTGCACTTTGAAAGGAGGAACCCCCAGCCCCAGGAGCATTGCCCTCGCCACATTCAGCAGGTGACCGGGGAGGGGGATCCACGATTTCCACAGGGGTGCATCTTGGTGTTTCTGGGCATTACTGGGTTAAATGTTGGTGCTTTGGATTTTTTGCAGGGGCTGAATGCTTATATTTTGGAGGAGGTTTTGGGTAAATCTTGCTGTTATGCGGAGTTTCTTATCTGTGTCATGATGTTTTGGAGGATTTTTAGGCTGAATCTTGGTATTTTGTAGGTTCTTGCAGGCATCATATGCCCAATAATTTCCTGGTTTACATTTGGGCAAGGAGGGACCCGCAACTCAAGGCACTCCCCTCTTGTTTTTTTCCCCAAACCAGAATTTTACGTTCCCAAGGTGTGAACAGATGAAGGAGGAAGAAAAGCCCCGGAGATCCCGTGGGACGAGGGGCTGCAAACCCAGCCTAGTGAGCTGTGAGGAGCAAAGACCCTCCTCGAGCCAGGAAGGAGGCTGGAGATGCAGGCGGAGCTCAGAGCTGGTGGAGAAGTCTCCTGGAGGAGAGAAGCCCCACAAGTGCTTGGAATGTGGGAAGGGTTTCAGCTGGAGCTCCGAGCTGATCCGGCACCAGAGGATCCACACTGGGGAACGGCCTTACAGATGTGGGGAATGTGAGAAGGGATTCATGACGATCTCTAATCTGATGCAGCATGTGCTGGTCCACACTGGGGAAAAGCCCTATGAATGTGGGGAATGCGGGAAGAGCTTCCGCCAGCGCTCCAGCCTGATGCGGCACAAGGTGAGCCACACTGGGGAACGGCCCTACACCTGCTTGGAATGTGGGAAGAGTTTTGGGTGGAGGTGCGACTTGAGACAACACCAGCACATCCACACTGGGGAGAGGCCCTACGAGTGTCCCAAGTGTGGGAAAAGGTTTCAGAGAAGCTCCAATCTCCTCCTACATGAGCGGATTCACACAGAGGAGAGACCCTTCCGCTGCCCCGACTGCGGGAAGGGATTCAACCGCAACTCCCATCTCACTGACCACCGGCGCATCCACACTGGGGAGAGGCCCTACGAGTGTCCTGAGTGTGGGAAGAGCTTCTCACAGAGCTCTAACTTGACCCATCACCAACGGAGGCTCCACTAAGGGAAGCCCTGTGAGAGCCCCGAGTGTGGGAAGAGCTTCGTGCTCTGCTCCAGCTCCATCCCCCATGGGAGGATCGGTGTTGGATGATCCCCAGTGACCCTCGTTGGCCAGAGTCCTGGTGATCCGTGGTCCTGGTGATCCCCATTGGGTGGGAGGAAGGGGTTGGAGAGATTTTTCTGCTCGGGGAGTGGACAGGGAATGGAATGGCTGTGGACTGAGAGGAAATGGGAGATACTCTGGTGACACGGACTGTAAGGACAGCAGGAGAGACTGGGATGAACTGGGAGAGCAACCGGAGTCACTTGGGGTGAGGGGCAGGAGGCCCGAGGGTGGGAACAAGAAGGGCTGACGTGTCTCAGGTGATTCCCAAGGAGGTTTTGAGGGGCTCCAGGGTCATTCCCAGGGCAGGGCCCGAGGGGACACGCTCTGCCCCACGCTCACCTCTGCGCTCCACGAGGAACGGGCTGGACAACTCGTAGTTGTGCCGGCAGTGCCTGTCCACCGCAGCCCGTCTGTACTCCATCCATTGCGGGTCGCTGTTCCAGTGCCTGGCAGCCTTGTCCCCAAAGGAGGTGTCCCCACGTGCAGCCCCACATCGCTGCCCAAGTGCAGGAACTGCTCCCGGTTGGAGATGTTCCTCTCCACGAACCTCAGCCGGTCGGTGCCGTGAATGAAGTGACACTCGGACTAAACCATCTCCTGGAACAGCGCTGTGTGTGCAGGACACAGGTCCGGGGGTGTCCCCCCAGCAGCCCCCCAGCAGCCCACAGTAGCCAAGGGCTCCGGGCCCCCGCCACACGCACCATGGCCAGCGCCGGGCAGGGTCTGACACCTCCCCCCTGCTGGAACCCTGGAAACTGAGGGGTTTGGGCTTTCTGTGCTGACAGGCACTGACCCCAAGGAAAACACTGCTTTTGACCTGAGGCTGTGAAGAAGGTTTCCAGAATTGTGTGATAGAACTGGGATCACTGGTGTGTAGTTTGAATAGACGTGTGTAATGTCCCATGGTGGAAAATTTAGAATTTGTGGTTTTAGACTATATTAATACATATAAAACAAGATGGAGGTTTTAGGGTGGAGTTTTCTTTCTTTTTCACCTTCTTCACGGGTCTTGCTGGTACTTTTGTAATTGGATAGAAAATTCCACAGTGCAGGTCACAGGTGATTGGTTGTTGGGTTAAAAGTAAAAAGAATTTAGCTGTCTGTTCTTAATTAAACAAATTGGCCCTTAAAAGGCCTTGGAGAGAGAGATACGTGTCCATTTTTGACCTGTTAGCTAGAAGTGCTGTAGAACTCACTGTAATATAGATAAGAATAAAATATCTGAGTCCAAACACGAAATTGCGTCTCTCGAGCATTTAATCCTGACTCTAGAAAAACACAAAAGAAGATAAAACGCGATACCCCCCTCCCCAAATTCTCCTGGCGGGGGGCGCTGGGGGCGGGGCGCGGGTGGAGTCCAGGTGAGGAGCTCTGGGCGCTCTGGGACTGCCTGAGGAGTCATCAGCGCCGCGCGCTCTGATTGGCTCAATTATTTTGGTGCCTTCTCTGATTGGCTGAGGAGAGGCCCGGGAGTTGAGAGGAGGACCGGGAGAGATCCTGCCCCAGGCTAGCGGTGGAAGAACATCCAATTAACAAGGCATGCAGATCATTTCCCAGTGGTGCCCACACTCCTGTAGGAACTAAATGCACCGAGGATCTCACGAGGGTCACCAACTCTCTGGCGGCCAAATCCAGCCCTGCGCTCCCTGCGGGTGCGGGCACTCTGGGAAGGGCTCAGCTGCGGGTCAGATGGCCGGAGAGTGGCTTGGTGGTCACCTCGTGTGTGAGGCAGTGATGGGCTGGGGAGATGCGTGGACACTGCACATAATCACTTCCAAGCAAAAATCATTCCAGGAAGGAGTAACAGCTTCTGACAGAGACCAAGTGTTGCCCCCAGGTGCTCCTGCCAACAGCCACCTGCAGAAAGGAGCACACACACCAATGCACGGGGGCTTTGGCTGTCCTCTGACAGAGAAGTCCCCAGGGGACACAGGTCTCTGTGGCAGGAGCAGGCACCAGCATTGGCAGGCCTTGGGGGCGGCAGGTTTCCTTTGGCAGGGACTCTGCCACACCTGCTGATTTCACTGCTCCCAGGACTCAGAGCAGCATTCGTGCCCTGGGCCATATGTCCCGTGTCTGTGTCACACTCCTGTGTGTGTGACGGCCACCCAGCACCGGGTCTTGTCCCAAAGAGGCCCTGGCAGCTGCTCTGGAAGGCCCCGATGCCCTTGCTGCTGCAGCTGCATCGGCAACCGTGGGGGCTCCTTCTGCTGCCCTGAGCAGGCAGAGCAGAGGAGCATCTGCTTGTTGTTTGAGCCATTCCTAAAATTCCTGTTGGGCTGTCCTCGAACCTTGGGGGAACGTCTTCCTTGCAAGCTGGGCACTTTGCGGGGGGGGTGGGGCGGGGGTGTCCCCAGGGCACGTGGAGGTGTGTCCTAGGGTTCTTTGTGACACAGTGCACCGTGGTCACCGTGCAATAGGAAAGGGACAGAGCGTACAAGGGTGACCCTTTGTGACACGTCGTGACATAGGTGCTGGCGGTGACACGGTCACACCACAGTGCTCGGTGCACTCGTCGGGACAGGACGGAGAGAGCGGTGCTGTGAGGAGCCCCCACACAGCCAGCTTGTTCCCTACTGACCCGGAGCTTTTCCAAAGCGTTTCCTCTGCAGGTGGCCTCGAGGACAGACTGCAGGACACGGTGTCCTGTAGCCTTCCCAAGGCTTCTCTGTTGCAGCTGCCTACAAGGCACAACTGCAGCACTTGCTCATCTGGAGCTTTTCCAAGACATCTCTCCTGCAAGCAGTCCCAGCTCCATACACTGACATGGAGCAGACACCACCCAGAGTGCCCAAGCTGGCCTGGGTGAAGGAGGAGGAGGAGGCTGCAGCTCCCTCAGCACAGCAGCCTGAAGAGCTGGAGCAGATCCAGCTGCTGCAGGAGGGTGAGTAGCAGATCTGGGTCACAGGGCTGGTGCCTGCAGCCAGCTTAGCCCCATCCCATCCCATCCCATCCCATCCCATCCCATCCCATCCCATCCCATCCCATCCCATCCCATCCCATCCCATCCCATCCCATCCCATCCAACATGCCCATGGATAGGACAGAAGAGGGGCTGGGCCTGAACCTCCTGGCAGCCACACCCCATCCCTGGAGCATCCCAGGGCTGTCCCTGCCTGGGAATGCAGGGCTGGCCTGTGTTCTCCGGCCTCTCCCACAGCCCCTCAACCCTGGCTGCGCTCGCTCTTTGCCAGGTGCCGCCATGGACCCGACACAAGAGCAGGACCCTGCCCGTGGCCGCTTCCGCAGAACAGCGCAGGTACTGCAGCCATCCCCACCTGGGCTGGGCCTGCTGGCACTGCTCAGCCCAGCACCGTGCTTGGAGCACTCCATGGATTCTCCCTCTCTTCCTGCCCTTCTCCTGCAGATGATCTATGAATTCATCATGTGCATTTGGCGGGAAGAGACCACCGGTGTGGGCACTGGGCTCTTGGCAAACTTTCACCTCTTCACTGCTGAGACCGGGGCTGCCATGCTGGATTTGCTTGTGGAGAAGGGTGTCTCCAATCCAAAGCAAGTAAGCAGCCTGTGGCCAGGAATTCTGTGGCGCCTCAAGCCAGCTCTGCTGGGTTCCTTCAGTCTTTGAGGCCCAGCCCAATAGGGTAGGAAGGGCAGCACTTCTCAGGGGAAGCTGGGGAACCTGCTGCTCGGGCAGGTGTCCAAGTCTCCCCGGGCCTTCTGCAGGTGCCAGCCATGGTGAGGTACATCCACAAGTGGCTCACGGCCAACGAGTCTGCTGGGCACAGGCTGGACAAGGCCCTTCTGGAGCTGACCAGGGAATACCCCTGCGATGTGCTGATGACTCTCTTGCGCTGGGCCCCATCGGGTGACAGGTACGGCAGCCCCACCTGCCTTGAGGGTTTAGGATTCCCCGGCCCGTTACCCTGTAGAGCCTGTCCCTGGTGACTGCCAGACAGGGGGACAGTTCCAGGAGCCTCTGGCTCCTCCGTTTGCCAGTGCTGCCATGTCAGCCCCTGAGCGTGCTGCCACGCTCCCTCCCTGCCCCTCAAGATGCCTGCACCCCCGTGGGCTGGCTGGGTGCTGCCAGCGAGGGCCGGTGGGCAGAGGCAGGGCTGACGGCCAGCGCGGGCCCCTGCAGCAGCCCAGGCCACAGTGCTGTGGCCCAGACCCCCCTGACACAGAGCTCTGACCCCACAGAGCTGCTACGGCCATGTGGGGAGTGATCATGTCCTCCACTGGGACTGCGGAGCCGGCGCTGCAGATACTCCTCAATGTGCTGAACGCCTGGCCAGTGGACAGTGTGTACACCTCCGATGGGGACAGCACAGGAGTCTTTGCCCTGGCTGTGAGTTCCTGCAACTGACCTTGGCTTGCCCCTAGGCCACCTCTCCAGCAGCTAGCTCTCTGTCCTCCCCCCAGCTGCATCTCTCTGCCTCAGGCACTGCGCTGAAACCTGCCTTAGGGGCAAGGTTCAGGGGCACCAGGCTGGGCGCCCTTGTGGTGTCTCCCCCGGCCTCTCCCTGGCATGCTCGGGCCCTGCCACACGGATGTCTGGGCACTGAGTGTTGTCTCTGGGTGGTTCATTTTTTGCAGGCAACCGTGACACTGTGGAGGGTCTTCAACCTGACCTGGTGCCCACCTATAGTGTTGGAGTATTTTCCCCGTCTCTTTCTGTGTCTGCTCTTCCAAGTTTACATCAGCGCACTGGATACGCCAGAGGAGGTTGATACCTTCTGGAAGGGGTGCCAGGAGCAACTGGGCCTTGCCACCAACCCCCAAAGGTGCTCCATCCCAGTCCTCCCAGTCTCCCCATCCCTTCCAAGGCAGGAGCCAGGGCTGCCAGCATCACCTGGGCTTTGCTCTGCACACAGGTTTGCAGTGCAGACCCTGAAGGTCCTGCTCTGCCGAGTGCAGTGTGAGCGTGTTGTGGTAGCCATGGAAGGCAAGGCTGGCTGGGACACGCTGCTCTGTACTGACACCCACCACTATGCAGTGGGACTCCTGGCCAGGTGAGACCCCCTTCTCCCTGCTGCCCCCGGCACTTGTGTCCAGGGTGCCCCACACAGTTCCCATGGGCAGGGGTGAGAGGGCTTTGTCACAAAGAGACGGACGAGCAGAGTGGAAAAGGCTGGCACAGGAGGGTGCCTGGGAACAGCCGCCTCCCAAAGCGCCCACGGGGGGCTTGGGAAAAGACCAGAGCTCCGTGGGTCACTCCTGGGAGAGCTTTGCCCTCTCGGCTCAGGGGCAATGATGCCTTTTCCCCCCCACCAGGGAGATGCGCTGTGTCTCCATGATCTGGTGTTGCAGCTTCATCTCCTGCCTCTTGGAGCTCCTCAGCCAAGACATTTCAGACTGGCAGCTGCCTGCCATGGCGTTCCTTGTGGAGGTGAGCCCCATGGGCAGCACAGCTGAGCTGCCTCCCACCTCTCTGCCCTCTCACAGCCGCAGCTGCCTGGGACGGTGCCCGTGCCCTGTGCTGCTGCCTTGGCTCAGGCCTGTGCAGTTCTGAGCTCCTGCCAGCTGGGCACCCCGGTCACTGCTTTGTGCCTTTCAGGTCCTGGACCTCCTGGACATCAAAGAATGGGGTGACAGCCTCCTGGAGATCATGGCAAGGCGCCTGCAGAGCACGTCCAGGGAGATGCGTCGCCTGGTGCTCAGAGGCCTCGTGCAGCTCAGCAAGGACCCCTCCATGGTGAGAAGACAGCAGCGGCTGAAGCTGTGCTGGCAGCGTGGGGCTGGGGAAAGCAGCCCCTTGGGCTTGGCTGGGCTTTGGGAGCTGTGGCAGCTGCTCCCAGCTCTCCTGCGTTGCTGTTCAGCTGCCCGAGTGCTTCAGGACAGCCCTTCGGCCCCTGGGCTCCACGGCAACAGCAGCAGCAGCGTGGGCTTGCCCTGCCTTGTCTCCCGTGCAGAACATTAGAATGTACAGCCTGACAGAAAGCCTTGCGGACCTGTTGCGGGATGCAGATGAAGACATCGTTGAGATGACCGTCGCGGTGCTCAGCTTTCTGCTCTCGCACAGACACCTCGCAATACCCAGCCCCATCGCCCTGCGGCTGGCTGGCGCGCTCTGGCCACTGCTGGACAACGTAAGGCTCTGTGCCCCCAGCCACGGCCACTGGGTGCTGCCCCCAAGTGTGGGGCCCCGTGGATTTTTGGGCCTGTGCACAGAGGGGTCTGGAGCAGCTGATGTGGAGGGCTTTTGCTTCCTTTCCAACAGGACAACCGCCATGTACAGCTGCTCTCCATTCGCCTCTTCCAAGAGGCGATGAGGTTGGTAGCGGCCAAGGGTAAAAAGCCCCTCAAGATGCTTGTGAGCAAGAGCCTGCTGCCACTCTTCTTCAACTGCCACGATGAGAACATGCGTGTGGCAGAGGTGAGGACTCCTGGGCGCTGCTGTCCTCCTGGCAGGGGGCTCAGCTGTCTCCCTGCACCCGGGCACCTCATGGGCTCCAGCCTCCTCCTGGCTTTGGCACAGGGAGGCAGGTCCTGTGCCCTGGGCTGCGGTGCCATCTCTGGGTCTCTGCTGCTCTGCAGGCCTCTTGTGAAACGCTGCTTTCAGCACTAAGCTTCCTGAAGAGGAGAGATCTTGAGCACCTGCTGATGGCGGATCAGATGTGGAGGTTTGGCGAGTGCTTGGTAAGAACGCTGCTCCTTTCCCTGGGCTGCCCACGCGGGCTCTTCTCCAGGCTCCTCTGGCCCCAGGGCAGGAGCTGATGGAGCCCCGAGCTCCATCAAGCCCGCGCCTTGCCGGGCCCTCTGCCCCGCTCAGGGCTGTGCGGGCAGGGCAGGCCGGGGCCAAGGGACAGAGCCCGCGCCAACCCTTCCCTCCGTGCCCTGCCGCTCTCTCCAGCTGGCACAGGACAGGAGCCGAGCGGCCGAGCTGCTGCGCCAGGCGCTGCCGTACCTGCGGAGCCCACAGGAGCCCCTGCGAGAGGCGGCCGCCAGGTTTCTTGGTGAGCCACAAGCCCGGCTCCCTCCCCGCCCCGCCGCAGCTCGGCCCCAGCCCCGCCTGCTGCCCCGGCAGCGCCATCCGGGCCGGGGCTCTGGAGCCCCGCCTGCCCTCGGCGCCGCTGCCGCCCTCTCGCAGCCGTGTCCTTGGGCGTCAGGATGCGGCGAGGGCCGGGCCTGAGCCCTGCAGGGGAAGGCGCTGCTGTGGCCGCAGGGCTGGCAGCGCCGCTGCGGGGCAGCTGTGCGGCTGGGGCCGTGACAGGCTCTGTGTTGGCAGGGATGGCCGGGCGGTTCCTGAGAGAGCAGCAGCGAGAGTTGCAGCTCATGTGCAGGGGTGAGTGAGGCCAGCGGGCTGTCAGCGGGGGCTGGCGCTGGCAGCTGCGTTCCCTGTCCCGGCTGGGAGGGCTCTGCTCCCTGCGCGCACGAGGGGCGGCGTGGGCAGAGCACAGAGACCTTCCAGGGGCCTGCGGGAGGGACATTCGTAGCCAGCGCCTTCCAGCTGATCCTTGCCGTCTCCTGCTTCCTCCAGGCTATGGCAAGGGCAGCCGTGTGGGAGGGATGGGGCAGGAGGGTCTCCCCAGGTCCCTGCAGATGCAGGCTCTGACTGTGGCTCTGTTCCTCTCTCTTCCAGCCCTTCAGGACATGACAGATGACACCAGCCCTGCCATCTCATGCCTGGCTCTTCAGACTCTGTACATCACCAGAGCTGTACAGAGCATTCCCTCCTCCCGACTCCAGCAGATGCGAGATGGATTCCGCCGGCTCTGGAAGTCACGGCCTTCCCTGTGTCGCAGGGGCTGGTTGTCCTGTGTGAGCACTGTGGAGAACTGATCTGGGAGGCTGCGTCTGCTGGGGCCACCTGAGCCTGCAGGGAACACCTCTGCTCTGCAAGCACTTTGTTTCACCCCATTGTAGGATTAGTAAATTGCTGTTGTCATACACAGAGGACCAGGAGCTTTCTTTTGGTGCCCAGAGTCTTCAGGCCAATGGGGAAGAGGGCAAAAAGGGTGCTTGTGCTCACCAAGTTGGCCAAGCGTGCGGTGTGGAAGGGAAAGTGGCCAAAAGGCCCTTGGCCTTTGGTGGTTCTGTGGAAGCCTTAAGGCTTCTGACAGAGCGGGAGGGCAGAGGCCGGAGCTGCGGCGGGGATCCCTGAGAGACCGGTCCCTGGAGATGGCCAGCACCCCTCTGCCAGCCTGGAAGCGCCATCTGTGTCCTGCCCGTGTGTTGCTGGCTGCATTGCTGAGGGCTCTGAGGTGCCTCTTGATGCGGCTCCTCTGGAGCTCCTTCAGCAGCCAGGCAGGCCTGGGGGAGGCGTGGAGGGCACGGGACAGTGGGAGGCCATGAAGGGCTGCGGTGCTGCCAAGGCCTGCCCGGAGAAGGCAGTGGGAAGGCGTGAGGGGGATGCGTGTGGCGCTGGGTGGCGGGAGGCTGTGATGGGCCAGGAGGACTTGTGTGGATGGGTTGGTGGGAAGCCCTGAGGAACTGGGTGGCAGAGGCCATAAGCAGCCCCCAGACAGCCACCTTCTTCCTGCCAGCCGGCTCCTCTGGCGCTTCCCTGATGCGTCTCTGGTGCCTGTGGCAGAAGCCCTCGAGGCCTGGCCTCAGCAGGACGGTGGGGACAGCCCCGAGGTGCCCAGGCTGCTTTGGCCAGGGACACGGAGGGGCAGGGAGGGACAAGGAGGCCCTGCTGGAGCACGGCCACTGGCTGCTGCAGGCGAGGAGCAGTGGGAAGTGGCAGCGCTGGCGATCAGCCCGGGTCCCCAGAGCTGTCCAGGCCACTGTGCTGTGTGGCCAAGACTCCCCTGACACTGAGCTCGGGACCCACAGAGCTGCTGCCACCATGGCAAGAACGATGTCTCCTGGAGCTGGCCTGCGGAGCTCCTGCTGTCAACGTGGCTCTGGACAGCAGAGAAAAATCACCAGAGTGTGCACAGGAACAGCAGCACCCAGAAGGCTTGTACCTCCTCAGGAAGACATGCACACCAGACAGGATGCCAAAAGAGGGGATGCTATGGGCACAATTTTTCGTGGCTTGGCAAAGGGTGTAAGGGAAAGTGGTCACCATGGTTTTCTCTTGACTTGCCAGAATCACAGCAACGCTTGGCAGCTTCAGCTGCAGCCTGTCCCCCTGACTGACCTCAGCGGCTCTGCTCGAGGGCACACTCGCCTTCCAGAGTCGGCTGTTGCAAGGCAGCAGCGTTGGTGCCATCGTTAGAGACTCTGATGGGACACGAGCCCTTAGCTGCAGCTGCTGACGCTCTCCTCCATTGTTATAGTTTTGACTTGCCAATTTAAATATACTCATTTTTCTGTTGTGAGACAGAACCAGGAGCAAAAGAGCAAGGCAGGCCTAAAACTTAAAAAGGGTATAAAAAACTTTATTAGCTACACAAAAAAAGAGAAAGAAAAGCAAATTCAGAAGATCTTCAGACCACTCCTTCCTTCCCTCTCCCAACCTTCATAACAACAAAAAGATAGAAAAAACTACTTCAGTCAGTTCCCAAGTTAAATAGTCCTTTTCAGTTCATGTTGGAGAGAGAAGTTTCCTCTTGTCAGGCCATAGGAACTTCACCACAAGAAGGGAAAAAACCAGTCCTCTCGTGGCTTCACTTTCATGATTTGCATCTGCCTGGGAAAAAACTTGCAAAGTCGTGAAGTTCCTCCCATTTTCACAGCTTTCCCAAAGCTGTGCTTATGGGCCATGTTAAACCCATGAGGTATTTATTTTTAAGAATTAACTGTTCCAAACTAAAATTCTCTTCATCTCTCTCTCTGTTCGTGTTTCATCTCCAGAAAAAGAGATCCCCTTTTCTCCTCGGGGCGAAGGATTCTCAACACAGATGCTTTTTGATTAACAACCTATCAAACCCCCCAATAACATCTCCAACCCCCCATGTCTTTCTCCATGGTTTATAGGAATATTCAATACATCAATTCATCCCTACAATCTTACAAAAGGATTTTCAGCCATCTTCACAGCATCTTCTCATTCTCCTTCCATCTAAAGAAACTTAGCTCTCGCTTCACCGACTTTGGAGCATCTCCTTTTTCCCCTCTCATATTCAAAGGAAAGCCGGAGGTCTGCACAATCTTACCTGAGCACTAAAGAGTTAAAGTTTCACACAGAAGTCTCGGCGCTGGGTGTGGGGGCGGCTGAGATGTTAATCAGCTTTTCTGGAGCTTGCTGCAGCCCCGCACTGCCCATGGCCACCCCTGCTTCCAGACAGGGCCCGGCTGCCTCCCCCAGGCCGTGCGGGGGCTGGGCGGGCTCGGCCCCTCCAAAGCTGCTCCGAGCCAGCAGCAGGAGCCGGGCCCCCCCAGAGCCGCGGGCTCGTAGGGGAGGAAGCCGGGCTAAGGTCTCATCAATGAGCCTTTCCTCCCCCCGGCCATCGGGTTCCCTGGTTTGCAAACGGGGCCCAGCGGCCTCCCGAGCTCCCCCCACATGGGAGGGAGCCCGGGCTGGGCCGTTGTTACCTGCTCAGCCACCGGAAATAAAAGAGAGTTTTTTCCCGGGTTACCGCCTTCAAAATGTGTGCTCACCGAGCGAACTAACTTTCTCCAATTGGTTGTTCAGGCGGTCAATAACCAAACCAGCCTCCAATTGGTCCCATCAACTCCCAGAGGGAGTTCTCACACAGAGAATTTCTCTCTTGAGCTTCTTCTCCCCAGGTGTAACTAGCACAGAAGTTGATATTAGGGAAGATCCTGGTGCTTTCCACCAGTTTTAGAGGGTCATAAACGCTTTGGGGGATTTCCCGGTTAGTTTATGGGCAGATGTGACCCCTTTTTTGGGAGAATCCTGATGGTTTCCGCCAATTTTGGGGGTTCTAAACGCCTTGTGGTGGACTCAGTTCCGTGGGTTCTGGTGCCGCCCGCCCACGCTTCCAACTGGTCCGGACTGGTGCTCCCAGTGCCGCGTGGGGCGGGGCCGCGGGGACCCCCCCAGGGCACAGCGCGGCTGCTTTGGGGCTGGCGGCACCGCCCGGCGCTGGGCATGGGGCGTGTCGAGGGAGCTGGGGCCCTACTGGTGCTACTGGTGCTGCTGGGAGCTCACCTGTCTGGGGCCAGCGGGACTCGGGTGAACGTGTGTGCTCCCCCCGGGGACCCCCAGCCCGGTGTCACTGCCGCCGAACGGC
This sequence comes from Sturnus vulgaris, assembly GCF_052056855.1. Classification (NCBI taxonomy): domain Eukaryota; kingdom Metazoa; phylum Chordata; class Aves; order Passeriformes; family Sturnidae; genus Sturnus; species Sturnus vulgaris. The sequence continues at coordinate 11,149,769 of NW_028276170.1, forward strand.
TGCTCCCAGTATTCCCAATAAAGCTTCCCAGTTTGCCTGGTCCTTTTTATTGGGGGCCAGTGGGGTAGGACTTGGAGGGACCCCGCAGGGGGAGCCATGATTGGGGGGGGTCGCAGAACTGGCCCCAGCATGCATCAGGAATGGGGACCCCCAGGAATGGTGGTGTCCCCCCATTCTCACCCTACTCTGGGGGACCTTGGGGGGACCCTGAACCCCAACACGACACCGTGCCAAACCCAAAGGTGCCAGGACCCCAATAAACAAACAGGGGAATTTGGGGAGGGGGTGCATGGGGGGGTGCCCAGGCTGGCCCAAGAGCCCAGCGCTGCCCCAGCCCGACCTGCCCTGGCTCCATCCCAGCTCCTACCACAGGATGTGATGGTGTTGGGAAAACAGGGGGGGTGAAGGGTGGGTGCTGGGCCCAGGGGGAGCAAGAAAAGGGATGGAGGGGGGCTGAGGAAGGACTGGGAGAAGGACTGGAGAGGAGGCAGGACTAGAAAGGAGGTGGTGTGGGACATCTCTCAGTGCAATTTGGTGGTCCCAAGGCCCTGACCAATTCTTTAGGGGTACCAGCCACCTCTTTTCCCATGCTCTTCCAGCCCTTTTCCACTGTCCCCCAGTCAACCACCCCGACCTCATGCTTCTTTTTGAGGTTTCCAGGCCCCTCCTGCTATCTCTGGGAGTCCCATTCCCCTTTCCTTCAATTCAGGCACCTCTTGAAATCTTCTTTCTGGTGGAATCCCAAAGTATTGCGATTTACAGTGTGCAGTTTTGGAGAAGGACAGCTGTGTCTGGCTTTCCTCTCCCTGTTGTGGCCTCTCACCTGCCCCTGACACCCTGGGGGTGCTGGGATTTCCCTGCTGGGGACAAGGACGTTCATTCCCTTCCAGGAGCCCAATGCCCGGCTGGGGCTCCAGGGCAGGGGGTCCTTGAGCAGCTGCCCCAGAACCTCCGCCAGGGTCTCCCAGCGCAGCCGGAGCCGCTCGGCCTGGGGTCCCCAAAGGCCTCAGCGAGCCCCAAGTCCCTGCCAGGAACCCTCAACTCCCTCCAAGCCAGCATCCCCCACAGCCCCTGCAAGTTCCCCCCATGGCACCGGCCGTGGCCGTGTCCCCACATATCACTGGCCATGTCCCACCATGTCCTCACCCATGGCTGTGTCCCCACCATGTTTCCATCCCTGTCACTGTCCCCCACATCTCCATCCACGCCCGTGTCCCCCCATGTCCCCAGGAATGGCCACGTCCCTCTCCATGTCCATGTGTCCCCATGTCACTCTCCATGTCTGTGTACTACCATGTCTTTCTCCCTACCCAAGTCTCAGTTCAGTGTCTTTATTTTTATCCCAAGATTGGATGTTTTAAAGAGATGAAGAGAAATGAAAAGCAAATCCAGCCCAAAATAAAAGGATTTCTGTGTCCATGCTGGCTGAGAATCCAGCAGGGAAGGAGTGAGGGAAGAATACTTTTGGAGGTGTTTCCACCCCACTGTCTCCAAAATCTTGGTCTTTGCCCCAGTTCATCACCATTTTGCTGTGGAAAACACCCTTGGACAATCAAAAAATCAAAAATCAAAATCCTGGAATCTCTGAGGATGGAAAAGACCACCAAGACCATTCAGTATTCCTTGAAGCCACCAGAAGATAGGACTGAAAACAGAAGATTTTCTGGGGTTGAACATCAACAAATTCACTCTCCCCAAGGAATTCCCAATGTTGGTTTCCATCCCAATGGACGTTCCTGTCCCTGCATTCATCCAGGGAGACAGGATGATGCACAGCCCCCCCAGCCAGGTGTCTTCCCAACACGGATCACCAGGACCACGGATCACCAGGGCCCTGCCCAACGGGGGTCACTGGGGATCATCCAACACCGATCCTCCCATGGGGGATGGAGCTGGAGCAGAGCACGAAGCTCTTCCCACACTCGGGGCACTCACAGGGCTTCCCTTAGTGGAGCCTCCGTTGGTGTCGGGTCAAGTCGGAGCTCCTGGAGAAGCTCTTCCCACACTCAGGACACTCGTAGGGCCTCTCCCCAGTGTGGATGCGCCGGTGCCTGATGAGGTTGGAGTTCTGCTGGAAGCCCTTCCCACAGTCGGGGCAGCGGAAGGGCCTCTCCTCTGTGTGAATCTGCTCATGTACAAGGAGATTGGAGCTTCTCTGAAACCTCTTCCCACACTTGGGACACTCGTAGGGCCTCTCCCCGGTGTGGATGCGCTGGTGGTATCTCAGGTTGGAGATCTGTCCAAAGCTCTTCCCACATTCCAAGCAGGTGTAGGGCCGTTCCCCTGTGTGAACCACCTGGTGCTGCATTAGACCAGAGATGTCTCTGAAGCTCTTCCCACATTTCCCACACTCGTAGGGCTTCTCCCCAGTGTGGATCACCCGGTGCCGGATCAGATGGGAGCTCCACCTGAAACCCTTCCCACATTCCAAGCACTTGTGGGGCTTCTGCCTTCCAGGAGACTTCTCCACCAGCTCTGAGCTCTGCCTGGATCTCCGGCCGCCTTCCCGGCTCAGGGAGGGTCTTTCCTCCTCACAGCTCACTGGGCTGGGTTTCCAGCCCCTCCTCCTGAGGGATCCCAGGAAATTTTCCTCCTCCGCCATCTGCCCACCCCATGGGAATGAAGAATCCTGGTTTGGGGAAAAAACAAGAGGGGACTGCCTTGAGCTAGAGGTTCTTCCAACCGATGTGCAGCTGAGGAAGACACTGGGCATCCTGTGTTTGTAAGGACCTCCCAAACACCCAGACTGATCACAAAAATCCTCCAAATATCAAGACGCAGATCAAAAACTCCCAAAAAACCAAGATTCAGCCAAAACCCCCTGCAAAATATAAAGATTCAGGCCCAGCAAAAAAACAAAGCACCACGTCTTAGCCCAATAAAGCTCAGAAACAACAAGGTTCACCCCTCTGAAAATGGTGGATCCCCCTCTCCAGTCACCTGCTGAATGTGGAGGGGGGGGCCAACACGCTGGGACTGGAGGGACGCTGTAGGTTTGGAATCTTGTGCTGCTTCCCATTTCTGCTCCTCCTGTGTCTCTGCTTTTCTTCACATTCCTCTTCCTCCTACTATTCCTCCTTCTCCTGCACAATCCCACCTTCTCCTCCGATATGCATCGTTTGATCATTTTGTTCTTCAACTCTGCTTGTCCCTCCCTCCTCCTGCTGCCCCCAGGCCCAGCACCCACTGCCGGCTCCCTCTTCCCCCCAAACCCACAGCATCCCAGCGCAGGAGCAGCGATGGAGCTGGGGCAGCTCGGGCTGGGGCAGCGCTGGGCTCTCGGCCGCTCCCGCCCGCACTCGCTCCCCACTGCAGCCGCTGCCGCCACCACAGCGCGGGGGGGCCCGGCCTTGGCGCTCCCCCCCTCCCACCTCCCCAAATTCCCATCCAGGGGGGCGCTGGGGCCAGGAGACAGACGAGTGACAGATCAGGGGAGCTGGGAAGAGTCGGCAGCCAGAGAGCACTGAAAATCTCAGCAGGGACTACAGTGGCATCTTCGGGGACTGAACATGGCAGGGCACCCGTGGAGGGTACAAAGGAAAAGCCAGGAAGGGCTCCTGGCCAGAGGGATGAGGATCCCAAAATATCTCTGAAGGGTCCCTTGGGAGCATGTTGAGGGAGTTTGCACATTCTACCAGAGGTAATCAAGGACATAGAAACCCAGCAGCACAATAAGGGAAGTCCAGAAGGGATTTAGACAGCAGGGGATGGATGGTGTTGGTGTGCTGGGAAGGGATTGGGTGAAGGGGAGTGTGCAGGAATATGGTTCAGGCAAGAAGAAGCAGGAAGAATCTTATGGTAAGAAAATGGAAGATGGAAAAGAGGAGGAAAGGAAAACACTGAGGATGGGGTTGTTTTTCAGCAGGGTTTGATTCTCAGAATTTCCCAGCTGCTGCAGATCCTTTGTATCCCCGGTTGCCAGGACAGGCACACAAGGAGGTCAGGATTGCAGGGGGTTTCTCTGTGCTGGGCAGCGGCAGGAGCGGGCGCAGAGGGGCGGCACCGGGAGCACGGGCTGGGGGCCTGTGGGGAGCTGCGGGGCCGGGCCGGGGCTGTGGGGCAGCCGGGGCTCAGCGCCGGGCGCTGCCTGAGCCCAGCACCCCCCGGCAATTGCAGGCCCGGCAGTGGCCCCCGGCCCCCAGGAGGCTGCGGGACGCCCCGGCCGCTGCCCGGCCCCGTGGAGCTGCCGGCCCTGCCCGCCGGGGGGGCCGCGTTTGGACACTGCGGCAGGACAGGCACCGGCTCTGGGATACGGGCTGGCCACGGCAGCCACAGCACAAGGAGCAGCAGCACAAAGGAACAGCTGGGAAATGGGGATCGGACATGCAAGGATCCAGATTAGCTTTTAAGCATTTTCCTTGGGTCACTGCAGAAGGGAATGATTTAGCAGAAAGCTCAGCAGCTGTCAGAGGATGAGCACCCCCAGGCACTGAGGGGGCTGCAGGAGGGGCAGAAGAAGCCCCTGGAGCACTTGGTCACAAAGGCACAGCAGGGGAATGCAAGAAGGGAGGAGGAAAAGGCCAAGGGGAAGGCAAAGGCCATGGCAGAGTTTCTACAGCCCCTGAGGGATGAACCCCAGGGCCCAAGGGGGCCCCAGCACCCAGGGGCTCTCACATCCTTACACCATCTTCAACCAGGTGCCCTCCTCACACTGACACCATTCAGGACTTGATGGCAAAGATGCTTTCTGGGGATGCCCACTTACACAGGATGGTAAACTGGATTTTGCCTTTGAGTGGGAACAAGAGGTAGAAGGGAAAATGGAAAAGACATGGACGGTCCTTCTGCAGGGATGCAGGGAAGCACCAGCCTTATTGGGGCAAGCCTTGCAGAAAATATCACAAGAATTTACCCCACCCCCAGGGATTGGGTTAATGCAGGATGTGGATGACTTGCTGCAATCAGGAGGACAAGAAGTGGTAGAAGAAGCCTCTGTGAAATGGCTGAATGTTCAGGCTAAAAAGCATCTTTGATTATTTGAAAATACAGCGCAAATGGTGGAGAAAAAAGTAAAATATTTCGGACATATTTTGACTCAAGGTTTGTGGTGTATTAACCCAGGGAGGGACCAGGGAATCTCAGAAGCAATATTACCCAGCACTAAAATGGAACTGGGACAATTCTGAGGATTAACAGGGATTTGCAGAACCTGCATTGAGGATTCTCTGTTCCAGCCAGAATATTGTACGACTTTTTAACCCCAGACAGCCCTAGTATTATGGTATGGACATAAGAAAAAGAACAAAACTTGAGAAAATGAAAAAACAAAGTGATTGACGCCACAGCCATGGCTCTACCAGAGTCAGAAAAGAAATTGGAATGGGATGTGGATGTTAAACAGGGCCATGCCAAAGGAATTTGGAATTCCCGGCTGCAGGAGCAGCATGGGAGGGCACCACTGACCCTGCACTGAAGGCAACGCAGCAGCAGCCAGGGCTCCACATCGGGCCAAGCCCCTGGGCCTGCCCACAGATCCTCTGCTGAAATCCTCTGCCTGGGCACCCTCCTTTGGCATCTCCACACACTGGGGCCAATCCTTGCTGCCACTGCTGGAGCTTCGCTGCTTTCTGTGCCTGCACTGCCACAGCTGCTGGGGAAGACAACGGCACAATTCCACTCTGCCCCTCAGTTACACTCACACACTGGGCTGACGGGGATTCCATGGTCGGAAAATATACCGAGTGTAATTTTAAAAATCTATTTCTATACTCAGGCTTCATGTGCTTTGCATTGGGGAAACGAATTTTAAAGAGATTTCTAAGGAATGTTCCTCCACTCAACAGAGAGGAGTTTAACATCTGAATAGACTGGGAATAGCCCAAAAGATACTCACAAAGATAACGACCCTTAAGGCCATCAGCAAACATCAAGGAACACCCACCCCAGACACTGCCCCTGGCATAGTTGGAGATGCCTGGTCTGCAAAAGGCTGAGAAGGAAATCCAGGAGTGCGGACCTAATTAATATAGAGGGGAAGAAATTTGGGTCCGATAGGAAATTATATAGTAACAACTACACAACTTGGAAGCAATGAACATTAAACCAATGGATTTCTATGGGTTCAAACTGTAAAAAGTTAAGGGAAAATCTAGTAAAACTCACGTGTCATGGAATGATTTTCTCTGCACACCCGGGCTATTTGTGGATGAAATGATTTCTGCTACACATCCTGGCCAGAATCAAGCAATTCCTTGATTCTCTAACAGTAGAAATGCTGTTGAAGAGTTTTAGTTCTTCCCGCAGTTTTGGTGACAAGACTACACCATTAGAAGGTTTTTTCTTAATAATCCTACTTTTATAAGATTCATTCCAGGCAGAGTCAGGAGAGCAGCTTTAGAAATGCAAATTAACTCTGCTGAAGAAATGTATGGACAATTTACCAAACTATTCTTGCCTGGGGGAGGAATTTTGCAGATTTCCTCTGTCCCCCACTCCAAGCTCTGCCTGCCTGCACAGATGGAATTTGCACAACTAAAGGCAGAGCCCATAGTGAGGATATCTGACTGCAACAGAAACTGGTTAAGCTGCAAAGGGAAACAGCAAACGCAGAATGTTGGGAAGACTTCATGAAAAAAAGCGGGGGGGAAATCATCCCTCTCTTCACTCCAACCTGTGCTGTCACTGTCCAGGTTATATAGGGTGTATTGGGGCACTGGGGTGCTTTTGCAGCCACAAGTTCAGGGAAATGAGTTGGAAATTCGAGTATGTGGCGATTTAATTAGAAATGCAAACTAACACTGCTAGGGCAATGTGTGCAAGATGTACCAAACTCTTCTAGCCTGGGGGAGGAATTGGGCTGATTCCATCTGCCCCTCACCCCAAGCTCTGCCTGCTTGCACAGATGGAATTTGCACAACTAAAGGCAGAGCCCATAGTGAGGATATCTGACTGCAACAGAAATTGGTTAAGCTGCAAAGGGAAACAGCAAACGGAGAATTTTGTGCAACCTTCATGAAAAATAGAGGGGGGGGGGGGAGTATCATCCCTCTCTCCAGAGCACTGGGGTGTTTTTGCTAATCCAGAGAAACCAGTTGGGGATCCAAGTATTTGATGATTTCATAAGATTAACGTGGTCAATGGATGCAGCCCTGGCTGCAGGGAGCACCCCAAAACTGGAAAAAAGATGAACAGACACCAGAACAAATCCTACACCACCTGGACCAGCCCCAGGTAGCCCTAACGAATTCATATCAGGAGACAGAGAAGTCATTTATCATTTCGATGGCATAATTAGATTACACAATGTCCTCAAAATAACACCCAACCAGACAGCTCCAGCTCCTCACCTTCTTCCCGACCAATCCACTCAGATGAGGAATGCAACGTTTCCCGATGGAATGGAATCAGATGATCTATTAACAGAAAGTGGAGAAGTTTGTGGAAAATTAAATGACTCAAACTTCTGTTTGCAAACAGATCACAAAGGAAAAGTGGTGAAACAGATAACAAAGGAAGTGAGAAAGTAGCTCATATTCCGGTCAAATGTGGAAAGGAAGGGAATGGGACACGTTTTCGTGGTTTCCTGGCAGACCATGGGTGAAACGAATGCTGCTCCTCCTCTGACGTGCTGCAGAAATTCTCATCTTTTTACCATGCACGACACCTTGCGTCAAACAGGATGCAGGAAAAGAGATTGAGTCGATGGAAATTAAAAGTTAGTAAAGGCAATTCTTGAGAAAATGAGAGAAGGAGGGATTGAAAGCAGTAAGATTAATATCGTAGTAGGAGTGCATATTAGGAGGGACATGCTGTAGGTGGATCGGGAAGTCTGAACCCTCCAAGTACCTCAGCCAGTAGGGAAGTGGAGAGGGAGGTGCAGAAGGGAAAATGAGGATAAAAAGGAGGCAGCGCTTTAGAGACCGCATGGCAAATGCCGCATGGCGTCTCCCTTTGTTCATCAATAAAGTCACTTTTACAGGACTCCTCTGTCTCCTTTGGATACACAAACCTCTGGGCACGGGAATTTTCCCGCACAGCCCCGGGCACAGGGCAGACACCTCTGTGCCACCCACAGCAACCGGGACGAGCCAGCGCTGCTCCGGCACCGGCTCCTGCCGAGGCCCCAGCGGGAAGGAGACCGCGGGCAGCCGCTCCCGCAGCGCCCTCAGCCCAGCGCCAACACGGGCCGGCACCGGCACAACCAACCCGCCAGAGCCCCCTGCCGCCCCCGAGGCCCGCAGCGAGCCCCGAGCCCCCGCACAACCGAGCGCGGCTCCCACCTGCGCTGGGGCCGCCTCCGAGCTCCGCCGCCGCCTCCCCGGGCTCCGGCCGCTGCCGCCGCTGCCGGGCCCGCACAGACGCTGCCACAATGGCGCCTTTGCTGCTCTGCCCAATCAGCGCGCGACAACCAGGAGTGACATTGGCACAATCAGCCAATGGCAGCGAGGGCCGGGCTCTGCACACGGCCCAGCCTCGGCCCGCGCTCTCAGGGCCCCCCGGGCTGTGCGAGGGCAAAGGCGGAGATGAGGAACAGCCCTGGAACGGGCCCGGGCCCGAGCCGCCATTGGCCTGGAAACACAAACAAAGTTCTCCGCAGCTCCCGGCACGCCTTTCCCAACCCTGTGTGAAGCAGCGGGAAGCCCTGGAGCCTCACTTCTCCTACCCCTAATTAGGAGCGTCTGTGCATGGCTTTGATTTCCCCCAAAACAGAAAATTGTCCCAAATTCATGGGGATGAGTGGGGGAGGGGAGAAATTTCTGGCAGAAAACTCCAAAAACTCAGAGCGGGATAATGAGAAGTAAATGGAGACCCTTCAAAACAGCTTTCCCTCACCCCTCCCTCCTTCCAGCTGCACCCCCTACCCCGGCATTGCAGGGTGGGAGAAACGACGCTCACTTTTATAATTTTAAAGGTTTATTAAATCTTAAAAAAATGTAATAGTGGACTGGTGAGAAGCGACAGGTGTTGGAAAGGATAAGGATTTGACAGGAAGGTCTCACAGATATGTTTGTGTAACAGAAAGGTCTTTGAATGTAGAAACTGAATTAGGAATACAAATCATAGCAAATTTTGATGTAGAAGGAAAGAATTGCTGAGCCAGTCTGACTGGGTAACCAGAAGGCAAAGAGCAAGTGAGTTGGAAGTGGCTTTTATGATTTAGAGCAAAGGATAAACCACCTCGAACAAAAGATTTTGGAAAAAAGTTTTTACCAATCAAAAAGATTTTCAGAGACAAACAAGAAAGCCAATGTTACAAGCAGAGAAAATATCTCAGAATTTTCCACTGCAAGAAAACTGAAAAAGAACTTCTAGCTTAAACTGTAACATAGTAACCTTTTGTGATTGGACAATCGTAACATGAATATGGTTATGTCAGTAGTAAGGACAGGCTATAGGTAACAGTAAAGGTATCGATTGGGTGTCATGTATTGAGATGCTCTGTAATGAAAGGTATAGAATGCATTGTAACCAGAACTAGAGATGCTTCAGAGGAACCTACAGCTGTGGCTGAAAAGGCTCCATGACCCGTGAATTGCTGCATCATCTGGATACAATAAACAGCATTGGAAAGAGCCACCTGGAGCCCCACATCCCTCATTTCTGGCTCTTACACAAATGCAGAGCTGAGTCCTTTGTTTGAACTGCTAAAAGGAGACTCAGACCTTTTATCACCTAGAAGACTCAGTTCACAAACTCATCAAGCCCTGCAGGGCAGAGCTTAGCAAAACGGCAAGGTGCACTATGTGCACTTCTTTTCATATTTTTGGCACAGCTAAACAGCCTCATGCTTTGATACTTCAATGGGACTCCGATGAACCAGACCCTTTGTTTATCATTGAATGGATTTTTTTGCCACACCAAGCAACCAAAGCCATCAGTACCCAACATGGAATGATGGCACAGCTGATTGTTAAAGCCCGACAGAGACTAACTTCCCTGGCAGGAGTGGATTTTTCCACTATTTACATGACTATTACCACCTTTTATTTGGATTGGATATTTCAGGAATCTGAGGCTATTCAGATGGCCTTTGCTGAATTCAGCGGGCAAATTTCAATACACCCACCAAAGCATAACCTTTTAACCCCTTTATTCCAATTGATAGAAAAACCAAACAGAAGTGAAGTCCCACTTAAAGCTTTAACAGTATTTACAAATGGTTCTGGTCGCTCTCATAAATCAGTGGTGGTATGGAAGAGATCCCTCACCTGGTGCTCGGAAATCAGATGTGTCCACAGTTGAGGGGTCTCCCCAAATTGTTGAACTAGCTGCTGTTGTCAGAGTTTTAAAAAAATTTTCTGATCCCTTTAATTTGGCAACAGATTCAGCTTATGTTGCAGCAATTGTGATGACAGCTGAAGCATCAATTTTGAAAGAGGTTGAATATTCACAACTCTTTTATTGGTTACAGCTTCTTGGTTTTTCCTTAGAAAATAGAACATCTCCTTATTTTGTTATGCATATTCGATCACACACAGACCTTCCTGGATTTTTGGCTGAAGGGAACAGGCAGGCTGATCTTTTAGCAATGCATGTACTAAATTCTGTACAGAAGATGGACCAAGCTAAATTGAGTCATTCATTTTTTCTCCAGAACGCTGCTGCTTTGATTCAGAACTTTGGCATTACTAAAGCCCAAGCTTCAGTAATTATCACTGTTTGTCCTGACTGTCAAAGGTATTATTTTCCTTCTATTGCAGGAGGTGTTAATCCCCGAGGGCTTCAAAGCCTTCAAATCTGGCAAAGAGATGTTACCCATTTTGCTGAGTTTGGCCGTTTAAAATACATTCATTCCTCCATTGACGCCTTTTCTGGCGCTCTTTTTGCATCAGTCCATTCAGGGGAAACAGCTAAAGATGTCTGGGGACACTTTACTGCTGCTTTTGCAACTCTGGGTGCACCTTCTGAGGTGAAGACCGACAACGGCCCAGCTGATACTTCCCATCGAGCTGCTGCCTTTTTTGCTCTATGGGGAATTAGTCACAAAACAGGTATCCCTCATTCCCCAACAGGCCAATCTAGCATTGAATGAGCTCATGGCTCTCTTAAGCGTCTTTTAATACTACAAAAAGTGGGAGCTGGAGATGGCACCCCTGCCGAGAGACTGCAGAAAGCTCTTTATGTTTTTAACTTTTCGAAATGTTCTTTTATGGACCCCAATCCACCAACTGTTCACATTTTAATTGTAATTCACAATTGCAACATAAGGAAAGGCCCCCTGTTTTAATAAAAGATCCAGAATCCGGTAAAATATTGGGGCCTTATCCTTTGATCACCTGGGGTCGAGGTTTTTCATGTGTCCTTACAGAGAATGGTTCCAAGTGGATCCCTGCAAATAATGTGAAGCCATTTCGAGAACCCCTGAATGCAGCACTGGAGGATTCGCCTTTAACTGCAGCACCTGAAGACCCACCTGTAATACCACCATGGAAGGAGGACACCCAGGAACAGGACTTTTAACTGAGGTTGACTGTGTTAGACATGCTACTCTGCAAAATAGAGCAGCAATCGACTTTTTGCTTTTAGCACAGGGACCTGTGGCTGAGGAATTCGATGGGATGTGTTGCCTTAACCTTTCTGACCACTCCCAGCCCATCTATGCCAGCATTCAAGCCCTGAAAGAAGGTGGGAATAAACTTCGGGTAGATAATGGGTACGACTGGCTGAACTGGCTCTTAGGGCACTGGGGACTCACTGGCTGTGCTAGGAATTTAGTTAAAATAGGTTTGTATGTATTAGGCATCATATTATGCATTGTAGTAGTTATTCCTTGTATTTTACAGGGTGTTACGAATTTAATAGACAAATCGCTTAAGAGTGTATTTTTAGTTAAAAGAAACGGGGGAGGTGTGGATATGGGTAATGCAAATGAGACTGATAGTACTGCAGATTTAATCAGCAAAAGCAGCCTGACAACGAGGATGCCTGGCAAGAGCAAACAGAGACCTGACTGCAAGAGGACTGGATCAAGTCTGGGTTATGGGAAATAAGATTTTACTAAGTCCAAATTGGGAGGAATGTTGAATTTGTCTTTACAAATGAGTTGTGGATCAGCCTGTAGATAAGGCTAGCACTGAGAGATAAAAGAAACAATGGGATGGATTCCACTGATTGATGAATGGAAAGAGATATTTGCCTTTACAAACAAACTGTAGGGCTGCTGATAAATGAAATTGGATATCGAAAGATGAAAGAAGCAACGGGGGGGAAACTATGAATTCTGTAAGAATTAAAAATTAAAAGGGAGGGTTATACATTAGAGGGGAATTTCAGGTATCAGGCGTTCCGGGAAGTCTGTGCCTCTCAAGTACCTCAGCCAATGGGGAAAGAGAGAGGGAAATGCGGCCGGGAAAATAGGATAAAAAGGAGGCTGCGTCCTCCAAAAATTTGAGAGATGCCAGGGGAATGTCCCATGGCCTCTCCCTTTATTCGAATAAAGCAAAAAGGACTCCTCTGTCTCCTTTTTGGACATAAACCTCTGGTGTTTGTGGATTAATTTTCCTGACAAAGGTGACCCGGGAGAGGGACCTCGCCCCCAATATCTTGGGCGATCCTGGTAGGGTTTTTTTGAAAGGGGGAGGGATATTTGGAGCTCACCCGAAGTATCTTTGGGTCTCCCTGTTTGTGTATTTCGGGAGGCGGCGGGCGGAGCGATGTTTGCATCTTGCAGGGCTCCAGAGCTGTCCCGAAATCCCCTTTTGGGGGATCCTGCGGGGTCCCCGGGTGGTTTTTTTGGGGATGTCTGGGTGGCGGCTGCAGACAGAGCCCCGGCGGTGGGTGGGGGATGGAGGTCCCCGGAGCCCCGTGGCGATCGCCCGGGACTGGCAGGGCGAGGGGAGCAGCCTTGAGGGGGGGAAAGCGAAAAGGGGAGAGCCCCGGGAGTGCCGGAGCCTGGAATGGGGGCCTGGAGAGGGGGGACCCCGAGAGCCGGGAGTGAGGGGAGCCTGGAGAAGGGGCAGCTCGGAGAAGGGATGAGCCTGGAGACGGGGAACCCCTGGGACACCAAAGTGGGGATAGAAAGGGGGGGACCCCTGTGAGCCCCGGCAGGCCGGAGCAGGGAGTCAGGTGAGGAGGCGCCCCTGGGAGCCCAGAACGCTCGGCATCCCTTAGTGCCACCCAGAGAGGGGCACCCATGGGACCCTCAGCAGCCCAGAGAAGGGGGAACCCCAGAATCCCAAAGTGGGGAGACCAAAGAGGGGGGACCCCTGGAATTCCCGGGAAGCCTGGAGCATCGGGACACCCTGCAGAGGAGGGACCACCACATATATGCAGGATCCAGGGCATCCAGGACAAGGGGATCCCCAGAACCTCATAGTGGGGACCCCTGTCTTGGGGTGACTGTATGATGCCTGTACCCACAAATCGTCTGTTCTGTTGGTGTTGGATATTGAATTCTGCAGTTTTAAGACTGGTTCCAGAAGTGAAGGGTGGGAAAGAAGAAGTGCAGAGTTTGTTATCAGAGACTGCACAGGCTCCCCCACATTCCTGCTCACAGACTGTGTTGTCTGCAGTGGACAGCCAGAGAGAGCTCTCTTTTTTTTGCTTTTGGTTAATTTTTCTGCCTAGCTGAGGCAGAGAATCTCCCTGGACTGTGTGTTTTGGGTTTTTTTCCTGGAACTGTTTGAACCTGCTCTGGACTGAAAACCCAGAAGGGCATCGGGAGCTCACACCTGTGGCCCACCAGGCCTGGCCTGGGCCGTGGCATTTCCCAGCACAGGAGGGACTGAGAACAGACTGAGTGAGCCGGGCAGCCCAGGGAAAGAACTCTTCTAAATCTGTCATCTCTTGGGAACAGCGAGGGGTTTTGCTGTTTGGTTTTGTTCATTTTTGTGCTGGGAGGTGTACTGCCTGTTGAATAAACAGTTTTTTCCTTTTCTACTTCTCTCCGAGGGAGTATTTATTCCCGAGACAACTGGGGGAGGGACGGCTTGAATTTCTTTCCCAGAGGGACTCCATTTAGAGGTTTCCTCACAAGTTTGCCCTAAACCAGGACAAATACTTCTTTGGCACCCAACGCGTTGCAAGAAAGTGGAAAAGAAAACCTGATCTGATTGCATTTTGGTTTTACTTACTCTGTATTGGGGTAAAGCAGTCAGTAACCATGTTTTTTGAATTCATAATGTCTGTCAGGGTGAAGGCCTTTATGTGTCTTGGGTCCCTAGACTTTTTTGAGGTTTTAATACCTTTCTGGTCTCTGGGCTTATTTTCTTATCTGGAGATGGCTCCAGTAGTGTCCCTCATATGCAGTTTTTTCAGTAGAGGAGGACAAATTAGAATAGCTGTTGTGCTGGGCTCAGTGATTATGATTTATAGAAAGTTTATAAAGCTACTGAAGTTTGTTCCAGATATTTATGGTTCATGGTTTCTTCATCCAACCCTGCATCCCATTTCCAATAGCCTGTTTTGGGAATTCATTAGTAATTGCATCTAGTTTGTTAGAGGAGGAGCAGGGGATGAGGCTTTTTTGCCTTTCCTTCTTCTCCTTTGAATCTGTTAAGTCATTTTTTGAGGATCTTCACTTTCCCCTGAATGTCAAGGATACCACTGTCCTGGTATTTCATCTGGTAAGCTTCCTCTGCACAGTCTGCAGCCTCTCTAGAATGAGGGCTGAGGTGTCCAGAGGAGCTGATGGGACCCCTGACCCAGGAGTAGGCCCAGGCATGGAAAATTCTGAGTGGGATGGGGAATGGGAGAGAATGGGCAGAACCCTGAAGAAATTTTCTGATCCCCCAGCCTGGGAATTTTCACGTGAACAAATTCAGAACCCAGATGAAGTGGGGAAATATCTGGAATAGAAGGTCCATGATGATTCTAATGAGAAAAAGATCATTGCAGTAAGCTGGGCCCTAGCATATGCTTATTGCACACTGCTAGATACCGTAGGGCAGCAGAGAGAGGCAGGGGGGCAGGGAGATAAATCAGCCAATACCCCAGTCACTCAGGCTGTAGCTAAACCAGACAGTGAGCCTAAGCCACTGGCAGTTGCTGTGGGGAGGAAGCACACCAGCAAAACTGATCGGCCAGTGGGTGATGATGATCCAGGGGAAGGATCCTCAAAGTGAGCTCCTGGTACAAAATCAGAAGTCAGAGCAACTGAGACAGGATCAGAAGCCAATATTGAGTCCTTATCCCTGAAAGACCTTCGTGGCCTGAGAAAGGATCACACCTGATGACCTGATGAATCTATAATTAGCTGGCTGGTCCGTCTTTGGGATGCTGCAGGCGAGGCCACAATTCTGGATGGCACTGAAGCCAGGAATTTGGGGTCCCTGTCACATGATCCCGTTATTGACCAAGGAATGGTGAGGGGGGCTAATCCTCAGAGTCTCTGGGCACGGGTCCTGGGAAGTGTGGCATAAAGATATCTGTGTGCAGATGATCTCTGTATGCAGCAAACCCAGTGGGAGACCATAGAACAAGGGGTTCAACGCTTGAGAGAAATGGCAGTGGCAGAGATTGTTTTTTCAGATGACCTAACAACTAGGAATCCGGACTTGGTACCATGTACATCTGTGATGTGGCGAAAACTTGTACGACTTGGGCCACAAGAATACGCTTCTGCTTTAGCAACAATGAAGCTGGAGGAAAGGGAGGAGACCGTGCTCGATATGGAGAAGAAGCTCCGAGCATATGCAGATGCCGTGCATGGCCCAACACATGCCAGAATCTCAGCTGTGGAAACACTTCTACAGAAATGAGAGGATAAGATAGAGGAGAACCACAGGAAACTCAGGGAGGAGATGAAAGAGGGATTTCTCCAAATCTTGGCTGTACAGATCAAAAGTTCTGGCCCCAAACGTAAACGTTCCCCAGATGGGGAGAGAAGACCCTTCTCACGAGCTGAGCTGGATTCTGGAGAAAACATGAAGAAGAGGGATGGAAAATCTACTGTTGCTCTGGTAAAACTGGTGCTTGAATTGCAGGACAGTGAGATGCAGAGAGGGATTTCCACAAAAAAAGGTGGAACTTCACCAAACTTCACCAAAAAGGAAGCAGCTCCAGTTGCCGGTAGTCAAACTGCCAGGTATGATGATGATGATGATGACATGTCCAATCCCCTTGAAGGAACCTCCAAGACATAGCTCAGGAAAGAAGAATAACCAGGCTTAGAGGGGCCCTGCCTCTAGCCAGTGTCCTGGGGTACAATGCAAAAATGTGTATTCTATCACCATCTGTTAAAATGTGGGAGGGGTGGTGATCCTTATCTCTGTGGGAGATATCCTCTGCTGATGTGCCATCTGATAAGATGGGGGGATGATCATCGTTATCTATTCACAACCCATCCCTCCTCCAGAAGATATATTCTGTTAATGGGCCATTAAGTCCTATTGTGTGACTGATAAGATTACATCACCCCATTGGGAGATGCCCCAACCAGGGGCAGGAGCCAAGCCTTTCCTACCTAGATAAAAAACTGGGGTTTGGGACCCGAGGGCAGACCTTTATACTGGATCCCAGAGGAAAGTCGGACCTTTTTCCACATCATCGCTGGATCTTCGGAGGAAAACTGCACCTTCTACAGGAGCACTGCTTCAACAGAACCACATCTGTCATCCAGGAGGACTGCAGCCACCATTTATACGGACTGCTACCAACACCCTGACTGACAGGGTGTCAGGTTGTATTTCTGACTGTGTTGGTGGTTGTTTCTTTTATATTATTGCATGTATTTTATTTTTTTCTCTTTTCTCCTATTAAATTGTATTACTGACTTGGAGTCTCGCACTGGTTTTACTTTCAAACCAACACATTAATTGGCGCCCAACGTGGGGCACGAAGGGTGCTGAGGAAAGTCAGTATTACAATTTTGTTTTCACCATGATTCTCAACATGCTTACATGGGTTTTATATCTTGCTCTCTATATTTTTCCACACATGGGGAACTATCTGCCAGCTGTAATGCTCCTGTGTAGACCAGGATATGGTATAAAAATTGCTTTACTGGCCTATTATGTCTACTGCATGATAACCTCTGAGGCAATGAACATAATCCGGAATATATACTCGACTTTGTTTGCTTGTCCTAGTCTAGGTTGCTACATCCGGGGTTTTAACAATCACACCCAGCCCTTGGGGGGAGGGGTAAAGGATGATTTTTTCCAATCTTTCCGGCCTGATACAGTAGTTTTTGGAAATGTTGAGTTCCCGCTGGATGCTAAGGACAGCACAATATTGTTGTTAGTTCTGCTTTGTCTCCTCTGCACAGCCTTTACAGCCTACAACATGCTTAGAAACAGAACACTACATGGCGTATTGATGCGTATTCTTGAGGAAGAGGAAAAAAGAAACAAATCAACTTCGTCCACGACTGCACAGAATGTCACAAAGAGGAGAAGAACCAAACAAAAAGCAACAGTGCCCGTGTCTATGCAGACTGCCACAAAGGAGGAAAAAGCCAAAAGCGAAGCAACAGTGTCCGTGTCTACGCAGACTGCCACAGAGGAGGAAAAAGCCAAAAGCAAAGCAACGGTGTCCGTGTCTATGCAGTCTGCCACAGAGGAGAAAAAAGCCAGAAGCACCATCAGCATCTCCACACAAACCATCACTGAGCCAGAACAGCCTAGACCAGTAGCAGTTGCGCCCGTTCAGAAGAAGAAATCAAAGAGCAAATCAGTTCGCATAGTGACTGACGAGGACGTGGCAGGACCTTCGCACCCAGCAGAAGTGACAGAGCCAGAGATCATCACTCGCTCTCTATCCCTGGGTGAGCTGCGTGACCTGCGGAGGGAATTCACCCGCCAGACAAATGAGTCCATCTTGACCTGGCTGCTCCGCATCTGGGACGCTGCAGCCAATGACACCATTCTGGATGGATGTGAGGCCAGGCAACTGGGATCTCTGTCCCGGGATGTGGTCATTGACCAGGGGATTGGGAGAACCCAAGAAACTCTCAGCCTCTGGCGGCGACTGCTGACAAGTGTGAAGGACAGATACCTTTGTAAAGAAGATCTTCAGGTGCACCAAGGAAAATGGAGCACAATAGAACAAGGTATCCGATGCCTGAGGGAATTGGCCGTGCTGGAGATCATTTTCTCAGAAGATGAGAGATTTCCTAAGAGCCCAGACTGTGTCCGGTGCACGTCACAGATGTGGTTGAGATTTGCACGACTTGGACCAGAGATGTATTCCCGTTACCTGGCAACGCTGCAGTGGAGGGAAGGTGAGGACATGGTAGGCGTCTTGGCCAATAAACTAAGAATTTATGAGGACACTGTCACAGCCCCATTTCGTACCCATGTCTCATCCGTGGAAACACGGCTGGTGGAGCAAGTCCGAAGCCTGATTGAAGAGGGCCATCAGAAACTAAAAAAAGAACTTAAGGAAAACAACTACCAGATCTCTCCTGAACCAACAAGAGTTTCTGCCATTAGGAGCCGGCGTTCCTCAGGCAGGGAGAGAGGACACACTCCACGAGGTAACCTCTGGTTTTTCCTTCAGGAGCATGGAGAAGACATGAGGAAGTGGGATGGAAAACCCACCTCCTCCTTAGCAGCCCGGGTACGGGAGCTGAAAAGAGGGACACCTACCCCAAGAAGTTCATCTAGAGTCAATGCTGCTCCAGTCTCTCGTGTACAGAACTCCAGACAGTATCAGAATGATGATATGACTGATCCTCTTGAAGGAACCTCAAGAACCTATTTACAGGGAGAGAGCAACGTGTACCAGGATCAGGAATAGAGGAGCCCTGCCTCTAGCCAGGTAGAGGAGAGGGATAATCGGATCTATTGGACTGTGTGGATCCGATGGCCTGGCACATCCGACCCACAAAAACATAAGGCTTTGGTTGACACCGGCGCCCAGTGTACTCTGATGCCATCAAAGTATGTAGGAGAAGAATCCATCTCTATTTCTGGGGTAACAGGAGGATCCCAGCAGCTGACTGTAGTGGAGGCCGAAGTGAGTTTAACTGGGAACAGGTGGCAGAAACACCCCATCGTGACTGGCCCAGAGGCCCCATGCATCCTTGGCATAGACTATCTTAGAAATGGATACTTCAAAGACCCAAAAGGATATCGCTGGGCTTTCGGGATAGCTGCTGTAGAGACAGACGGCATTAGAAAACTGAGCACCTTGCCTGGTCTTGCAGATGACCCCTCTGCTGTGGGACTACTGAGAGTTGAAGAGCAACGGGTACCAATCGCCAGAACAACAGTACACCGCCGGCAATACCGTACTGACAGAGACTCAGTGATTCCCATCCATGAAATGATCCGTAAACTGGAGAGCCAAGGGGTGGTCAGCAAAACCCACTCACCCTTCAACAGCCCCATCTGGCCTGTGCGTAAATCTGAAGGAGAATGGAGATTGACCGTAGACTATCGTGCATTGAATGAGGTGACTCCACCGCTGAGCGCTGCTGTGCCGGACATGCTGGAACTGCAGTATGAGCTGGAGTCCAAGGCAGCAAAGTGGTATGCCACTATCGATATCGCCAATGCATTTTTCTCCATTCCTCTGGCAGCAGAATGCAGGCCTCAGTTTGCTTTCACCTGGAGGGGTGTGCAGTACACCTGGAATCGTCTGCCCCAGGGGTGGAAGCACAGTCCCACCATCTGTCATGGGCTGATCCAGGCTGCACTGGAGAAGGGTGAGGCCCCCGAACATCTACAGTATATCGATGACATCATTGTATGGGGCAGCACAGCAGGGGAAGTCTTCGAGAAAGGAGAGAAGATTATCCAGATTCTGCTGAAAGCTGGTTTTGCCATTAAGCGAAGTAAAGTTAAGGGACCAGCTCAGGAAATTCAGTTTCTAGGAGTCAAGTGGCAAGATGGACGTCGTCAGATCCCAACAGAGGTAATTAATAAGATCACTGCTATGTCTCCACCTACCAACAAGAAGGAAACACAAGCCTTCCTAGGTGCCATAGGCTTTTGGAGAATGCACATTCCTGAGTACAGTCAGATCGTGAGCCCTCTTTACCTGGTTACCCGCAAGAAGAACGATTTCCACTGGGGCCCTGAGCAGCAGCAAGCCTTCGCCCAGATCAAGCAGGAGATTGCTCATGCAGTAGCCCTTGGCCCAGTCAGGACGGGACCAGATGTGAAGAACGTGCTCTACTCTGCAGCCGGGAACCATGGTTTGTCTTGGAGCCTGTGGCAGAAGGTGCCTGGTGAGACTCGGGGTCGACCACTGGGATTCTGGAGCAGAAGCTACAAAGGATCTGAAGCCAACTACACTCCCACAGAGAAGGAGATCTTGGCCGCCTATGAAGGAGTTCAAGCTGCCTCAGAGGTGATTGGCACAGAAACACAACTCCTCCTGGCACCCCGACTACCAGTGCTGGGCTGGATGTTCAAGGGAAAGGTGCCTTCCACACATCACGCCACTGACACCACATGGAGCAAGTGGATTGCCCTCATCACTCAGCGCGCCCGTATTGGGAATCCAAATCGCCCTGGGATTCTGGAAATAATTACAAACTGGCCTGAAGGTGAGACTTTTGGATTGTCTTCTGAAGAAGAAGAGGAACAAGTGGCACGTGCTGAGGAAGCCCCACCATATAATGAGCTACCGGAGGCTGAAAGACGATATGCCCTCTTCACTGATGGTTCCTGCCGAATTGTAGGCACTAACCGGAAATGGAAAGCTGCAGTATGGAGCCCCACACGACAAGTTGCACAAGCTACCGAGGGACAAGGTGGATCGAGTCAGGTCGCAGAGCTAAAAGCCGTCCAGTTGGCTTTGGATATTGCTGAACGAGAGAAGTGGCCAAGGCTCTATCTCTACACTGACTCATGGATGGTAGCTAATGCTCTGTGGGGTTGGCTGGATCGCTGGAAAAAGGCCAACTGGCAACGCAGAGGGAAACCCATATGGGCAGCTGAGATTTGGCAGGACATTGCTGCCCGAATAGAGAAACTGACCATAAAGGTTCGACACGTGGATGCACATGTACCCAAAAGCCGGGCTAATGAAGAACATCACAACAACGAGCAGGTGGACCGAGCTGCCAAAGTGAAAGTATCACAGGTGGATCTAGACTGGCAGCACAAGGGAGAATCATTCCTAGCTCGTTGGGCCCATGATGCCTCTGGTCATCAGGGGAGAGATGCGACGTACCGATGGGCCCGTGACCGAGGGGTGGACCTTACCATGGACAGTATCTCACAGGTCATCCACGACTGCGAGACCTGTGCCGCAATCAAACAGGCCAAGCGGGTAAAGCCTCTGTGGTATGGTGGACGATGGTCAAAGTACAGGTATGGGGAAGCCTGGCAAATTGACTACATCACCCTTCCCCAAACCCGCCAGGGCAAACGCTACGTACTGACCATGGTGGAAGCAACCACAGGATGGTTAGAGACCTACCCTGTGCCTCATGCCACTGCCCGGAACACCATCTTGGGCCTAGAAAAACAAGTCCTTTGGAGGCATGGTACCCCTGAGAGAATTGAATCAGACAACGGAACCCATTTCAAGAACGGTCTTATCAACACGTGGGCCAAAGAACATGGCATTGAATGGATATATCATATTCCTTACCATGCGCCAGCTGCCGGGAAAGTTGAACGGTGTAATGGACTCCTTAAGACTACTTTGAAAGCACTTGGTGGTGGAACCTTCAGAAATTGGGAAATGAACTTGGCCAAAGCCACCTGGATGGTTAACACTCGAGGGTCCATCAATCGAGCCGGTCCTGCCCACTCTGAACCCCTGCACACAGTGGATGGGGACAAGGTCCCAGTGGTACACATGAAAGGTATTTTAGGAAAGACTGTTTGGATTAATCCCACCACAGGCAAAGGCAAACCAATCCGTGGGATTGTTTTTGCTCAAGGACCTGGTTACACTTGGTGGGTAATGCAGAAAGATGGGGAAACCCGTTGTGTACCGCAAAGAGACCTAATTTTTAGTGAGAACTGTATGTAAGGTTTCATTTTGTATTATATATCTGTAAGAGGGTATTGGTTTGGGTGTGATGTAGATGGTAATAGAATAAGGGGTGGATTATGTCCTGGGGTACAATGCAAAAATGTGTATTCTATCACCATCTGTTAAAATGTGGGAGGGGTGGTGATCCTTATCTCTGTGGGAGATATCCTCTGCTGATGTGCCATCTGATAAGATGGGGGGATGATCATCGTTATCTATTCACAACCCATCCCTCCTCCAGAAGATATATTCTGTTAATGGGCCATTAAGTCCTATTGTGTGACTGATAAGATTACATCACCCCATTGGGAGATGCCCCAACCAGGGGCAGGAGCCAAGCCTTTCCTACCTAGATAAAAAACTGGGGTTTGGGACCCGAGGGCAGACCTTTATACTGGATCCCAGAGGAAAGTCGGACCTTTTTCCACATCATCGCTGGATCTTCGGAGGAAAACTGCACCTTCTACAGGAGCACTGCTTCAACAGAACCACATCTGTCATCCAGGAGGACTGCAGCCACCATTTATACGGACTGCTACCAACACCCTGACTGACAGGGTGTCAGGTTGTATTTCTGACTGTGTTGGTGGTTGTTTCTTTTATATTATTGCATGTATTTTATTTTTTTCTCTTTTCTCCTATTAAATTGTATTACTGACTTGGAGTCTCGCACTGGTTTTACTTTCAAACCAACACAGCCAGGTAGAGGCTGGGGAAATCCAGGTTTTTTGGACTGTGTGGATTCGTTGGCCTGGCACATCAGAACCACGAAAATATGAGGCCTTGGTCAACCCTGGCTCACAGTGCACATTGATTCCATCAAGGCAAGTGGGGGCAGAATCTGTTTCTATCACAAATGAGAGCATGTGCCAAAGTCAATAGTCTGGGTTTAAAGAAGAGTAAATGAGAGGCAGAGAGAATGACAAAGAGAGAAAAATAGAAATGGAATAGAGGTGGGGGATGAGAAAGAGAGTGACAGAGACAGATTAAGTAGAAAACCTCACCACTCTGTGGATCCCAATGGCGTCCTGTGGATGCTCTACATCTCTGTCTTCTTGGTGCTCAGGGTCCCCCACAAACACGGAGTTCAGGGGGTCCATACACACTTGGGGCAGGTGGGAAGGCCCAGGTTCCTCCCCTGGCAGGGACAAGTCTGACACAGGCTCTGGCAGCAGCCTCTGGCTCTGCTGCATCCCTTTGCATCAGGAGCAGTGCTCTGCTGCAAGGCCTCAGCAGTGAGTCTGGGCAGCGCTTTGGGGCTCTTGGATGGATTCTGGCACCTCCTCAGCTGCCCCTCACGGCAATGTGCCGTGGATGTGGCCCCAGGGTGGGGATTTTCCAGCAGAGCCAGTTTGTGTGAGGGAGGATGGGTGTTCAGTGCCTGTGGGCAGAGGTTCCCCCACAGCCCCAGAACTCTCCTCCTCCCTGGCTGGCTGTGGGCAGTGTGTGCAAACGTGGCCTCAGCAGATGAGCCTGTGGGCTACGGCCTCCCCCAGCCCCAGCCTGGCCCAAGCTGATTTTCAGGACAGCTGCTGGCTTTGGCTTTCTTTGGATACATTCTCCTGCCTCAGTTTTGTGTCCTTGTCCCTAGACCAGAGGCAATTGATCAATGGTGTCACCTTGATGGTACCTCAGGTGCTGTTAGGCCGCTCAAGTCCCAGGCCAAAGCTGCAGACAGGTGAAGGAGGGCTGGGCTGGGGTGGTCTCAGCCTCTTTATTCAGTTCAGCCATAATGTGCAAATCTCCTTCCTGGCAGCGTTTAAGCCATTCCCCATAACATTTCAGTGTGTGACACCGCTGCTGTGCCCCGAGCCCTGTGAGGCCCAGTGGCCCAGGACAGACCCCCCGAGCCCCACAGTGCCAGGCCTGGCTTTGCCGGCTGGGCTGTGCGGGGCCAGAGGAATTGGCCGGATGGACGCAGGCAGGGAGTTGTGGTCAGCGGCTCCATGGGCGGCTGCAGGCCGGGAATGAGGGGTGTCCCTCAGGGAGGGCTCTGCCTCGGCCCCGGGGGGGCCCAATGCGAGGGCGAGGGGCTGGGGGGGCCATGGGGGCGTTCGATCAATGGGGAGGGCCCGGGGAGTGCTGAGAAGGGGGTGGTGAGTGGGGGGGAGGGAGGGGTCCCATGGATTTGGGGGGAGTCTTGATGAGTGTGGGGGGAGTCCCATGGATTTTGGGGTCCTGGTGACGGGGGGGGAGCGGTGAGTGGGGGGGGTCCCATAGATGGGGGAGGGGCGGTGAGTGAGGGGGGGGGGGTCCTGGCGCCCTGGGGTGGTCCCAAGTATCCGGGGGGGTCCCAGCGCTTTGGGGGGGTCGGTGAACGGGGGGGCAGTGAATAGGGGGAGCCCCGGTAAATTGGGGGGGTCCCTGGTGATAACCGGAGGAGGAGAGGGGGGAAAGGAGCGAGCCCCAAGGGACTCCCCCCGGTGCTGGGGACACCCCGGTGCCCCCCCAGCGCACGGCCCCCCCCATTCCCGCTCCTGTTCCCGGGGGAAGTCAAAGGGGAGGGGCGGAATCCCCGGGATGGGCAGGGGGGGCACAAAGGGGGGTCCGGGCCCTGTGCACCGGAGGGTGGTCGGTACACGAGGGGGGGGTCCAGTCCCGGTGCCCGAGGGGGCGTCCCGGTGCCCGGTGATTCGTGAGGGGGTGTCCGGTGATTCCTGGGGAGGTCTCCGGTGGTCCTGGTGCATGACGGGGGGGTCCCGGTGACTCATGGAGGGGTCTCCGGTGATCTCGGTGCCCGAGGCTGGCGATGTTTGAGGGGGGGTCCGGCGGTCCCGGTGCACGATGAGGGGGTGTCACTGCTCGATGGGGGGGGGGGAGTCCCGGTGCACGGTGACGGTGCTGATTGATGGGCGAGGTCCTCTGGTGGTCCCGGTGCCCGGTGATTGATGGAGGGGGTCTCCGGCGATTCCTCGGGAAAGGGGGGGCGGTCCGGTGATGCCGGTGCACGAGGAGGGGAGAGAGGAAACTCGAGGGTCCTGAGGGGTCCCGGTGCACGAGGACGGTTAAATTCGGGGGTCCTGGTGCTCGGAGGGGGGGTCGGTTCCTGGTGTGTGACACAGAGAGAGACCCCGGTGACACTGGGGACCCTGGCACGGGGCTGGTGACACTCAGGGGCTCCGGGTGGCACAGAGACTCTCCCCAAATTCTCTGGCACGAGGTCCTGGTGGCACGAGGGGCTCTCGGTGATACGAGCAGCTGGTGGCACTCCAGGGGCTCCTGGTGGCACAAGGAGTTGGGGGCACTTGAGGGGCTCTTGGTGACACAGGGCTCTCGGTGTCACTCGCGGAGCCCTCGGTGACACGAGGAGCCCCCCAATTCATCTGGGTGACACAAAGAGCTCCCCAAACTGGTCTGGGTGACACGAGGAGACGGTGGCACGAGAGGAGCCCTATGCACGAGGATCCGTTGCACGAGGACCCCCAAAATTCCTCGAGCGAACCCCCCCGAAATCCTCACGCGAGCCCAATTCCCCCCCTCTCCTGCTCCTCACCCCGGGGGTCTCCGGGTGATCCCGCCCCATGTCCTTCCCTTTCCCCCAGGACTGGGAAGGTCGGAGGGACTGAAGGGGGGGGTGCAGGTGCGGGTTTTTTCGGGGGGGTCCAGGCGGCCCCCGGGGCGGGGTCAGTGCTCAGCAGCGGGGCCGCGCCGCTCGCACCCGTTGGCCGAGATCGGAGGGGGCGGGGGCGGCCCGGGGACCCCCCTGAACCCCCAAATCAGACCCGGGTCTGCTGCTTTAGTCCTGTGCTCCCAGCGCTGATTTTTCTCTTTATTCAGTCTTTTGGTGTATTTTTTTTGCTAAGATTTAATAAACCTTTAAAATTTTACAAAGTCAGAGTCGTTTCTCCCACCCTGCACTGCCGGGGTAGGAGGTGCAGTTGGAAAGAGGGAGGCGTGTGGAAAGCTGGTTTGAAGGGTCTTCATTTACTTCTCATCATCCTGCTCTGAGTTTTTGGAGTTTTCTGCCAGAAATCTCTCCCCTCTCCCACTCATCCACAGGGGTTGTGGGGCAGTTTTCCCTTTTTGGGGGAAATTAAAGCCAAGCACAGACGCTCCTAATTAGGGGGTAGGAGAAGTGAGGCTCCAGGGCTGCGCGCTGAGCCGGAGGCAGCGAACACGCAGGGCTGGGAAAGGCGTGCCGGGAGCTGCGGAGAACTTTGTTTGTGTTTCCAGGCCAATGGCGGCTCGGGCCCGGGCCCGTTCCAGGGCTGTTCCTCATCTCCGCCTTTGCCCTCCCACAGCCCGGGGGGCCCTGAGAGCGCGGGCCGAGGCTGGGCCGTGTGCAGAGCCCGGCCCTCGCTGCCATTGGCTGATTGTGCCAATGTCACTCCTGGTTCTGGCGCGCTGATTGGGCAGAGCAGCAAAGGCGCCATTGTGGCAGCGTCTGTGCGGGCCCGGCAGCGGCGGCAGCGGCCGGAGCCCGGGGAGGCGGCGGCGGCGGAGCTCGGAGGCGGCCCCAGCGCAGGTGGGAGCCGCGCTGGGTTGTGCGGGGGCTCGGGGCTCGCTGCGGGCCTCGGGGGCGGCAGGGGGCTCTGGCGGGTTGGTTGTGCCGGTGCCGGCCCGTGTTGGCGCTGGGCTGAGGGCGCTGCGGGAGCGGCTGCCCGCGGTCTCCTTCCCGCTGGGGCCTCGGCAGGAGCCGGTGCCGGAGCAGCGCTGGCTCGTCCCGGTTGCTGTGGGTGGCACAGAGGTGTCTGCCCTGTGCCCGAGGCTGTGCGGGAAAATTCCCGTGGCCAGAGGTTTGTGTGCCCGCAGGAGACAGAGGAGTCCTGTAAAAGTGACTTTATTGATGAACAAAGAGAGAGGCCATGCGGCATTTGCCATGCGGACTCTGAAACGCAGCCTCCTTTTTATCCTCATTTTCCCTTGGCATCTCCCTCTCCCATTCCCCACTGGCTGAGGTACTTGAAAGGTTCAGACTTCCCGATCCGCCTACTGCATGTCCCTCTTAATATTCACCCCTACTACGATATTAATCTTAATGCTTTCAATCCCTCCTTTTCTCATTTTCTCAAGAATTGCCTTTACAAACTTTTAATTTGCATTGACTCAATCTCTTTTCCTGCATCCTCTTTGGCGCAAGGTGTCGTGCATGGTAAAAAGCTGAGAGTTGCTGCAGCACATCACAGGAAGAGCAGCATTCGTTTAAGCCGTGGTCTGCCAGGGAACCACGAAAACGTGTCCCATTCCCATCGTTTCTCCAGAATATGAGCTATTTTCTTATTTCCTTTGTTATCTGTTTCATCGCTTTTCGGTTATCATCTATTTGCGAACAGCAGTTTGAGTCTTGTAATTTTCCGTAAACACCTCCTCTTTCTGTTAATAGATAATCTGATCCTATCCCATGTGAAATGTCTCCTTCCTTATTTCAGTGGATTGGTCGTCAGGAAGGTCAGGAGCTGGAGCTGTCTGGTTGGTTATTATTTCGAGGATGCTTTTTATCCTAATTATGCCACTCAAAGTATGGATGGATTTTGTGTGTCCTGATCTGAATTCGTTAGGGTTCCCAGGGGCTGGTCCATGGTGTTGTAGGATTGGCTCTGGTGTCTGTTCATCTTTTTTGCGTTTTTGGGTGCTCCCTCCATCCAGGGGTGCATCAATTGACCACTTTTCTCTAATTAAATCACCACATACTTGGATTTCCAACTCATTTCCCTGAACTTGTGGCACCAAAAACACCCCAGTGCCCCAATACACCCTATATAACCTGGACAGTGACAGCACAGGCATGAAGATCCTGGTTCATTGTGCACACATTGCCCTATCAGTGTTAATTTGCATTTCTAAAGCCCCAACCTGGCTGTGCCTGGATCCAATGCTTTTATTCCTGAGCAGACATTAGGTGATCCACAAGTGCACCCCCATAATCTGTTTTCTTTTTCTTTTCTCTTTTTTTTTTTAACAATTTTCTACTAACTGTTTATGTGTTAAAGCCTCACCATTAATACTCTTCTAGTTTTGCAAAATGCAACATAAAGGTGAGCATCAAGAAACCCTTTCTGAAATTCTGCCATCATTAAGAGCCACCCACAAATACACACAAAGAAATTCTAATGCAATCAAGATTTTTCTACTTCTTCTCCTAGGAGTAAAAAGTGATTCTCACACCCCTGGTCCAAACCTAACTGACAATCTAAAAGTAGGATTGCTATGCAGAATTTTTCTAATGGTGTAATCTTGTCACTGAAACTACAGGAAAAACAAAAACTCTCCAACAATATCTTAATGTTAGAGAGTCAAGGCATTACTTGATCCTGGTCAGGATGTGCAACAGAAATAATTTCATCCACACATAGCCCGGGTATGCAGAGAAAATCATTCCATGAGATGTGAATTTTACTAGATTTTTCCTAAACGTTTTAAAGTCTGAACCCAGTGAAATCCATTGGTTTAGTGTTCATTGCTTCCAGGTTGTGTAGTTTTTAGTGTTTGGTTTCCTATTGCACTCAGATTTCTCCTCTTCTGATGTTAATTAGATCCACATTCCTGGATTTCCTTCTCAGTCTTTTCCAGACCATCTGGGCCAGGGGCAGTGTCTGGGGTGGGTGTTCCTTGATGTTTGCTGATGTTTCCTTGATGTTTTGTTAAATGTCGTTCTGTTTGTTGGTATCTTTTGGGCTATTCCCAGTCTGTTGAGGTGTTAAACTCATCTCTGTTGAGTGGTCTAACAGTCCATAAAAATACCTTTTAAAATTTCTTCCCTGGGACAAGGCAGACCGAGCCTGACTAGTAAAATAGAATGTAATAGAAGTTTAGAGTTGGTATATTTTCCAGCAATGGAATCGCAGGCAGCCCAGTGTGTGAGTGTAATTGAGAGGCAGAGTCCTGGGTGGATGCTGTGAACAGCAAAGTGCCAAGGCAGGCTCTGTGCCAGCCCAGCTTCCTGTGGCAGAGATTTCACAAGAGACAGGATTCTGGCCACAGACTGCTTGAAATATACATCCCTTATCTCCAGCCCGCACTAGGTGGAGAATTCCCAGGGTAAGGAATTGCAAAGATCAATTCCAAGGGAGATAATTGAATATCTGCCCTGGCTCTGGCCAAAGGTTATAATGGCCGGATGCTTGGCCTTCAGCCAAGGGCACACACTGACTCAGAAAACACTTCCTAAATGCAGCAACATGTTGCATATTCATAGCCCTTCATGCATTATTCAGAATCATTCTCCCTCAACCTGTAAATCATTATTTTTTCCTTCCCTGGGGTTCTGGTGTCCCCTAATCCAAGAATGTGAAGAATTTCCTGATTATTTTTTCTACCATTCTCTGAGTTAGTTACATGAAGAAAAGCTTTTTACGTCAAAATGTTGTACTTCAAAAAAATATATTTATCGCAACTAAGTTCTGTTAATCGCGGAGCTAAAATAAACTATGTTCATACAGCAAAGTTTTCCACCATATAGCACTCATTGTAATATTTGAAAAAAGTCAATAATATAACATGTACTTATAACACACCTAGGATTCAATTTTTTTTCTGAGTATGGAAGAGCCATAGCTGTGGCACCAATCATTTTGTTATATTTCATTTTATTTGTTGCTTTTCTTCTGTCCATACCATGGCATTGAAGCTATTGGGTTTTAGAAAGTGATACAATGTTATGGGTAGAACAGACAACTCTCAATTCAGGTCCTGCAATTTCCTATTAATGCTCAGAATTCTTGCACCTCCTTTTCAGTCCTGGATTACTTCTGAGATTCTCCAGACCCTCTCTGGGTCAATACGCCACAAACCTTCAGTCAAAATATGTCTAACTATTTTCTCCACCATTTCCTCTTTTATTTCAAATACTCAAAGATGCTTTTTAGCCTGAACATTGAGTCATTTCACAGAGGCTTCTTCTGCCACTTCTTGTCCTCCTGATTGCAGCAAGTCATCCACATCCTGCATTAACCCAATCCCTGGGGGTGGGGTAAATTCTTGTGATATTTTCTGCAAGGCTTGCCCCAATAAGGCTGGTGCTTCCCTGCATCCCTGCAGAAGGACCGTCCATGTCTTTTCCATTTTCCCTTCTACCTCTTACTCCCACTAAAAGGCAAATTCTAGTTTGCCATCCTGTGTCAGTGGGCATCCCCAGAAAGCATCTTTGCCATCAAGGACTGAATGGTGTCAGTGTGAGGAGGGCACCTGGTTCAAGATGATGTAAGGATGTGAGAGCCCCTGGGTGCTGGGCCCCCCTTGGGCCCTGGGGTTCATCCCTCAGGGGCTGTAGAAACTCTGCCATGGCCTTTGCCTTCCCCTTGGCCTTTTCCTCCTCCCTTCTTGCATTCCCCTGCTGTGCCTTTGTGACCAAGTGCTCCAGGGGCTTCTTCTGCCCCTCCTGCAGCCCCCTCAGTGCCTGGGGGTGCTCATCCTCTGACAGCTGCTGAGCTTTCTGCTAAATCATTCCTTTCTGCACTGACCCAAGGAAAATGCTTAAAAGCTAATCTCGATCCTTGCACGTCCAATCCCCATTTCCCAGCTGTTCCTTTGTGCTGCTGCTCCTTGTGCTGTGGCTGCCGTGGCCAGCCCGTATCCCAGAGCCGGTGCCTGTCCTGCCGCAGTGTCCAAACGCGGCCCCCCCGGCGGGCAGGGCCGGCAGCTCCACGGGGCCGGGCAGCGGCCGGGGCGTCCCGCAGCCTCCTGGGGGCCGGGGGCCACTGCCGGGCCTGCAATTGCCGGGGGGTGCTGGGCTCAGGCAGCGCCCGGCGCTGAGCCCCGGCTGCCCCACAGCCCCGGCCCGGCCCCGCAGCTCCCCACAGGCCCCCAGCCCGTGCTCCCGGTGCCGCCCCTCTGCGCCCGCTCCTGCCGCTGCCCAGCACAGAGAAACCCCCTGCAATCCTGACCTCCTTGTGTGCCTGTCCTGGCAACCGGGGATACAAAGGATCTGCATCAGCTGGCAACTCTTGAGGATGAGAGCCTGCTGAAAAACATCCCCATCCTCAGTATTTTTCTCTTCCTCCTCTTTTCCATCATCCATTTTCTTCCCACATAGATTTTTCCTGCTGCCTCTTTCCTGAACCATATTCCTGCACACTCCCCTTCACCCAATCCCTTCCCAGCACACCAACACCATCCATTCCCTGTTGTCTAAATCCCTTCTGGACTTCCGTTATTGACTCCCTAGGTGTCCATGTCCTTGATTACCTCTGGGAGAATGTGCAAACTCCCTCACCATGCTCGCAAGGGACCCTTCAGAGATATTTTGGAATCATCATCCCTTTTGCCGGGATCCCTTCGTGGCTTTCCCTTTCTACCCTCCATGGGTGCCCTTCCATGTTTAGTCCCCGAAGATCCCACTGTAGTCCCTGCTGAGATTTTCAGTGCTCTCTGGCTGCCGACTCTTCCCAGCCCCCCTGATCTGTCACTCGTCTGTCTCCTGGTCACTCTCGGGTACCCAGTCCATGCCCGGCGCCGCAGCCACACAAGGGAGCCGATCACCCAAACTGAGTGAGGCACCTTCAGCTCCATTCACTGCCCCCCCGCCCCGGACGGGGCAAGGAATTCCGGTCGAGTCCCAAGGTGTGTGGGAAAATTCACATCACCAGAGGATTCTGTGCACAAAGAAGACAGAGGAGTCCTGTAAAAGTAATTTCATTCAAAAAAAAAGGGAGAGTCAATGGGCCATTTCCCAAGGGGTCTCTGCAATTGTTAGTAGACAGAGCATCCTTTTCATCCTAATTTTCCCAGCTGCATCTCCCTCTCTCTTTTCCCATTGGCTGAACTTCTTGAGAGGTACAGACTTTCCAATGCACCTGCTGTATTCCCCCCCCCCCCCCCCCCGTTAATATGCACCCCACTTTTGAATAGCTAGCGATATTCATGGCTCTGTTAAGTGTTTGTTCTTCCTCTGGGAGTTCATGAATTGAGCAGGACCTTGGCTGAGCAGCAGTCTGTGTGGTCAATTAATAACATTTTCTGACCCTGATGGCTTCTGCTGTCCGTTCCTTATGTCCACGTCCCCGGCCCTGTGTCCAAGCGGATTCGCAGCCTGTGTTTGTAGAGACCCTTTGCTGTTGTTCCTTGCATGGGGGTCCCCCGTTTTGGGGCCATCCCCCCTGGAGCAGGGTGTCCCGGCTTGGTGCAGCCCCGCCCCTCGGGCAGCGCTGAGCCAATGAGAGCGCGCGGCGGTGATGACGCAGCAGTGTCCAGGCAGAGCCGCAGCTCCCAGCGTTGCCCACCTGGAGCCACCTGCGCCCGGCCCGGGCCCCAGCGCCCCCCGGCAGGGGAATTTGGGGAGGTGGGAGGGGGGGAGCGCCAAGGCCGGGTCCCCCCGCGCTGTGGTGGCGGCAGCGGCTGCAGTGGGGAGCGAGTGCGGGCGGGAGCGGCCGAGAGCCCAGCGCTGCCCCAGCCCGAGCTGCCCCAGCTCCATCGCTGCCCCTGCGCTGGGATGCTGTGGGTTTGGGGGGAAGAGGGAGCCGGCAGTGGGTGCTGGGCCTGGGGGCAGCAGGAGAAGGGAAGGAGAAGCGGGGTTGAAGAACAAAATGGTCAAACGCTGCACGTGGGAGGAGCAGGTGGGATTGTGCAGGAGAAAGAAGAATAATGGGCGGGAGTGTGAGGAAGAGTAGGGACACCGCAGGAGGGTCAGAAATGAGAAGCAGCACAATGTTCCACCCCTCCCTGTATCTGTAGCCTCTCCCACAGCCCCAGGAGCGTTGCTCCCCCCATATGCAGCAAGTGACCGAAGAGGATGATCCATGATTTTCACAGGGGTGAATCTTGGTGTTTGTGAGCTTTATAGGGCTAAATGTTGGTGCTTTGGTTTTTTGCAGGGGCTGAATCTTTATATTTTGGAGGGGATTTGGGCTGAAACTTACTTTTTGGGGAGTGTTTGATCTATGTCTTGATGTTTGGATAATTTTTGTGCTGAATCGTGGTGTTTTGGAGGTTCTTATAGACACAAGATGCCAAATGACTTCCTGAGATGAACTTTGGAAGGAGGAACCCCCAGCCCAAGGTGCTCTTTTTTTTTTTCCCCTCAAACTAGGATTTGTCATTCCCATGCCGTGGGTAGATGGAGGAGGAGGAGGAAAAGCCCCAGAGATCCCTCACGAGGAGGGCTGCAAACCCAGCCCAGGGAGCTGCGAGGAGGAAAGACCCTCCCTGAGCCGGGAAGGCGGCCGGAGATCCAGGCAGAGCTCAGAGCTGGTGGAGAAGCCTCCTGGAGGGGAGAAGCCCCACAAGTGCTTGGAATGTGGGAAGGGTTTCAGCTACAGGTCCCAGCTGATCCGGCACCAGATGATGCACACTGGAGAACGGCCCTATGAGTGTGGGAAATGCAGGAAGAGCTTCAGGACTATTTCTCATCTGATGGAGCACCAGGTGATCCACACAGGGGAACGGCCCTACACCTGCTTGCAATGTGGGAAGAGCTTTGGGCAGAGTTCCCACCTGAGAAGCCACCAGCGCATCCACAGTGGGGAGAGGCCCTACGAGTGTCCCAAGTGTGGGAAGAGGTTTCAGACCAGCTCCAGTCTCCTCGTCCATGAGCGGATTCACACAGAGGAGAGGCCCTTCCGCTGCCCCGACTGCGGGAAGGGATTCAAGCACAACTGCACCCTCATCAGGCACCGGCGCATCCACACTGGGGAGAGGCCCTACGAGTGTCCTGAGTGTGGGAAGAGCTTCTCACAGAGCTCAACCTTGACCCGACACCAACGGAGTCACCACTAAGGGAAGCCCTGTGAGTGCCCCGAGTGTGGGAAGAGCTTCGTGCTCTGCTCCAGCTCCATCCCCAATGGGAGGATTGGTGTTGGATGGTAGAAAAAAACACAAAAACACAACAAACAAACAAAAAACCCCCCCAAACAAACAAACAAAACAACAAAAGAAACCAAAAAACCAAAACAAAAAACCCACCAAAATAATGATACGCACAGAAGCAATATAAAAACACCGAAATCAAACAAAAGGAATAGTCAGCTTCGAAATAAAGAATGGAGAAAAGTCATGAACTAACATTTCTCTTTTTTTTAAACTATGGAGAAAAAACTCTTGTTTCCTCTAAAACATGTAAAAATATTTTGAAGTGAATATGACTGTTCTAACTGTACATATAAAGAAAAGCATTAATATTAAAGTAAACAAATGTTAAAATTGCAGTAATCTCCTAGGTTTAAATAATAAGAAAACCCCTGCTGTCCCCCCAATAAAACAAAAAGGAAAAAACTCTATTCTCAAAAATGAAGTAAGGTTTTGTTTAAACTGTTATAATCCTTAAACTGTGCATCAGAAGTCAATATAGTCCTCAATAAAAGTTATGAGAAAAATTGTTAGTCTGTATAAAGGATTTTTAGATAGTAATCAGATTTCCATTCTCCTGGGAAGCTAATCACTGTAATATCAAAACAAGAAGAATCCGTTTTCTTATGAAGAAATCTCCATAGACTGAAAAAAAGTCTCCTCTTTCAAGTAAATGAGTGAAAAACTATTTTAGAGATGGTAGACTGAGTTGTTTTTGTACGTGTTTAGTATTAAAAAAAATGTATTGAAGAAAAAGCTGTAGCCTAAAGTTTTCTTCTAAGGGTTTTTTCTTATAGTTTCTAGTAATAAAATTTCTCTTTATACCATTTAAAGTAAAACCTGTTTTTTGTCTACTTCTTAATCCTCTCTCACAACAAAAAAATTCAAATTAATAAACCAAAACTACTACATTTAACCTCAGTGATTCCAGGATTTTGATTTCCTATTACCCAAGGGTATCTTCTGGAGCCAAATGGTGATTGACTGGGGCAAAGACCAAGATTTTGGAGACAGTGGGGTGGAAACTCCTCCAAAAATGTTCTTCCCTCCCTCCCAAGCACGTGGATCCTCAGCTCGCACAGACACAGAAATTCTTTTATTTTGGCCTTGATTTGCTTTTCATTTCTCTTCATCCCTTTAAAACATCCAACACGGGGTAAAAATAAAGACACTGAACTGAGACATGGGTGGGGACACGGGGGGACAATGACATGGTGGGACACAGACATGGAGAGTGACATGGGGACACATGGACATGGAGGGGGATGTGGCCATTTGTGGGGACATGGGGGGACACAGGCATGGATGGAGATGTGGGGGACAGTGACAGGGATGGAAACATGGTGGGGACACAGCCATGGGTGAGGACATGGTGGGACATGGCCAGTGACATGTGGGGACACGGCCACGGCCGGTGCCATGGGGGGAACTTGCAGGGGCTGTGGGGGATGCTGGCTTGGAGGGAGTTGAGGGTTCCTGGCAGGGACTTGGGGCTCGCTGAGGCCTTTGGGGACCCCAGGCCGAGCGGCTCCGGCTGCGCTGGGAGACCCTGGCGGAGGTTCTGGGGCAGCTGCTCAAGGACCCCCTGCCCTGGAGCCCCAGCCGGGCATTGGGCTCCTGGAAGGGAATGAACGTCCTTGTCCCCAGCACGACAGATTTCTTATTTCTTGCAGGTGCAAACGGTTCTCTTACCAGAATAGCTTGTTGTGTTCATTGTTTTCATGCTGAAGATTGTTTTCACATGGGAACAAGCAAGTAACTTAGCTGCACATAGAAATGACAGGCTAGCTATTAATTTAGCAGAGAGCAAGACCTGATTTTATGAAGCCTTTTATAATTTGTCTACCTGACTGCAACACCTCACCCTTTTTCATTAATTCAAGGAAGGCTCATATGTTCTGATGATAAAATAGCTCTCTCTTGTGAGGGTGTTATCTCATTAAGTTTATCACTGGTTATCTCTTAGATATGGGATAAGATACACAAAAGACCGATTACAATCAACAAAACTTAGCAAATTCTATCATGTCATTGACACAGGGTTTCACAGCATGAGAAAACAAAAGAATAATGTCCAGTGTCTCCTAGGGAAATGGGAATAAATGACCATTGTTTTAAAGTCCAAATAGTCCATTAGCTGGAAATGTTAATCTTTGACATCACTGAATCCAAGTGCTCTTGGATCCTGGAACAGGGAATAACTGAGGAAGGTTAGTAGGAACACTATACCATGATGTTGACACAAGGCTTTTGTTGGCAATTTGCCTGTAAATTTCCAGACACAGCCATGTCTTGGCAGTCCTGCTTCTGGTTTTGTTCTGGCCACGAAGGCTGCATGGTGATTAGGTTCTTTTTCTTCTCACTGGGCTTCATTTTCTTGGAGGCAACTGATGTTTGGCTGAATGAACAGGTGACTGCTTTGAACTTGTTGATGATAAAAACACATTCATACCTTCTCCTTAAGTTAATGACTTAATTAGTCTTTGTAAATTCAATTAATGAGGTTTACCTAAAAATATTTTCTTTTTTTTTTTTGTATAAATATTGCATTATTCATATTTCCTTAGGAGTTAATTTCCCCTTCTTTGTTTTAAAAACAGCATGCGTGACTCTTGCACTGAACATGAAGGGAACATCAAAACAAAACAATATATATAGTAAAACCAAACACTTACAGCAATCGGGAATAATTCAGATACAACAATATAAAACATTTCTGATAACAGATATAATTAATAACACATCTGAAATTACAGGATTACCAAGCACTACAACATTGTACCATCATCCCAGTGTCTGCAACAGCTGATAAGCCTCAAATCAGTGAAGAAGTGGATAATCATCACCGGAAAATGATTTGGGACGAAATGAGCGCAGAGCCGCCTGTGGCTGCAGTGCAGAGGCAGCTCCCAAGTCGGGCAGCAGACGGCGGGGGGGAAGCTCCGGGCCCCGCGGGGAGAACGGGAGCCTGAGCCGGCGGCGCTGAGCAGCGGGGGCTGCAGCCACCCGAAAGGGGGGTGGGAAAGCGCCACAGCGGGGAACGGGGGGGCTGTGATACCCCCTGAGCCGGGGCCTGAATCCTTAAAAACCGGAATAATCACGGACGGAGACCCTGTAACTAATTAAAGTTACAAAGTGGTGTGTTTATTCACCGGCACGGGAGTCACCTCCCAAAGGCGTGACCGCCCCGAACAAGGTTCTTTGCCCTCTATTTATTGCCCAAGATCTTACATACAATACATGTGCATAACCCCAGCACCTCCCATCCCCATCCCATATTAAAATGAGCCCATTCGTCCTTCACGTGTGCGCAGTTTTTCTCTTGAATTGGGTCGGTGCTCTCGAAATGGGTCAGTGGTCTCGAAGGATGAAGTCAGGAGAGTCTTCATCAGGTCTCTGTGACCCCCTGGAACAATCCAAGGCCTCTTGCTTTGTGATTAACTGTTGTGTTCCGTCAGCGGATTCAGGATCCAGGGTGGTGTGTCGGTGCATTGCCTCTCACAACGGGTCTAGAAATTCAGAAGGGACCCTGTTTAATAGCATACAGGGCTGACCAGTTTATGGTTCTAGGAATTGCTCTTTCCAGCCCCTTCACTATTAATTCCTGGTATTTTGTTAGCTGTGCTGCTCCCTCTGATCTATTAGCATTCCAACCTGGATCCTGAAGGGGAAATAAATCCTTAATGTCCTCCTGTGTTGTTCTGCAATCATCCTCAGCCAGATCTTCAGCCACCTTCAAAGCCAACTGCTTCTCTGAGTCTGTTAAAGAATCAAGCAGTAGCTGGAGGTCAGTCCAACCAGGCCTGTGCTGTCTAACCATAAACTTCATTCTCTTAGCAACACCCATTGGATCGCTCTGATAACTCTTAGCAATCTTTTCCCAGGAATCCAGATCCAATGCAGAAAAGGGAACTTTAACTGGCACTGTTGTTCCCTCAGAGGTTACTGTCTCCCTCAGAGGAGCCTCTCTAATTTGTTTTCAGGTCCTTGATGCTGTGGGACCCTGTGGGGAGGGCCCTTCCTCCTCACTGTCACTGGGGGTGACGGTGGGTACAGTCAGGTTGGCTCTCATGCTTTGGGAATTGGGGGAAATCCTGCTTTAATTCCTGTTCTCCCGAGGGAAGGTGATGCAGGGGATGAAGTGGGGATAGAGGCTGGAGTTGATGGCTACTCTGAATCTACTTTCTCTATCACCCCTCCCCTTTCCTGCCTTTTAGAGGGTCTTTTAAGCAATTCTTCTGTTTCTTTTTCCTGAGCTTCCATACTATGTATCTTGTCAGGATGTGTGCATCTTTGGTTTATTGAACACTTACTGCAACATCGCTTGGATTTTCCCCCGTTAGCTTTATTATCTTTTTCCAGAGCCAACACTGAAGGGTCAGATGGTGGCCTAATCCCACAATCCCTTTGCCACTTGTAGTGATTCCAAAGGGTGGAAAACATCAGCATAATAACCTCCTGCAATTTTTGTTCACGCCTAAGTAAAAGCATTAGCTGTAACAAATTTTTACAGTCAAGCGTCCTGGCTGGTGGCCATTTCACCCCTCCTCAAGTCTATAAAGTGGCCACCACTGCGGGCACAGCTTAACAAGCTCTCTCTTGGTTTCTGTACCACCATGGCCCACCAGCTCTTTCCAACGTGTCAAAATACATCCCAAGGGGCTGTCTTTAGGAATCTCTCTGCTCTCACTCGCCCCCATGCTGAGAGTTCCTCCTCTCTCAACGCCTTTTAATCTTGTCCCAACTCCGAAGCTTCACCTGGTGATAATCAGGTACAAAGGTACACTGAGCACACTCACCCCTAAGGATCTGTGCTGGTTTCTGTGGGGTTCCTGAAATCCCGTTTTCTAACAGCTCAAATATTCTATTGCTACCGTGTGCCTCCTGACCAGTGACCAATAAAATCCATATAACTATCTGGGTAGCCTTTTATTCCTTTCTGTGACAAAGATCGCAAATTCCATTTCTAGGTATCCTCCACTTGTATACTTGCCAGACCCACAGTTGTCGACAAATTACACAACGAAACACAACCCACGGGTTACAGTCACAGCTCCCCCTTGGACAGGGAAGTTCCTTTGGCCTGGGATCCCCCTCCCTGAACCTTCTATTCCTAGGCATATAATTTTACCAGCAGGAGAGAAAGGGAAAAGATAAAAGCAACTGAAGGAAAAGGGTTAACAGTGAAAGCAGCGAACCAAATCACTTAAGCTCTGCAATTATAATCTTTGACACAAGATGGCTGTGTTGCCTAAAGAATGAAACCTTTCCACACAAAATGGCGATATCTTTCTAAAATACTCACAACGCGCACTACACAACTAAAAAAAAAAGTTCCTTTTTATTCACCTCTAAAGGAATTAATGTATCACAACCAAACACTTCCAAACACTTCACTCACAACACTTTTACAAAATGGCAAAATTCAAAACAAAAATTCGTTTTCTCCCCCTTCAAATTTCTGATCACAGTTCGCTGGCAAACCAAACCTCTCTCGTTGTACCTTGGGCTGAATATTCACAAAGCCACGCCGAAAATCCGGCAAACTTCGGCCAAGGCACAATTCCTCTGCGGGGGGAGGGTAGCTCTGAACTCACGTCGCTGCCTCTCCCCTCCGCACCTAGGGACCAACAACAATTGTCAGAATAGTGCCCCACACAATGGTGATTTTAAAGCCTCACAAACAACTAACTATATTTTCTCGCAGTTAAAACAGCCGCAATTAAAACTTCGGGGTTGGACGGAAACCGAGAAATCTTGCTCAAAGCTGCAAACCCGCAGTACCGGGTACCGGGGTTACTCCGGAGTGTGCAGGATGTAATTTCAAACCGCACCCACACTGCTCGCTTCCTTTAAACACAAAACAAACAGCTTAAACACAAAACTGCCGCTCTCACCCGGTAATACACCGTTCACAATCTCACTGCTTGCACACACACAGAGCCAAAGCTCACACGCATCAACCAAAACTCACACACACACAGAGCCAAAGCTCACACACACAGCCAAAGCTCACACACACAGCCAAAACTCACACACACACAGCCAAAGCTCACACACCACCCCAGCCCCCGCGATTCAAGTGTAATACAAGTGCTTTGGGTTCCTCCGCCCTCCCGGGTGTATCCCTTCTGCTAATCAGCCGCAAATCTCAAAATTCTTCCACAACCTACACATACATAAATTCAAAACACATACACTACTTTGCGAACATGCTCCCAAAACCACACAAACCAAAGTACATACAGCACACCGCTAACCCACAGTCTAAGCACACAAAACAAGTTCCATCCACACGCTCAAGAACACACGCGCATCTGGAGCACACAGACTGTGATCACCATATTCTGCAACCCAAAAATGGAGTCACCCACACACCACCACTCGTGACGGATCCCTCAAGCTAAAAGCCCACCACGCTGCTTTTAAACCACAGATAGAACTGGAGCCACCACAGCTCCCGTACCACAGCCCTGCCATGAACGCTGTTATTGCCCTGCCCCAGCTCTGCCCACGCTGCCGGGCGAGCTCCGCTCCCGGCGGCCGCCACCGGCCCCGCTTCGGGACAAGAGTTCCTGGGGCTGTTACTGATCTCACCCGGAACACAAACCACTGCCAAATTCCACGGAAACTTACAAACAAATCCACTTCAGGCTTTTTCACTGCGCGCTTGACATCTCGCAGCATCTTATCAGTTTGCCTTTCTTAAAAGTGGTTATCTTTAATTTTTAACCATACCTTTTTTGTCCGTATCTCCGGCAGATCTCGTTCTTTCCCCCGGGGTGCCAGCGAGGAAAAGGAGCTCTCTTCCTAGGAAGATCCCAGGTGGGCGCCCAAGAGGGATCCCGAACCTCGCTGGCCCTCGGCCAGAGAGAAGAGAGTCCTGCTGCGGTCACCAAATGATTTACCAAAATAAGAGTATTGGCCTATTACTGATACCCAACTGTGACGGACAAAAGACTCTTTAACAATTTAAAGTTAGAAAGTGTATGTTTATTCAGTGCTGGACAGCAGCCTGAGGTAACCCTCCAATACACACTGCAAAATTACAGGTGATCACAGAGTCGATTTATTGACAAAAGCATCAAACAAATACATATTCATAATACCAGCCTCTCCCATCCCCCCGCTTCCTGTGGTAATTAGCTTGAATCGCTATTAAGCATGCGTGGTTGGCTTCTTGAATTAAGTCTGGGGTAGTTTTTGTGGGGAGGGGTCTTAAAAAGAGGAAGAAAGGCGAGTCTTCCTCGCCCTGAACTCTCGACCCTTTCTATCGACGACAATACAAATGGCTTCTGGGAGAACTCCAATTTTCCCTCCCTTCATGACTTTGAATAAGTTTCTGCTTGCAATTGAAACTACTTACTAGTTTCATCTGTTCCCGTTGCAAGCACAGCTGAGCAAACATAAAATGACAGTCAATAAATTATTTAAGTTTCAGATAACCATCTGAAGGCCAGTTTCTTCTAACTTCTATCTCTTAATTATTTTCAGCAAGGCCTATGTTTATTCAGCACCGTTTAATAAACTCTAGTAAATAACTAACTTTTAACTAATCCTAATTTCTCTACGACTAAGTGTTTCACTTGGGTGACACATTGTAGTGTATGCACCCCATGCCACAGCAGCTGTACACAAACTAAAGGGGGGACATTGGCTGGCCGGGAATAGGATGCTTAAATACCAATCGCTGTTATTAGAGCAGGATGGTGTTACCTTGGAAACAACTTCTGTTGTTAAGCCTGCCATGTTTCTGTCCTCCACCTTAACTGACGATGTGCCTGATCAGGACTGTTTGCAGACAATTGAAGAGGTCTATTCCAGCTGACCAGACCTGAAGGACATGCCCCTGGAAAATCCAGATCGGGAGCTTTTTACAGATGGCAGCTAGCCCAGAGAGGACATGAAAACATTTCAACATTTTTGTGTTGAAAATCTTTTGAAACATCTAAAACAGGTAATAGGAAAAGGAATTACTGACATTGTACAATCAGTAGTGAGCAAATATGAAATCTGCTGTAGAAACAACCCTGATATGAGGAAAAGAGTTGTGTTAGGAGTAACAAAGGCCAGGCATCTTCCTGGAGATTACTGGCAAATGGATTTTGCAGCATTACCAGGCAAACAGGGACACTGGTCCATACTGGTATTAGTTGACACTTTCAGTGGATGGCCAGAAGTTTTCCTCTGTCGCACTAACACAGCCAAGGAAGGAGTGAAAGTTTTGCTCAATTATGTAATTCCAAGGTTTGGGGTTCCCTTGGGGATGTCATCAGATAGGGAACAGCACTTTGTCACAACAGTGGTTAAAGAAGGGAGCCAGATTTTGGGAATTACTTGGGATCTGCACACA
The DNA here is from genome assembly GCF_052056855.1 of Sturnus vulgaris. Classification (NCBI taxonomy): domain Eukaryota; kingdom Metazoa; phylum Chordata; class Aves; order Passeriformes; family Sturnidae; genus Sturnus; species Sturnus vulgaris. Next base: position 11,191,656 of record NW_028276170.1, read on the forward strand.
CCTTACAGACCCCAAGCAAGTGGTGAAATTGAACGTATGCATGGGACCCTCAAAACACAAATTAGTAAACTTTGTCAGGAAACATCCATGACATTGGTTCAAGCCTTGCCTGAAGCTTTACTGAGTATCCACATCCAACCGAGGTGGAGGGATAACATCAGTCCCTATGAAATACTGTATGGCAGCCATATCAGATTCCACATGTTCCAGGTGAAATTCACATGAAGGGCAAACTTGATTCACAGAGATATCTGATGGCTTTGGCTCCACATTGCAGAAGCTCCAGAATTACATCCTGCTATCCAGACCCATAGGACTGGACACACCTGCACATCCCTTCCAGCCTGGAGATTGGGTCTATGTGAAGTGGTGGGACAGTGATCCTCTGCAAGCCAAGTGGAGAGGACCATTCCAAGTCCTGCTAACCACCCTCACCTCAGTCAAAGTTGCTGGCAAAGGATCCTGGATTCACTGCTCCAGAGTTAAGAAGGGTTCTGCTCCGGAAACTACTAAAAGAACAGAGATTGATGCAGATAAAAATATGTTTTCAATTATTCCTCTTTTATGCCCAAAGAAATGTTCATAACAATCATTATTCTTCTTTGCATGATAGCCAACTGTGCAAGACATTTCTACTGTTAGATATTTATCTATTATTAGATATTTATCTGCTGATAAATATTTCTTATTGTTATTTACTATATTTTAGATACTTATCCATTATTAAACACCTATTATTAGCAGATATTTAGAATAGAGACTTGACAAGGTAAAGGCCTTGTTAAGCCTTTAAAGGGGGGAAAAGATGCCTTAATTTTCAACTTTCATATTTTTCAGATTCTGTGCTGCCCTAGTGCGTGACTCTGAACTTCAAATAAAGTGTTAGCAAGTTCTCTTCACAGCTTAGTTAGACAAAACAATCCTTTTCCAGTCTGAGAGCCAAGGACACCGTTGCAGCTTCAGGCCCAAAAATTGTGAACAACAATGAATTGAGGAGAGCAATCTGGGTGAATGGGACTTCATAACCTGGAGCTCTAATTGGACAATTAACCCCAAGATGTAAATTGACCAAAACTGATAAAAGTGTGAAAATCTGTGACTGCTCGTCCATCTTGGGTAGAGCCACGGCCGGGCTCTTGTACTGCCCAAGGTGAATCCTTTGAAGGCCTTTTAGTAAAAACCTCCTTGACTCCTTTAACTCTGTCCAGCCTCTCTGGGCATCAGTTGGAGATTCCCCAGTGACCCTGGTGATCCGTGTTGGGAACACACCTGGCTGGGGGGCTCCACATCTTCCTGGCTCCCTGTGGACACCTGGATGAATGCAGGGGCAGGAACGTCCATTGGGACCCAAACTGACATTGGGAATTCCTTGGGGAGAGCAGATTTGTTGACTTTCAACCCAAAAAAAATCTTCTGCATTCAGTCCTATCTTCTGGTGGCATCAAAGAATACTAAACAGTCTTGGAGATCTTTTCCAACCTCAGTGATTCCACAATTTTGATTTCCTATTGCCCAAGGGTGTCTTTTGCAGCAAATACTGATGAACTGGAGCAAAGACCAAGATTTTGGAGACAGTGGGGTGGGAACCCCTCCAAAACAGGTTCTTTCCTCCCACCAAAGCACATGGATCCTCAGCTGGCATGGACAAGGAAATCCCTTTCTTTTGGCCTTGATTTGCTTTTCATTTTTCTTCATGGAGTAAAAATAAAAAAACAGAAGCTCTTCTCGGGATAAAAAACAAAGACATTGAACTGAGACATGGGTGGATGTAGTAATTATGTTGAGATAGACATGACTGGCATCATCAGCAGTCCTTTATTAAAAACTTGTCATGCCTTATTTCAATGGACTTCTCTTAGGCAACTCTGACTCCTTCCCTCATAGGCAGAATCACACAGCTCTGACTCCTCCTCTCCTCTCTGCAAGTTTCCTTCTTCCTTCTACATCACTGGCTATACCTCATCCTGTCCCTTACCCAGCCACCTAACCCTGTCTGTCACAACAACTTCTTACCTTATCTGCCCCTTGCACAACCCCATGTCCCTTCTCTCCTCACAGCACAGCCAGCAGACTCCACCCCAAACTGCAGCAGATCCTCAGTCTCAAGCTCCAACCGTAACTGTGACTGTGACTAGTGGCCAGCTAGCCCACTCTTTTATAAAACACCCATCCTCATTGGGCAGGCAAGGCTGTTTGCACTCCTCAGTAATCAGTACAGGTGTAATTCATTGTGAAAGATTGCCTTCTAGCCTTTCAACCTATCTTCCCACAAATTCCCCCTTTTTTATTTAATTAAAATAAATTGACATGATGACACATTCACATATTTCACCTCAGACTAACAGTTATACAATTGTTTGGGCAACACATCACAATAAGAACATATACTTGAAATCTCAGTTCTCAAATATCACAAGTATGCTTAGCTTTACTTCATGATTGTTTCTTTCAGCAAGTTCTTATATAAGAAATAATTGTCTGCATGCTGTAGATTGATTAGACATTTACTTTTTCCCAGAGCCGAGAGTCTTATTACTTTTCTCCTCACATATAACCAATTTATTCCGTTTTCATTACCCAAAGTGAAAGTTTACAGCAGCATAACAACCACATCCATTTCATTCTGATTGATTCTTCATTCTTTTCTCATTGATTGTTAGCTTTCTTTTTTAATTTACTTTGGTTTAGTTTGGCTTTTAGCAGTACAGAACATCAACCTAAGGATTCTCTTAGCTCTGAAATGCCTTTGTGAATTAAGCTTGATACATTACCCAGATTCACACAGTACATACCATTAAAGCTCAAAAAGCAGAAAGCTGCAATTCATAAACACAATATATATATTTCAGCATCAAATAGACACATTGCATTCAACAGCAGAACCACCATCTCCAGCTTTTCCTGTATCTTGTTCCTTTAATTACTTCACTTGTTCCTTCTTCAGCTGAGTTGCTTTTGTAAAATTATTTTAGCTAACTTCTGTGCAGGAGTAACATATTTGAACTTGACTCTTAATTCAGCTTTTTGGGGGACACAGAGGCAGCTCTAGCAGGCTCTGCTTCAGGGACAGGCACATTCTCAAGCTGAACTTCATTCTTCTCTTGCTCCCCATTAACTTCAGTTTCTAGCTCTGATTCTTCTTCCACCTCCTGCTCTGTTTTCCATTCTTTTAGAGTCTCATAGAGCAATCTCCAGGTGGCAGTCAAATTTGCAGCTGCCTTGTCCCCTTTGCATACTGCATCCCACGGTCTTTCCCCAACTTCTTTCCATACTCTAACACTAAAGGCAGTACTTTCATCAATCTTAATAACATATTTTTTTTTCCCCAAGTGTTTTTTTAATACACATAAAACAGTCTGTTGCCAGTAGCTCATCTAGATAAGCATCCCTTCAGGTGTCACAGTCAATCAGGTTCAGACCAGCGGCTTCCCCCACTGCTCTCAGCTTCACTGGGCTCCGTCTCTGGCTGTACCTCACCCTACAGCCCAAGTCCAACCACGTTGGCATCACCATTATGTAGTAACTATGTTGAGACGGACTGGACTGATACCATCATCAATCCTTTATTAAAAACTTTACATGCCTTCTTTCTGTGGACTTCTCTCAGCCAACCCTAACTCCTTCCCTCAAAGGCAGCTCCACACAGCTCTGACTCCTTCTCTCCTCTCTGCAAGTTTCCTTCTTCCTTCTACATCACTGGCTAAACCCCAGCCTGTCCCTTATCTGGCCACCTAACCCTGTCTGTCACAACAGCTTCTTACCTTATCTGCCCCTTGCACAACCCCATGTCCCTTGTCTCCTCACAGCACAGCCAGCAGACTCCACCCCAAACTGCAGCAGATCCTCAGTCTCAAGCTCCAACTGTAACTGTGACTAGTGGCCAGCTAGCCCACTCTTTTATAAAACACCCATCCTCATTGGGCAGGCAAGGCTGTTTCTACCTCTCAGTAATCAGTACAGGTGTAATTCATTGGGAAACATTGCCTTCTGCACTATCCTTTCAACCTATCTTCCCACACTTATTCTGTAAGGCTTTTCTTATTTCCTATAGTTATGGTCACCATCATCTCATGGTCATGGTCACCTCACAGTCACCTCATGGTCACAATTGTCTCACAGCCATGGTTGTGTCATGATCATCTCATGGTCTTGATCACCACATAGCAATGGTGTGTTGTGGTCATCTCGTGGTCACCTCTTGGTCAAGATGTGTCATGGTCACAGTCATGATCATCTCATGGCCTCCAGCATTTCATGGCCGTGGTGGTGTCATGGCAATCTCGTGGTCATCTCATTGTCACCATCATCTTGTGGTCATCTCATGGTCACGGCCATCTCATGGTCATGGTCATTTCCTGATCACCATCATCTTATGCTCACGGTCATCTCACTGTAATGGTCACCTCATGATCATGTCACTGTCACCTCATGGTCATCTCATGGCCACGATCACATCAGGGTCACCCCAAGGCCATGGCTGTGCCACAGCCAACCCATGGTCATCTCTTGGTCCAAATCATCTCTTGGTCAGGGTTGTGGTTGTGTCATGGTCATATCATGGCCATGGTCACTCTCATCCCATGGCCATCTTGTACTTGTGTCATGGCCATGGTCATGGCCAGGGAACTTCTCCAAGCCCCAGTTTTGGAACACTCAAGGACCATTGGGGGCAACGATGCCTGGCCTGACCCCTCTCCCATCCCACTGCCCTTCCAGGAGCCTGACATGGCCAAACCTGTCAGGGCTTGGCCTGCCCTGACCCCGGGCTGGTGTCAGTGAAATGGCTAAATAAATAATAAAGGGACAGGAATGACTAAAGGGCTAGAAACTGAAAGTGTAAGGAGAAATAAAAAGGGTGCACAAAGGCCCCTTTAGAAGACCCTAAAATGGGGTTGAGCAGACACTGATACAGACTATGAAGGAATGTTCTAGAAAGCTTCCAGCCAATCACAGACCCTTGTGCAGTCTCTATTTGCATGGTTATGCCCAGTAGTTCCCATAATCCTTTTCTTCTCCTCTACTGCTCGCCATAGTGTGACTGGATGTTGTCTGTCTTGGCTCCTCAGTGTCCAGGGTTGTTACCTGCTGTGGGGCCGGTTCCCAGCCCGTCCCTTCCAGGATGGACTGCTACACAGACTCTCCTGGGGACACATGGGATATGGGACATGGAGCAGGAAACAAAACCTGGGGGATGGAATTGGGTGTGGCTGAGAAGCCCTCATTTTGCTCCAGGTGTCCCCATCCCAGTCCTGGTGTCCCCCTTTATGTGTCCCCATCCCAGTCCTGGTGTCCTCACACTGATCCTGGTGTCCCCATTCCCATGAATGTGTCCCCCACCCTAGTCCTGGTCTTCCCATCCTGCTCCTGGTGTCCCCGTCCCAATTCCTGCTGTCCCCATTCCCATTCCTGCTGTTCCCATCTCTGTCCCTTGCTGTCCCTATCCCATCCTGGTGTCTCAATCCCCGTGTCCCCATCCCTGTCCCCAGTGTCCTTATCCCTGTCCCCAGTGTCCCTATTCCCACTCCTGGCTCCCAGTGAGGAACTGTCGGCCACTGGAGGAGGGAACCCGGATTTATTGCCCCAAGCAGGATTTATTGCCCAAAGTAGGATAATTTCACACCAGAACAAAAGCATTGGGAATATTTGTAATTCTTAGCTTTAAAACACTGGAAAATGGGAAATGTATCTGTTAGCAAAAGCTGTGGGTGGATGGGAACAGTGGGATGAGCTCTGCTGGCATCTCCTGGTTTCCTGGGAAGAGGGAAGGGGCCGGATCCAGCTCCATGGATCGCTCAGGCAATGATTTCTGTCGGGATGAGAGAGGGTCACGGTGTCACCCTCTCCATGTCCCCATCCCACAGGATGGACCTGGCTGGAGCCCATGGAGAGTGGGAGCTGTTTCGGAATCCCACCTCATCCCGCCCCAATCTTGCTCCATCCATCCCACGCGATCCCGCCCCATTCATTCTGCCCTAATCCCACTCTGGAATTCCACCCAATCCCTCTCCATCCATCCCACACCTACTCCATCCATCCATCCATCCATCCATCCATCCATCCATCCATCCATCCACCCCAACTCACCCTGCTCCATCCAACCTGCACCAATCCTGCCCCATCCATCCCACCTGATCCCACTCCAGAATCCAGCCCCGATTCCACTCCACAATTCCATCTGATCCTGCTCTGGACCCCTGCATTGATCCAGAATCCCTCCCTGATCCCAATCTGTCCATTCTGCCCCGATTCTCCTCTGGAATCCCACCCTGATCCCATTGTGTACCTGCACTCAAGGCGTTGGTTCCCACGTCATTTCCTGCAGAAAGAGAAGATCCATGAGATTCCAGCACAGATCCAGTTAATCCACTGGGAATAACTCCAGGATCCATCCTGGGATCCAAACAGAGAGGACTCAGAGCTGGATCCACCACTGGTACTCACTGGCTGCCATGTTGCATCCATTCCTGTCCCTCCTCCCTGTGGAAAAACAGTGGGATCAGCGTTGGTGGCACAGGATTCCCAGAACAGTGCCAGGTGGATCCATGCTCCATCCCAACCCCCATCCCGTGCATTACCAGATTGGCGCTTCCAGATGACAAATCCAATGAGGGCAATGAAGATGATGATGGCAGCGATGGACACAGCGACCACCACAGTGAGATTCCTGCCAGATGTTGGCTCTGAAAAATGTGGGATGGTGAGCAGGGGGAGGGGAATCCCCATTTGGGAATTCCAAATTCCCAATTCCCACATTCCCAGCCTCACCCCAAGCATAGATCCCGGGTTCTGACATTCCGGGATGCTCCACCCGGCACCGGTACTGCTCCCGCTCCTCCGGCCGTGCCTTGATCCTGGCCCAGGTGTGGAAGGTGCCGTCGCTGTTGGGAACGATCCCGCCCCACTCCGTCTCCTGACCCCAGATTTCATCCCCCTTCATCCAGTTGACTGCGATGGAGCTGGGGTAGAATCCGTACGCGTGGCAGGACAAGATCAGCGTCCCGTGTTCCTCTTTTCCAGACACATGGACATCAGGGGGCTCTGGAATGGGATAACGGTGAGATACATCCATGGAATTCTATTGAGTCCATGGGTGAGATCTGCCCCTGGAATTCCCACTGGAATTGGATGGGGGTGAGACCTGCCCATGGAATTTCCACTGGAATAGGATGGGGTGAGATCTGCCTGTGGAATTCCCACCGGAATTATCACGTTCCCAAGTCCTCCATTCCCAAATCCCACATGAATTCTGCTCCCACCTTTGCGGTCCAGCTCCTTCTGTCCATATTTGACGTATTTCTGGAGCCACTCTGGGCATTCATGCTCCAGGTAATTCGCCTGCCTCTCAACCTCGTTCGTTTCACTTTCCCAGTACCTCCTGCTGATCTCAGCAGCGCTGTCGGCCGCCACGAATCTCCTGGATCCCAGGTCAAAGGAAATGAGTTCCTGCCCATCGTAGCCATTCCGGAAGGACCCATGGACGCTCCCATCAGATAGGAGCTCACAGCCAAAAAGCCATTGTATGGTGTGGAGACCTGGGGGAATTGTACCCACAGAGTCCCAGTCCCACAGAGCCCCATTCCAGCCCTATGGAGCCCCAGAGTCTGATGGAGATCCACAGAGCCTCATCCCAGCCCCATGGATCCACATCCCAACCCATGGATCACAAGATATCCCATACCAGCCTAATGGATCCCCATCTCAGCCCCTTGGTGCCTTGTGAATCCACATCCAAGCCTCATAAATCCCATTCCAGCCCTATGGATCCCCATCTTAGCCTCATGGAAACCCACCCCAGCCCCATGGATGCCATCCCAACACCATGGATGCCACCCCAACCCCACAGATCCTATCCCAGCCCCACAGATCCCCCCCACTCACCCCTGCTCTGGTTGTACCGGTCCCGCAGTATATCCAGGTTCCTGGCATCCATGTTCTGGTTCCCCACGCAGATCTGGGTCTCCCTATCCCAATATCCCGGCCCGACTCTATCCTTTATCCACTGCGTCAGCGGCTCCATCCGGCCCCGCTCGCTGTCATAGCGCACGAAGGGGATCCCATCCAGGTACCCAATCATCATGAACTGAGGGATCCCCGGGCTGGGCTCTGACACCGCCACATCCAAGTAATACAGGGAGTGAAGAACTGGGGGGACACAGAGATTTGAGGGGATTGAGGGGGTCATGGATCAATGAAAGGGTAACTGGGAGAGACGGGAATGGGGTGCATGGGGTCCCAGTGTCCAGGAATGGTGGCTCAGGGGACTCCCACTATCAAGGAAAGGGGGATACAAGAACTGTGAGAGGTGGGATGGGAGTTCCAGGGGATTCCTGTGCCCTGGAAACGGGGCTCAGGAGTCCCCGGTGTTGAGGGAAAGGGGGGGTTTGGGAGCTGGGAAAGGCAGGAATGGGGGTCCAGGGGGTCCCTGGTTCAGGGGAAAGGGGGATCTGGGGCTGGGAGAGGCGAGCGGATCCTGGAGGCGCAGCCTGGGAGACAGGAAAGACACTGAGGAAGTGCGGTGGGGGAGGGGACGGAAGGAAAGGCCGAATTCCAGGGAGTTCATCTGGATCTTATTGGATTCGCGCTGCGACCTCCCCTGAGACCCCCTGGGGCGGCCGGGACCCTCTGGGACCCCGTTTCAAATAGCGGCGGGAGTGGAAAACGGGGGAGACACGAAAGTTGGGAGGTCCGAGGCAAAGGTGAAGGGCGAGACTGAAGTCTGGGAAAGGGGGATGGCGGAAAAGGAGGTGCAGGGTGTCCCAGGCCTTGAAATGGAGATTCAGGGGTGTCCCAGTGCCCAGGAATGGGGGTTCAGGGGGTGTCCCGTACCGCGATTCGGGGTTCAAAGGGGTCTTGATCCCCAGGAATGGGGGTTCAGGGCAGTCCCGGTGCCTGATGAGGGGGTTCAGGGCGGTCCCGGTGCCGGGGAAGGGGGAGTCACAAAACCCAAAATGTGGCTATGGGAGGTTCCCGAGTCCAGGAATGAAGGTTTACGGTTTAGCCCGGAAATGTAAGTTCAGAGCGGTCGCGGTTTTAGGGGTCCCACTCACCTTTCGTCGCGCCCCCCGGGTCCCAGAGGAGCCCCAGGAGCCCCAAAAGCGGCCCCAGACCCAGCGCTGGAGCCATCGCGCTGCTCCGCTGCGGCTCCGCCCGGCTCCCCCCGCCCGGCTCCCCCCGCCCGGCTCCCCCCGCCCGGCTTCCCCCGGCTCCCCCTGGCTCCCCTCGGCTCCCCCCGCCCGGCTTCGCCCCAGCACTGGCCCCGCCCCCAGGGCGGCCTCCGGCCCCGCCATTGGCGCCGCATGTTCCTGTCCGCCAATGGCAACAGTATCTCTCAGTGACGTCATCAGTCGCCGGGTAGATCCCGGTCTCGCAGGTTGGGGCGCAGAAGCGAAAGAGACCGAGGGAGCGCGGTGCGGAGAGGGGTCGGCGGAATTCCAGAGAATTCCTCTGGATTCCTCTGATCCCCGCTGCGACCTCCGGCGGCCCTTTGAGAACTATCTGCAACCCCCTGAAACCCCCCTTAAGAAAGCTCCGGGAGTGGAGAACTGGAGGGACACGAAAATTTGGGAGACCTGGGGGTGTAAAGGTGAAGGAAAAGGGCGGGTCCGGGGTCTGGGAAGGGCGGGATGCCCGAGAAGGAGGTGCAGGGGGTCCCAGTAGACGTGACGAGGATCCAGGAGGGGGTCCCAGTATCGAATAATGGGGTGCAGGGGGTGTCCTCATGCCCAGTAATGGGGGTTCAGGGGGTCCCAGGATCAAGGAAAGGGAGCTGAGGGCAATGGGGGGTCCAAAGGGTCCCTGTGCCCAGGAAAGGGGGGGCACGGGTTGAGGAAAATAGAGAGTGGGGGCTGGGAAAGGCAGGAATGGGGGTCCAGGGGCTCCCGGAGTCAAGGAAAAGGGGGACTGGGGTCTCCGAGAGGGAGAGGGTCTGGAAAGGGGTGCGGGGGGCATTGGTGCTGGATGAAGGGGTTCAGTTGGGTGCCGGTGCTGGATAAGGGGATACAGGGGGATTCTGGTGCGCGGGAATTGGGGGTTCAGGGGAGTTCCGGTCCTGAATATGGGGGTTCAGGGGGTCCCGGAACTGGGGAAGGTGGTCTCAGTTCCTCCGAAATGAAGATTCAGGGAAGTTCCCGTGCCCAGAAATGGGGTTTTCTAGGAGTTCCCATGCCGGTAAATCGGGGTTCAGGGGGTCCCGGTTCCCAGGAAATGGGGTTTCGGGGGTGGTTTCCGTGTACGAGAATGGGGCTTCAGGGGGTTCCACGTTCCAGGTAAGGGGGTTCAGGGTATTTTTCGACTGGGCAAGGGGGTACAGGGGGTCTCGGTGCCCCGAAATGAACGTTCAAGAGGGTCTCTGTGCCCAGGAAGGGGAGTTCGTCCGGAATTGGAAGTGCAGGGGGGTCCCTGTTCCCAGAAACGGGGGTTCAGGGGGGTCCCGGTGCAGGGGGCGGTCACCGTCCCCGGGCGGATCCCGAAGCCGCAGCTCGGGAGACGCGAAAATGATCGGGGAACGCGAGGAGGGGGAGGGGACAGAGGAAACCCTGGGAATTCCTCTGAATCCCCTCCGGGACCTCCCAGGACCCCCCGCAGGACGAGCAGAGGGTGGAGAACTGGGGTGGACGCAGAGACTGGGGGGTCTGGGGGCGTCCAAGAGTCAGGAGCAGAACTGGTAGATTGAGGAAGGTTCCAAGGTTCAAGGAAAGGACTGGGAGAGGCGGGATGGGGGCTCCAGCGGGTCACTGTGCCCAGGAAAGGGGTCCAGGGGTCCTCGGTTTTGAGAAAAGTGGAGTTTGAGAGCTGGGAAAGGCAGGAATGGGGGTCCAGGGGGTCCCTGAGTCACGGGAAAGAGGGAGCTGGGGCTGGGAGAGGCGGGCGGATCCCGGGGACACAGGATGGGCGAAGGGAAATCGAGACGGGAGGAAAGGGGAATTCCAGGGAATTCATCTGTTCCCACTGGATCTCCTCTGAGATCCCCTGGGACCCCCCGGGACCCCGGGGGACCCTCTGAAACGCCCTTCCAGGAAGCGCCGGGAATGGAGAACTGGGGAGACGCAGAAATTTTGGAGATCTGGGGGTCCAAAAGCCGAGGAAGAGGGCGCATCTGGGGTCTGGGAAGGGCAGCATGGCCGGGAATGGGAGTGCAGGGGTGTCTCAGAGCACTGACGGGGGTGCGGGGGAATCCCAGTCTCGGATAAGGGGGTGCAGGGGAAAGGAGTACGGGGCTGTCCCCGTGCCAAAAATGGGGGTTCAGGGGTTCCCGTTGTGGTAATTGATAAAAGATTCGTGTTAATCACAAAAGTCTTGGGGTTCGTACAAACCAGAATACTAAGGTCTGAAGTGAAGCATGGACGCTAGATAAAGGAAAATATATGATTAAATCGTTCTGTTTTAAATCACCATGTTATGTTATGTTGTGTTGTGTTATGTTTCCCAGATAAGTTATATCTGCTGCCAGCTTGCAAAATCACACTTCCGGATAGTCCTTCCTGCCTTTGTTTGATCACTGCTGCCTATCTCAAGGACCAGACTTCCAGATTTCCCTGGTGGTTGTCTACAAAGACCAGATGTTTATCTGTGAGACTGACTATCGCCCAGAGGCTTTGTGAGTTTGGATACAGATGTTTATTCGACCACCACTGCTTACTTGGCAAAATTATGACAGAAAAAAACCCAAAATTAATGATTATAATGAGAAACCATAGTATAAGAAGAGGCTGCAAACCAAGGTTGGGTGGAGCGTGGAGTGGGCGGTGACCCCTCACGTTCCCCAGCGCGCTGCTTGCTCTTTCTATATCAAATAAAGCAATCTAAATTTTGCTGAATATCGAGACTTTTGTCTCTCATTTATAACAATTGGGAGGTGAGAGGAGTGATGGGATCTGGGGAGATCCAGACCATTGCCAGATCGTGGTCAGCTCATGTTCATCACGTGGTCACTCATGGTCATCTTATGGTCATCTCCCAATCACCATCATCTCATGCTCATGGTCACCTCATGGCCAGGATCATGTTATGGTCATGGGCATGCCGTGGTCATCTCTTGGTCACAATACCTCATGCCCATGGTCATCTCACAGTCATCATCATGTCATGGTCACAGTCATGGACATTTCTTGATCACCTCATGGCCATGGTTGTGTCATGGTCATCTCATGGTCACTACATGATCCTGGGCACCACATGGCTGTGTCATCATCATCTCATGGTCACAGTCCTCTCATAGTCATGGCCGTCTCTTGGTCATCTCACAGTCACAGTCATGTCATCATCACAGTCATGGTCATTTATTTCCTGATATCCATCATCTCATCTTCATGGTCAACTCTCAGTAATGGTCACCTCATGGTCATGGTCACCTCATGGTCATGGTCATCTCCTTATCACCATCATCTCATGGTCGTGGTCATCCTGTGGCCACAATTATTTCATAGCTGTGGTCATATTGTGGTCACCTCATGGTCATCTCCTGATCTCCATCATCTCGTTCACAGTCATGGTTGCATCATGGTTATTTCTTGTTCTTGGTCATCTCCTGATCCCCATCATCTCATGTCCATTGTCGTCTCACTGTAATAGTCATCTCAGGGTGATGGTTGTGTCATGGTCATCTCATGGTCATGGTCATCTCATGGCCACAGTTCTGTCATGGTCATCTCATATCAGGGGTCGAGGGTGGTCCCCAACAATCCTTTTTAGGCTTTGCGGATATCAGAGCAGAAGTGGCAAAAATTAAAGAAGAGCGGAACAACAACCACAACTCAGAAACATAAAAAAATTTATTAATAATGAAAGTAAATGTGGGATGAGGCCCAAAAATCCAAATACAACAACTGAGAGGACAAGGTCACTTTAGGAGCCTGGGGTTGAAGACAAAGATACAGGGAGGTCCAAGGTGTAAATATGGGGTAAGGGAGGGGGTAGAGTTGAGCTTAGGGTCCAATGGGGAAAGGGGAAAGTGGGGCAGAGGTGGAGTAAGGGCAGGTAGGATCCAATGGGGTAGGTTGGGTGGAACATTGCATCAGCTGAGGGCCAATGGAGATACAAGGAAGGGAGAACATTCTGGAACTGGGAGAGGTGATAATTAACGGGGAAATGAGGGTTAGGAATATGCATGAGGTATTAACATAGGCAATCCCATAACTCTTAATAACATTCTTCTGAGGTCACCACAACTTAAACAAATGCCTCCCAAAGTTTAGGGTTGGGATATAATTTTTCTTTGGTGATGGTTGCCTGTCCTGGGATACTGGTCAGGCTGACTCCCACATCTCCCCCTTTCTGTTTAACTGTAAAAATAGAACTGAAAGATTTTTGTAAAACTCTGTAAAAACATCCTAACAGACAAGGAACAACTCACAGTATAATGACAACAATTATGAAGATAAGTAACCCCGTATTCATTATAGACAACACCTACCCCTTGATTTCCCAACTTTTAAAGAGTCCATCAAACCAGTCTTTGTCATCATAAATTCTTAACTTTTTGACTCCCATCTTTGAGGACTTGAATACTTTTGTGTATAGACTCACTATGGTCTGAAAGGTTCACGCAGCACATGCCTTCGAGGTCTTGGCATCCGTGTGCCAACAGCAAGAAATCTATGGCAGCTCTGTTTTGTAACGTTGTGTGTCTTAGGCTGTCAACATCTGTTAAAAGGTCATTTAGAGATAGAAGTAGCATTGGTTTATTTACATAACCAACATCCTAATTTTCCTAATTGCGTTATTGCTTGTGCAGCACCTACCCACGGTACAAAAGCAGAGGCAACAATCCTCTGTCCTCTATTCCAAAATTCTATTTCACTGGTACAGTCGAATTGGAACTGATGTGCAAAGCGGTTTATTTCCCTATTTTTGTCATTGCCAATTAGTGTTGTGACATTGGGAGTTAGTAAAGCAAGCCTACCAAGGCTACATGGGCTGCCTTTAATACGAGATGGAATGGCAGGCCATGCTCTGTCCCCACAAATAAGAAACGTGCCTGCTGGTAATTGCAAAGGGGCATCGATTTAGATGGATGTCATGAGGTATAATTGCACCATAGGCTCTCATTTTTATACCTTGGATGGTGGGGAGAAACATCCCACAGTGCTGGTTCATCTGGTTTTACAATTTGGGGCTTAGCACCATTAGATGTTACCAATTGAACTCTTTTTCTATAATGAAAGGTAAAGCAGTAATCCATTCGAGCTGAGCCAAACAGTTCCAATTCTTGAGCCTCTAATGGTGCATGTGGAAGGCTGCGAGGCCACGAATCTCAAAAATCTACAGGATTGTATTTCAGCTTACCAATGGGACTGTTCCTTTGCATATTACAGATGGCCTTTTTATTTACTGGCCACTCATCTATTGCCAGACATACCAGCCATGTTGAAGAGGGGTTATTTGGGGTGGGAACAGATAAACATAAAGTCTCCTGGTGTGTTATGTTCGCTAAAGACTTGCTGTTAGGAGTTGTGAGTACTGGAATTTTCTGGTGGGTTGTCCTTTATTGGCTGTAGGTAAGGTTTGATGGTTTTGGCTGGTATCCACCGAGGTCCTCTATCTGTGGAGACACAACTGTATCCCTTCCCCCAATTATTAATTGAAATGGTCCTAAAATTTGATTTGTTTCAGGCTCTTTTACTAACACTGGTGGTCATCAGCATCATCAGCTTGTGGATTTCTGTTACAGCACGAGGCTGGCTCATGCTCCAGTGCAAGTTTTTTTGATGGCAGCCTGGGGAAATTGCCTTTAAAAGAAAATTGTTTAGCCGGGGGTTCGTTTTGACCAGGAACTGGGTATCTCCCTTTTCTCTGTGGACAGTCTTTTCAGAAATGCAAAGCATGTGGGTTGGTACTGTGATTGTGGGCTTTAAAAGGAAACTGCACAGCCACCAGGGCTTTTGCAACTCCTTGCCCCATGGCCTGGGCCTGTCCTGCTGCCACATTCATCCCGAGACGTTTGCACGCCTCGATCATCTGGAGGATCATCAGTGGTGTTTCTCGTGGCAGGGCGTGCAACACCTTTGGACACTCAGAGTTACCATGAGCTACTGCCAATGTCTCTAACAGTTTGTTGCTGGTCCTATCATCAGGGATTTGTTTTTCCAATGCTTGTTTTAACTGGTCTATAAATTCCGTGTATGTCTCTCCTGGCTCTTGCCTAATATTAGTATACTCTGAGTTAGGATTGCTGCCATCTGCTACATGGACCAATGCTTTTAACAAAAATTTTTAACTTCATTGAATACTTGCCTGAGGACTGCTGCTGCTTGCTCCTCAGGTTGGCTAAATTGTCCTTCCCCGGTTAGGTGGCCCATCATTTATGTTGTGTCATTCAAACATAACTGAAATTTAACCCAAACTTTACTGAAACAAGCCCACATTGGCTGCCTGTCACTGCAGTGTCACTGTTGATGTGTCCCTTGACCCAGTCAGCTCTCTGATCATGTGGTGTCCACGCATCTCCCCAGCCCATCACTGCCTCACACACGAGGTGACCACCACCCCACTCTCTGGCCATCTGACCCGCAGCTGAGCCCTTCCCAGAGTGCCTTTTGGTGGATAAAAGTGAACATAGTGAACAGGATTTAACAAAAATAGAAGAGGCCCTTATTCTCTAAGGCGTTCCTTATTTCCTACAGTTATGGTCATCACCATTACCTCATGGTCATGGTCACCTAATGGTCACCTCACAGTCACCTCATGCTCACAATCATCTCACAGCCATGGTTGTGTCATGATCATCTCATGGTCTTGATCAGCACATAGCCATGGTGTGTTGGGGTCATCTCATGGTCACCTCTAGGTCAAGATCCTGTTATGGTCATCTCACAGCCTTCAGTATTTCATGGCCATAGTGGTGTCAAGGTCATCTTGTGGTCATCTCATGGTCACGGCCATCTTGTGGTCATGGTCCTTTCCTGATCACCATCATCTTATGCTTGTGGTCATCTCACTGTAATGGTCATCTCATGATCATGTCATGGTCACCTCATGGTCATCTCATGGCCACGACCACATCAGGGTCACCTCAAAGCCATGGTTTTGCCATGGCCAACCCATGGTCATCTCTTGGTCCAAATCATGTCATGGTCAGGGTTGTGGTTGTGTCATGGTCACTCTCATCTTACGGCCATCTCGTGCCCATGTCATGGCCAGGGAACTTCTCCAAGATCCTGAGCCCCAATTTTGGGACACTCAAGGACCTTTGGGCACAATGAGGCCTGGCCTGACCCCTCCCCCCATCCCACTGCCCCTCCAGGAGCCCAACGTGGCCAAACCTTCCTGGGGACACCTCGGACATGGGACACAGAGTGGGAAATGAATCCTGAGGGATGGAGCTGGGTGTGGTCGGCAAGTCCCAATTCTAGTCCTGCTGACCCCATCCTGCTCCTGCTGTCCCCATTCCACTCCTGGTGTCCCCATTCCCATTCCTGCTGTTCCCATCTCTGCCCCTGCTGTCCTTATCCCACTCTGCAGTCCCCAACCCTGCCCCTAGTGTCCCCATCCTTATCCCCAGTGTCCCCATTCCTGGCTCCCAGAGAGGAACTGCCAGGCACTGGAGGAAGGAACCTGGATTTATTGCCCCAAGCAGGATTTATTGCCTCAAAGCAGGATAATTTCACACCAGAACTGAAGTATTGTGAATATTTGTGGTTCTTGGATTTAAAATACTGGAAAATCAGAAATGGATCCATTAGCAAAAGCTGTGAGTGTCTGGGAGCAGCAGGATGAGCTGTGCTGGCAGCTCTTGGTTTCCTGGGAAGAGGGAAGGGGCCAGATCCAGCTCCATGAATCACTCAGGCGGTGATTCCTGCTGGGATGAGAAAATCTTCCAGGTCACTGATGGCTCTGCAGGAAAATCCAATGCAAACAGTCAAGTCAGGTGCCTGAAGGATTTTCTGACCTGTGCCACAACAGGTCCCTTCTGTGAGGTCAGTGTCCCGTGAGGAGGGAACATGTCCTGGAAATGTCACGGAATGTCAGTGGAGAATGGAGGCACTGGCAGCTCGTGGCAGCCCTGGCAGGGACTGTCACTGATCTGTGTCCTCGGGGGTGACCCTGACAGGGGCCTCTGAGCTGGGACAGCAGCGCAGGACCCTGGGCTGGGAAGGTCAGCCCCAGCTCAGGGCCAGCGCTGGGACCAGGGCAGGACAGGGCAGGGCCATCCCTGGGGCCAGGGGAGCTGCGGGAGCTGTGTCCCAGTGCCAGCCCGGTCTGGAGCCACAGCCCTGCTGGGCACAGAGCCCCTGGGAGCCGATGGCTGGGCCAGCTCAGCACAGCGGGGTTGGGCTGATCCAGCAGGACACGGTGGCCGTGGCTGTGCCAGGGGCTCTGCCCGGGGATCTTCCCCTGGGGGCCTGGAGCAGTCTGGGGCTGCAGGGACAGGAATGGGCTGGAGCCGGGCACTGCCACCAGCCCAGCACTGCCACAAGGCCAGCCCCGGTGTCCCAGTGCCACCATTGCCCAGTGCTCCCCAGGGCACCTGCAGGGACTGGAGATCCCGGTCCCCCAGCTGCTGCCATGGCCCCTGACCCCGCTGTGCTCCCCCTGCCCCTTCTCCCTGATCCCGGGGTGCTGCTGCCCCAGGAAGAGGGGTCAGTGCACCCCAATGAGCCCAGGGGCTGCAGTGGGAACAGGGACAATCCTGCTCTGACACTCCAGGTTTGGGGCCGGGCTCAGCTCCGGGGTGTCCTGCAAGGAACTCTCTGGGAGGGGAGGGGTACCGGGAGATGGGGGGTGTGGGGCTGGGGGCTGTTGGAGGATGGATTGTGTTGGAGTGGGGGTGTCCCCACAGGGTCCCCAGCTGCCTTTGGATCCCTGCCTGCCCCCCTCGGCCCCCCGGGTGCCCGGTCCCCTCCAGGGGCAGCTGCCCCGTGCAGGAAGCTGCAGGGATGCGGGGAGCGGGGCTGGATCCGTGCCACAGCCGGGATGGACTCTGTGCCAGGGCTGGGCTTGTGGCCAGGGCTGGGGGCTGTGCCAAGCCGGGCTTTGGCCTGGGGGCTGTCAGGGAGGGCGCAGGGAGGAGTCCCGGCAGGGATAAAGGTGCTCCTGCCCTGCTGCAGCCTCAGCCAGCGCTGCCCAGTGCGAGAGGAAGATGAAGGTGGCTGTGCTCAGCGTGGCCCTGCTCTTCTCCATCCTGCTGTGCCTGCCGGCACAGAGCGAGGTGAGGCTCCAAAGCCACGGGCTGGGCTCAGGTCTGAGGGCTCTTCCCAATGCAGGGGCTCCGCCGGGCTCCCCGGCCCCGGGCCGTGCCGCTTTCTCCTCGCCACCATTGCCTCTGTCCTTCCCCTTGCCGCAATTCAACTCCCGCTGCCAGAGCCCGGCTTCCCCACGGATGCTCGGACCCGGCTCCTCCCTGCGAGGGCCCCAGAGCTTTCCTGTGCTGCTATCCCCAAATCCCGTCCTTTTGGGCCTCCCCATCCCATCCCATCCCATCCCATCCCATCCCATCCCATCCCATCCCATCCCATCCCATCCCATCCCATCCTCTTGATCCCCTCGGGCATCTCCCCAGCATCTCCTCTGTTGCCCACACAAGAACAAAGGCCAGTCCCAAACTAGGCTGAAGTGGGACCAAGAGGTCCAAACTCATTTAAGTACAGACTAGGCTGAACTCGGCCTAACTGGGATGAACTGTTCCAGTCCCAAACCAGGCTGAGCTGGCACAAACGGGGAAATGCCTCCCCCTCTGCCCTGCTCCCCTCAACCCCCCAGATGATTCCCACGGTCTTCTCTCCAGTCTTTGCCCTCAGTTCATTGCCTTTCACCCTGCAGTGATGTTCCCAAATCCCCTGGCACCCCCTGCTCAGAGCAGAGGACAGCCATGGGTGGGAGGTGGGGGGCTGGGGACTCCTGTGTCCCCCCAGCCCCTCAAGGGCCAATCCTGACCAACCTTTGCTCTCCTTGCCCAGGCCACCTTTGATGGCAGTGGTGGAGCTCTATGTGCTGGGGTAAGTCCTGGAGCTGGGGGCACCAGTGTGGGAACTGGGGGGAAGTTTGGTCTCCCCCAATCTTTACTAGGACTGGGGACACCCCAGTGACATCTCATGCTCTCTCCACAGCGAGTTGGTGGCATTGCTTTTGGCAAGGTGAGTACCCCGAGTTCTTCTGCTGAACCAGAGCCTCCCCTCTCATGGCCATGACCCTCCAGGCCATCCCAGTGCACCCCAGTGCGTGCCTGTACATCCCAGAGCTTCCCAAGGCTGCCCCTTCCCCAGGGTCCCCATTGTATTCCCACCCATCTCAGTGCACCCCAGGCACCCCAAAGATCCCCATGCCCACTCCACTTCCTCTCCTCTTTCCCTCCACTCCCTTCCCTTTCTCATTCTCCATGACAGTATCCCCAAATCCCCCTCCTGGACTCCCAAAGCCCCTCCCAAACCCAACAATTTTGGTCCTCTGCCCCAGCTTTCCCCTGTCCCCACCCACCTCCCACTTCAGCCCCCATGTCCCCCCCTGGAATTCCTGCCTCCCCACCTGCATTCCCCCATTCCCATCCCTTCAACTCCCCCAGCCCCATCCCCTGGGTCCCCAAACTCCCCCCAGTTCAGTGTCTTTGGGGCCCTCACATCCCACTCCATCCCCTCCTCCTTGGAGGCCCCAAGTTCCCCTCGCTCTCCTCGTCTCCATCCCCACCGTGGTCCCTGCAGGAACAGGGATCGGGTGAAACTGCCTGGAGTGGGGCTGGGGGGAGCAGAAGGGATTTTCCCCCTCAGACTGGGGACAGCCACAGGGCGTGGGGACACCTGTGACCCCCTGAGTCCCACAAGGACCATTCCAGACTAAACCTTTGCTCTCCATCTGCAGGTAGTCATAGGAGGAGCTGCAGGTGGATGCATTGTGGTAAGTCCTGGAATTGGGGCACCAGTGTGGGAACTGGGGCCCAGTTGGGTCCCCCCGTGCCTTGCTGGGACTGGGGACACCCCAGTGACCAGTGACATCTCCCCATCTCTCTGCAGAAGAAGAACGGCGTCCAACGAGTGAAGAGGTCTGAGGTGGGTACCCGCAGTTCTGCTGGGCCCAGAGCTTCCCCTCTCCTGGTCATCACCCCCCAGTGCACCCCGGAACACCCCACTGTGCCCCAGTACACCCCAGCCTGCCCCAGTATCTCCCAACCAGCCCCAGTATCCCCCAGTGTGGCTCTAACCCCCCCTTTCTCCCCAGCCCCTCGTGGCTGAGCAGGTGGAGCTTCTGCAGGAGTGATGCCCGGCTGCCCCTCTGGATGCCCTGGTGAGAAATCTTGGGGGATTCCAGCCCCACAAAAGATCCTCGGGGACCAGGGCAGAACCTTGAGCCCTGTGGGGTGGGCAGAGCTTGGGAAAGTCATAGGGACATGGAGGGGGCTGTCCCTGATCCATGTGCTGGGGTTCGGTGGACAGAGCTGTCCCCAAGGCTTCCCTTGCACTGGGGGGCTCTGGGGACACCCAGTGTCCCTGTGGGAGCAGCAAGGGCTCTGGGAGGTTTTGGGATATTCCAGGGTGAGAGGCTCTGGGAGCCCCATGGATGTCAGGAGCCAAGTCCAGTCCCAGGTGTATCCGGGGCTCCAAATCCCTTCTCCTGCTGCAGGTCCCTGCAAAGAGAGGGGTGGGAACAAGGTCCCTCTCGTGTCCCAGTGGACACGGGTGTCACGACTTGGGCTTTGCCTTTCAGGTCTGGAACTGGTGATGACACCCAGGGCCTGTCCCCCTCCAGCAGCATGAGGAGATGATCATCTCTGGATAATCCCCCTGATCCCCTGGGAGCCCTGGGAATGTCCCTGGAATGATCAATAAACCCCTTCAGCAAAACAACTCTGTGTATGCACGTGTGCCTGTTCTCATGTCCGTGCGTGTGTTCCCCTGTCCATGTGTGTGTTCCCACATCCCTGTGTGTTCCTGTGTCTCTGTGTGTTCTTATCTCCATGTGTGTTCCCATGTCCGTGTTCCGTGTCCCTGTGTGTTCTGTGGCCCTTGTTCAACCCTGCGAGTCTCCAGTCCCTCCCCCACCATGACCAGAGTGACTCCAGGGGCTCCCAGGGGTCTCTGTCTCCCCCCCACCACTGTGTGCCCTGGGCAGGGCAGGCTGGGACACCCTGGAATGTCCCCCTGGAGCTGGGAGGGACGAGGGGCACCCAGAGCAGCCTCTGGAGCCCCCAGGGTTTGGGGCACAGAGGGAAACAGGTTCTGCCCAGGGCTCTGGGAGCCCCATCCCCAGGGAGCACAGGCTGGGCTCGGGGCAGGAGAGGATCATGGCCAGGAGCCTGGAGCCCTGGCTCCTCTGCTCCCTCTGGGAGCGACAGAGCTTCCCTGGCCAAGGATCAGCACTCGTGACTTCATGGCTGTTGGCAATGAGGGGGTTAAGGTCACTTGAAGAATCTTGGGCTGTTCAGATCCCATCCTTGAGGTGCCTCTGCCCAAATTCAGGGGCAAATGGGACCAAAGTCAATAGTCTGGAATTAACTGAACAATGAAATGCCAGGGAAAGAAAGGAGGAAGGGCAGGAAGAGAGGGAGAAGGGAGGGAGAGAGATCAGTCAGAAGGTCAGCACCACCCATGGATCCAGCAGTGTCCTGTTGGTCCTTCTTCCCCTGGAGCTTCCAGGTGATGGGGGGGTCCTGAGGTCATTCTGAACTTCTCCCTGTTTATCCATTTTAGCAAACTCAGGAATCAGTGCTCATGGGCTACACCCCTCTCTAATGCCATTGGTTTAACGATTCCCTGGCCTTGGGTGCTGATTATTCCAGGCTCAGGCTGACTCTTCTGTTCAGCTGGAGGTTTCTGGGCTTGGTGGTGGCCATGGATCAGTGGTCACCATCTGCCCCTCTGGAATTCCCTTTGACCCAGTCACAGCTGATTCCAGCACGGGTGCTGGGTTGGATTTCCTTGTCCACCACCAGGGTCCATTCTGATCCCCCAGCTTTGTTTACCTCCCCCAAGGTCCAAGATGGCCTGAGGACAATTGTCCCACCTTGATCTTACCTTAGGGAGCTCCATTCTGTGCTTGTCTCTTGGCAGAATCCCTCTGTGGGGACAGTGTTTGGGATGGGCAACTGCTGCTCCTTAGTCCCAACACCAGTGGAGCCTCCCCAGCCCCCAGGAGTCCTGCCTGGGTGTCCCCAAGGTGTCCCCTAAGTGTTCCAGCCCAGTGACCCCCGGTGACCCCCTCCAGCCCCACTTCATGCAGTTCCCAGAGCACAGCGAGGTCTTTGAGGCTCTGGACTGTGACATCTTTGAGGCTCCAGAGCCGATGGCGCTGCCAGTGCTGGTCCCCATCGAGATGTGAAATGCCCTCAATAAGGAGCAGGGGTGGCCTTCATCATCACCATCACCATCATCTTCATCACCACAACCACCCACATCATCAGCCTTATCCTCTGCAACATCTTCATCTTCATCACCCACACCGCCATCATCATCTTCCAATACCATCAACCTCCATCATCATCACCACAACACCAACAGCACCATCTTCATCATCACCTTCATCTTCATCACCCACACCCCTGACACCATCACCTGACACTGCTCACACCATGTCCCCACAGCCCCTGTCCCAGCATTCCCAATCCCCCTGTTCCCATGGGCCCATGTCCCACCTGAACCCTGCCCTCTGCTCATGGGTCACCTCCATGGTCACCTTCACGGTCCAAGGTCACCTCCAGCTCTTCCCTGTCCCCACCCTCTCACTTCCTGTGTCCCTTCGACCATCTCCAGGTGCTCTTGACCATCTCCATGCCCCCACTACCATCTCCCTGTCCCCTCCTCATGTCCCACCACCACATCCTGTTCACCTTGAACATCTCCATATCCCCCCTCATGTCCTCCCCATGTCCCCACCACCTCTCCACATTTCACTGCCCATTTCTGCATCTCAAATTCTGTATTCTTTTCTCTTCCACCTCCTCCCTGTCCCCTCCACATGTGCCACCACCATGTCCAGGTCACCTCCACGATCTCCAGGTCTCCTTGACCATCTCCTCCTGGCTACCATCCCCATCCCCATGACCCCACCACCATGTCCATGTCCTCTCCATGTCTCCAACTCCATGTCTGGGTCCTCTCTTGTCCCTGCCCCCACTGTCATCTCCATGTCCCCTCTGCTGTCCCCTCCACCATGGCTCTGCCACCTCGATCTCTTCCCTGTCTCCCCCTCGCAATGTCCCTCTGTTCCCTTTTCCCCCATCTCCATCTTCTGCCCTCAGCCCAACTCGTCCAACCCCCCAGCCCCAGCCCCGCCCAGAGGAACACCCCTGGCACTGTCACCACACCCCTGGCACTGTCACCACACCCCTGGCACTGCCACCCCACACCCCTGGCACTGTCACCACACCCCTGGCACTGTCACCACACCCCTGGCACTGCCACCATCACACCCCTGGCACTGTCACCACCCCGTCTCCCCCTCCCACGCCTTGTTTTCCCTTTCATATCCCAGTGTTCCCTATCACAGCTACTGCGGGAACACCCCTGTCACTGTCACCTCCTGTCACCCCCATGTGTCCGTCACCCCCGATGCCACTGTAGCCCCCCCCACGTGACACTGATGGGATGTGGCAGGGTCTGAATTAAGGGGGGCAGGTTGGGGGAATCACCTGACGTCATCTGGTGTCACCCCAAGTGTCCCCCCCGTCCGTGTGGCGCCACCCAAGTGTCCCCAATGCCCTCGCCACGCTCATTTGCTGTCAATAAAGGGAATTTCCCCTTCCTCATCCCAAACCGCCTGCGGGTTTTTTTGGGGGGTGGGGACCCCCAGGGCAGCCAATCACAGCCCAGAGTGGGGCATTGGGGCGAGGCGGGCCACGCCCCCCCAGGTAAGAACCCCCGAGCCCCAATTCGGGCTTCAGTCGCCTCCAACCCTGGACAGGTCAGTGGGGCGCCCCTCCCCCACCTGGGAGTCTCGGGAAGGGGAGGGGGGAGGGGTGGGTGATGTGGCCACTCCGGACCGGACTTTGGACCCCCCTGAGCTGGGGGGAAGGGGCAGGAGGGGGGAGAGGGACCCACATTTTGGGTGCCCATGGAGGGGCGGGACCCACATTTGATCTCCTTCCTGGACTCCCAGATCCATCCCAGGACCCCAATAACTCCCAACATACCCCCTGCACCCAAAAATATTTTCCAAAATCCCCTTAGGACCCCAATATCCCCCCCAAGACCCTCCTAGGACCCTCAACCTCCCCCCAGGAGCCGCCCAAAATCCCCTTCCCAGGACGCAATAACCTCCCGACAAGCCCTTCCCAGGACCCCAATATCTCTTCAAGGACCCTCCTGGGACCCTCAACTCCTGCAGCAACCCCTCAAAATTCCCCAAATCCTGCAAAGACCAACCCAAATTTCCCCCTCAACGCCTCAAAACCCCTCCAAACCCCCTCAACGCCCAAATATCTCCCTGAAAATCCTTCCTGGATCCCAATACCCTCTCACAGACCTTCCTAGGACGCCAACAACCCATCCCCAAGACCCCAAATCCTTCCCCACGACCCCAAATCCCTCTCCATGACCCCAAATCCCTCCCCAAGATCCTAAATCCCTCCCCACGACCCCAAATCCCACTCCCGCAGCCCCCAAGCAGCGCCTCTGTCTCTCTGCCCAGGCTCCCCCGGACCATGTCCCGCTCGCCCCCGGCCCGCTCGCCGCCCCCCGCCCGGGGCTGGGCCCCCCCGCCCCCCCCGCACCGCCTGCGCTCCCTGGCGCGCTCCTGGCTGGACGAGGACGCGCCCTGGCCGGACGCGGCGGTGGCGACCGTGGGGGACAGCGCGACCCGAGCGCAGCTGCTCAGCAAGGCCGGGGGGCACTCGGGGGGTGTCCTGGCCGGGGCCCCCTTCGCCGAGGCCGTTTTCGGGGTGTCGGGGTGCCGGGTCACCTGGAGGGTGCCCGAGGGGGCGGCGCTGCCCCCCGGGCGGGTGTTGGTGGCCGAGGTGGAGGGTCCGGCCGCGGGGGTGCTGGCAGCGGAGAGGGTCGCCCTCAATATTTTGGGGCGCTGCAGCGGGGTGGCCTCGATGGCCGCGAGGGCTGTGGGGGTGGCCCGGGCCCAGGGCTGGGCGGGGGTCGTGGGGGGCACCCGAAAAACCACGCCCGGGTTCCGCTTGGCGGAGAAATACGCGCTGGGGGTGGGGGGCGCTGACCCCCACCGGGCAGGTTTGGGGGGACTCCTCCTCCTCAAGGACAATCACCGAGCGCTGGCGGCGGCAGCGGGGGGGCTCGAGCAGGTGGGGACGCCAAACTTGGGGGGACAATTGGGAGGGGGCTTGAATTGGGGGGTTCTGGGTGTGGGGGGACTCCAGAATTTGGGCGGTAATGGCGGCAGGATCCCTGGATTTTGGGAAACCCGGAGACTGGAGGAGCAGCACCCCAGTTTGGGGGGGAAATTGGAGGGGGACCCTTGAATTGGTGGTTTCTGGGTGGTCGGTGTGACATCGCCAATTCTGGGGGTGTGGGGAATATGAGGTCTGGAGGTAATGGGGGGTTTTGGTGGAGGGGGCTCGACTTTGGGGGAGTGACAGCTTGGGGTACCCCGTATTTCGAGTGTGGTGGGGAGCACCAATATTTAAAGGGGGTTCCAGTTTTGGGACAGACTCTTGGGCTGGGGTATTGTGGGCGTGGACTGATGTAGGAGGACCCCTGAATTGGGGGGGATGGGTGCGGGGGGGGCTCCCAATTTGGGAGGGAAACTGGGGGTCACCCCTGAATTTGGGGAAGATCATGCGTTGAGTAACTCTGAATTTTGGTGTTTGTAGTTGGGAGAAGCCCAACTTTGGGTGCAGCAGACAACCTTGAATTGGGGGACTCTGGGGGAGAGGACCCAAATTTGGGGATCAATGTGGGGGGGGAGGGCAGTGGGGGGGCCCAATTTTAAGTGAATGACTGTGGGGGAGCCCCCATTTTACCCTGCCCCATACTGGGGCGTTCCTCTGGGGTTCTCCCTGACCCCCCTCTTCCCCAGATGATTTTGGGGGTGCGCCGGGCCGGGGGCTTCACCCGCCGGTTGGGGGTCGAGTGCTCGAGTGCGGACGAGGCGCTGGCGGCTGCTGGGGCTGGGGCTGACATCGTCCTGCTGGACAACCTGAGCCCCCAGGTGAGCCCCAAAACCGGAGGGGGGCCAATAGTGGTGGGACCCCAAGTGTGGGCTGGACTCCAAAAATGGGGGGTTAGATTCTAAAAATGGGGATAAACCCAAAAAATGGGACACAGGGGACATCCCGGGGTGAGGCTACACCAGTAAAATGGGAATCTGCTGTAAATGTGGGCCACCCCAAAGATACGAGGGATAATCCCAATTTCGGGGGAGTCAGAGGGTTGGATAATCCCAGTTTGTGAGGTTTTGGGTGAAGGGACCCTTAACTTGGGGAGTTTAGGTGGGGGGACTGTAATTTGGGGGTCAGGGGTGGGCAAATGCCTGGATTGGAGGTGTTGAATAGGAGGCCACAATTTTGGGTGGTTCTGGGTGGGGGGACAGCTATTTGGATTGGACAGCCCAAATTTGGGGTTGTTCTGGAGGTCAGTGGTGGGTGGTACCCCCAGTTGGGCAGATGTTGGGTGGGAATCTATTTATATTGAGTTTTTATTGGGTTTAATCAGGATAACCCTTGATTTGGAGGGGTTGGGGGTGGACACCCCAATTTTGGAGCTCAGTGGGTGGAATAATCCCTGAATTGGGGGTTTCCTGTGGGGGAGGTCCCACATTGGGCAGATTTGGGCCAATTTGGGGGGGGATTCTGCACTATGTAGCATCCATATGTCCGGTGTACCCCCAAATTTTGGGGAGGGGGTGCTCCCTGCTAACAGGGTGTCCCCCCAGGAGCTGCACTCGGCTGCGGCGCAGGTCAAGGCTGCACATCCCGGAGTGACGGTGGAGGCCAGCGGGGGCATCGTTTTGGAGACCCTCCCCCAGTTTTTGGGGCCCCACATCGACGTGGTGTCCATGGGGTGTCTGACCCACAGTGCCCCCGCCCTGGACTTTGCGCTGCGGGTGCTGGAACCCTAAAATCCATCCCCCTGACCCTGAAAACCCAGCCTAGGACCCCAAAAATCCATCCTAGGACCCTAAAAACCTACTCTGGAACCCCAAAACCCAACCTGAGATGCCCAAATCCATCCTGGGGAAGGTGAAACTCACTGTGAAACTCCAAAATCCACCCTGGGAATCCTCAAACCCCAAAGGCCTTCCACTAAGGGGTCTGTGAAAACTGGCGCTGGGACCCACAAAATCTATCTTGGAACTGCCTAAATCAACTCTGGGACCCCAAAGTTCCACCCTGAGACCCTCCAGAACCCACTCTGGGACCCCCAAATCCCCCCCTGAGACCCCACAAAGCCCACCCTGAGGATCCCAAATCTCCATCCTGGGCTACTCCCACTCACCTCCCCCCTCTAAGGTGGACCCAAAATTCCACTCTGAGGTCTCCCCATCCCCCTTTCATCTTTGTACCCCCAAATAAACCCCTACCTCACCTCCCCCACTTGTCCCCCCAGTTTTCTCAGGGGTCCCAACTCCAGGCGGGGGGAGGGTCCAGACCGAGTTTGAGGATTCCAGACCCCAGTTTGAGAGGCCCAGGTCCCAGGGTGGAGAGCTGAGACCTCAGTGTGAGGATCCCAGATCACGCTGGAGGGCTGCAGATCCCGGTTTGGGGGTACCAGATCTCAGTGTGAGGGTCCCAGACCCACCAGCAGCACACATGGCAGCACCATAACACTGGGAATTAGGATCAGAGAAGTCCTGCTGTAAATCACAAAATCAGGGTCTAATTCCTGGCCTGATCCCACCCACCCCATCACACCTGTGTGCCCACCTGCCCGCAGGTACCTTTGGGATGTCTTAAAAGAAATTTAAAAAGCAATTACTTAAAACTTAAAAAAACTAACTTTATTTACAAAACTATAGTTGGCTTGGCAGCCATAATCCTTAGGACAAAGTGATCTCCAGGCTCAAGGACGCCTGTATGACCATGTCCCCACCCATGTCTCAGTTCAGTGTCTTTATTTTTACCCCAGTGTTGGATGTTTTAAAGGGATGAAGAGAAATGAAAAGCAAATCAAGGCCAAAATAAAAGGATTTCTGTGTCTGTGCAAGTAGAGGATCCATGTGCTTGGGAGGGAGGGAAGAACATTTTTGGAGGAGTTTCCACCCCACTGTCTCCAAAATCTTGGTCTTTGTCCCAGTCCATCACCATTTGGCTGCAGAAGACACCCTAGAGTAATAGGAAATCAAAATCCTGGAACCACTGAGGTTAAATGTAGTAGTTTTGGTTTATTAATTTGAATTTTTTTGCTGTGAGAGAGGATTAAGAAGTAGACAAAAAACAGGTTTTACTTTAAATGGTATAAAGAGAAATTTTATTACTAGAAACTATATGAAAAAAAACCTTCGAAGAAAACTTTAGTCTACTGCTTTTTCTTGCATACATTTTTTTTAATACTAAAAACGTACAAAAACAACTCAGTCTACCATCTCTAAAATAGTTTTTTACTCATTTACTTGAAAGAGGAGACTTTTTTTCAGTCTATGGAGATTCCTCCACAAGAAAACGGATTCTTTTTGTTTTGATGTGACAGTGATTAGCTTCCCAGGAGAATGAAAATCTGATTACTATCTAAAAATCCTTTATACAGACTGACAGTTTTTCTCATAACTTTTATTGAGGACTATATTGACTTCTGATGCACAGTTTAAGGATTATAACAGTTGAAAAAAAACTTACTTTATTTTTTAAAATAGAGTTTTTTCCTTTTTCTTTTTTTGGGGGGGAGAGCAGGGGTTTTCTATTACTAAAACCTAGGATATTACTGTAATTTTTACATTTGTTTAATATTAATGCTTTTCTTTATATGTACAGTTAGAACAGTCATATTCACTTCAAAATATTTTTACATGTTTTAGAGGAAACAAGAGCTTTTTCTCCATAGTTTAAAAAAAGAGAAATGTTAGTTCATGACTTTTCTCCATTCTTTATTTCAAAGTTGACTATTCTTTTTGTTTGATTTTGGTGTTTTTATATTGCTTCTGTGCGTATCACTATTTTAGTGGGTTTTTGTTTTTGTTTTGTTTTTGGGGGTTTTTTTTGTTTGTTTGTGTGTTTGTTTGGGTTTTGGGGTTTTTTGTTTGGTTGGTTAATTTTTGTGTTTTTTTCAACCATCCAACACCAATCCTCCCATGGGGGATGGAGCTGGAGCAGAGCACGAAGCTCTTCCCATACTCGGGGCACTCACTGGGCTTCCCTTAGTGGAGACTCCGTTGGTGTTGGGTCAAGTTAGAGCTCTGTGAGAAGCTCTTCCCACACTCAGGACACTCGTAGGGCCTCTCCCCAGTGTGGATGCGCTGATGTTTTTTCAGGTCAAAGCTCCATCCAAAGCTCTTCCCACATTCCAAGCAGGTGTAGGGCCGTTCACCTGTGTGGATCACCTGGTGCCGGAGCAGGCCGGAGATCTCATTGAATCCCTTCCCGCATTTCCCACAGTCGTAGGGCTTTTCCCCTGTGTGGATCCTCTGGTGTTGGATCAGCCTGCACCTGTAGCTGAAACCCTTCCCACATTCCAAGCACTTGTGGGGCTTCTCCCCTCCAGGAGGCTTCTCCACCAGCTCTGAGCTCTGCCTGGATCTCCGGCCGCCTTCCCGGCTCAGGGAGGGTCTTTCCTCCTCGCAGCTCCCTGGGCTGGGTTTGCAGCCCCTCCTCGAGAGGGATCTACGGGGCTTTTCTGCCTCCTCCATCCCCGCACACCTGGGGAATGAAAATTCCTGGCTTAGGGGGAAATAACAAGAAGAGAGCTCCATAAACTGGGTGTTCCTCCTTGACCAAGTTCATCTCTGCAGGTCATTGAGCATCTTGCGTCTGTAATAACCTCCCAAACACCAAGATTCAGTCAAAATCCCCTCCAAAATTGGGCTGGTTTGAAAGCAAAACCAGTGAGAGACTCCAAGTCAGAAATACAATTTTATAGAAAAGAGGTAACAGAAAAAAAATACATGCAATAGTAGAAAAGAAAACAACTGACAGAATCAGAATACAACCTGACACCCCGCTAGTTAGGGTGGTGGTAGCAGTCGAGATGAAGTGGTCTTGTTGTAGTAGTGATCCCAAAGAAAGGTCTGGTAGCTCTTGTCCTCTGGAAACCAGTGGGTAAGGGGTGACTTGGTGTTCCAAATCTCAGTTTGAATCTAGGTACAAAATGTTTGGCTCCTCCCCCTGGGTGCAGAATCGCAAAATGGGATGATGTAATTTTATCAGTTATGTATTGAACTCAATGGCCCATTAACAGAAGATATCTGATATAGTCCTGGAGGAAGGATGGATGGAAGGAAAGATAAAGAACACTCCCCCACCTGTTTTCTAGCATATGGCCCATTTACAGAGGATATCTCTCTCGGAGATAAGGATCACTACCCCAGCTGGCTTCAACAGATGGTAACAGAATACATACTTTTGGGCACATTTTACATTGGAACCGAGGAAAAAAATATAAAGATTCAGTCCCCACAGAAAAACCTCAGCCCCAACATTTAACCCAATAAAGCTCAGAAACACCAAGATTCACCCCTGTGCAAATCATGGATCCTTCTCCCTCATCACCTGTGGCACGTCAGGAGGTGCAACACTCCTGGGGCTGGGAGGGCCTGCAGATACAGGGAGGGGTGGAACCTTGTGG
The DNA here is from genome assembly GCF_052056855.1 of Sturnus vulgaris. Lineage (NCBI taxonomy): Eukaryota > Metazoa > Chordata > Aves > Passeriformes > Sturnidae > Sturnus > Sturnus vulgaris. The sequence goes on from NW_028276170.1 coordinate 11,222,252, forward strand.
TGTTTCCTGTTTCTGCTACTCCTCGTCCTCATCCTGTGTCCCTACTGCCCCTCACACTCCTCTTCCTCCTACTATTCCTCCTTCTCCTCCACAATCCCACCTACTCCTCCCACATGCATCATTTGATCATCTTGTTCTTCAACCCTGTGTCTGCTTTCCTTCTCCTGCTGCCCCCAGGCCCAGCACCCACTGCCGGCTCCCTCTTCCCCCCAAACCCACAGCATCCCAGCGCAGGGGCAGCGATGGAGCTGGGGCAGCTCGGGCTGGGGCAGCGCTGGGCTCTCGGCCGCTCCCGCCCGCACTCGCTCCCCACTGCAGCCGCTGCCGCCACCACAGCGCGGGGGGGCCCGGCCTTGGCGCTCCCCCCCTCCCACCTCCCCAAATTCCCCTGCCGGGGGGCGCTGGGGCCCGGGCCGGGCGCAGGTGGCTCCAGGTGGGCAACGCTGGGAGCTGCGGCTCTGCCTGGACACTGCTGCGTCATCACCGCCGCGCGCTCTCATTGGCTCAGCGCTGCCCGAGGGGCGGGGCTGCACCAAGCCGGGACACCCTGCTCCAGGGGGGATGGCCCCAAAACGGGGGACCCCCATGCAAGGAACAACAGCAAAGGGTCTCTACAAACACATGCTGCGAATCCGCTTGGACACAGGGCCGGGGACGTGGGCATAAGGAAGGGACAGCAGAAGCCATCAGGGTCAGAAAATGTTATTAATTGACCACACAGACTGCTGCTCAGCCAAGGTCCTGCTACGTTCATATAAGACTCCTCTGTCTTCTTTGAGCACAGAAACCTCTGGTGATGTGAATTTTTCCACACACCTTGGGGGTCGGCAGGAATTCCTTCCCCCGTCCGGGGCGGAGGGCAGTGTGTGGAGCTGAAGGTGCCTCACCCAGTTTGGGTGATCAGCTCCCTTGGGTGGCGGCGGCACCGGGCATGGATTGGGGTTGGGAAGGATGAATTAGGGAAACCTTATAAATACGAGTGCCTAACAAAAGACTTTGAGAATAGGAAAAATATAAGCAAAATAGAAATTATAGCCACTTTTGACTGTGTGGCTGAAAGCAACTGAATGCCTGAAGGCCCCTTTGTTTAGATAATGTTAGATGCTGCGAATACCAAAAAGCAAACAGACATCCTCCCTAGGCATGGCACGAAGGGTCCCAGATAAAATTTAGAGATAAGAAAAGCAGTAAAACATGGTAATATAGTCATTCCTATAGGTTGCATACAAATGTTAGACAATTTGTATCTTCTAGAAGAGTGGTTAGTGGAAACTAGAATATTCAACATAGTAGAAAATTTCTTGTATCGTAAACGGGAAAATCTCACTCTTATGCACTTACTCTTGCCGTTTCTTACTCTCTTACGATCTCTGCTCTAACTCTTGCTCTATCCCTCTCTCTCCTTCCTGCTCTGAGCTGCAGCTGCAGTTCCTAGCAGGGCCTTATATATACCCACGCCCTACCAAATAAACTGCAAACTTCAAGACCAGAGCGCCTCAGTTTGTCCCTACAATCCCAACGCAGTAATTCCTACAGACTGTGTACCCGAGAGTGACCAGGAGACAGACGAGTGACAGATCAGGGGGGCTGGGAAGAGTCGGCAGCCAGAGAGCACTGAAAATCTCAGCAGGGACTACAGTGGCATCTTCGGGGACTAAACATGGCAGGGCACCCATGGAGGGTAGAAAAGGAAAGCCAGGAAGGGCTCTCGGCAGAAGGGATGATGATCTCAAAATATCTCTGTAGGGTCCCTTGGGAGCATCTGGAGGGAGTCTGCACATTCTCCCAGAGGTAATCAAGGACAGGGACACCCAGAAGGGCAATAAGGGAAGTCCGGAAGAGATTTAGACAACAGGGGATGGATGCTGTTGGTGTGATGAGAAGGGATTGGGTGAAGGAGAGTGTGCAGGAATATGTTTCAGGAAAGAAGAAGCAGGAAAAATCTATGTGGGAAGAATAAAGATGATGGAAAAGAGGAGGAAAATACTGAGGATGGGGATGTTTTTCAGCAGGCTCTTATCCTCCAAAGTTGCCAGCTGATGCAGATCCTTTGTATCCCCGGTTGCCAGGACAGGCACACAAGGAGGTCAGGATTGCAGGGGGTTTCTCTGTGCTGGGCAGCGGCAGGAGCGGGCGCAGAGGGGCGGCACCGGGAGCACGGGCTGGGGGCCTGTGGGGAGCTGCGGGGCCGGGCCGGGGCTGTGGGGCAGCCGGGGCTCAGCGCCGGGCGCTGCCTGAGCCCAGCACCCCCCGGCAATTGCAGGCCCGGCAGTGGCCCCCGGCCCCCAGGAGGCTGCGGGACGCCCCGGCCGCTGCCCGGCCCCGTGGAGCTGCCGGCCCTGCCCGCCGGGGGGGCCGCGTTTGGACACTGCGGCAGGACAGGCACCGGCTCTGGGATACGGGCTGGCCACGGCAGCCACAGCACAAGGAGCAGCAGGACAAAGGAACAGCTGGGAAATGGGCATTGGACGTGCAAGCATCCAGATTAGCTTTTAAGCATTTTCCTTGGGTCAGTGCAGAAAGGAATGATTTAGCAGAAAGCTCAGCAGCTGTCAGAGGATGAGCACCCCCAGGCACTGAGGGGGCTGCAGGAGGGGCAGAAGAAGCCCCTGGAGCACTTGGTCACAAAGGCACAGCAGGGGAATGCAAGAAGGGAGGAGGAAAAGGCCAAGGGGAAGGCAAAGGCCATGGCAGAGTTTCTACAGCCCCTGAGGGATGAACCCCAGGGCCCAAGGGGGCACCAGCACCCAGGGGCTCTCACATCCTTACACCATCTTCAACCAGGTGCCCTCCTCACACTGCCACCATTCAGTCCTTGATGGCAAAGATGCTTTCTGGGGATGCCCACTCACACAGGATGGTAAACTGGATTTTGCCATTGAGTGAGAACAAGAGGTAGAAGGGAAAATGGAAAAGACATGGACGGTCCTTCTGCAGGGATGCACGGAAGCACCAGCCTTATTGGGGCAAGCCTTGCAGAAAATATCACAAGAATTTACCCCACACCCAGGGATTGGGTTAATGCAGGATGTGGATGACTTGCTGCAGTCAGGAGGACAAGAAGTGGAAGAAGAAGCCTCTGTGAAATGGCTGAATGTTCAGCCTAAAAATAATCTTTCAGTATTTGAAAAAAAAAAAGAGCAAATGCTAGAGAAAAGAGTTAAATATTTGTGAGATATTTTGTCTGAAAGTTTGTGGTATCTTGAACTAGAGGGGGTCAGGGGAGTCTCAGAAGTAATCCAGGACTGAAAAGGAGGTGCAAGAATTCTGAGCATTAATAGGAAACTGCAGGACCTGAATTGAGAGTTCTCTGTTCTACCCATAACATTGTATCACTTTCTAAACCCCAATAGCCTCAAGGTTGGGGTATGGACAGAAGAAAGGGAACAAAAGCTGAGAAAATGAAAAATAACAAAATGATTGGTGCCACAGCTATGACTATTCCAGACTCAGGAAAGAAATTGGGATTCTACGTGTGTTATAAGTACATATTATATTATTGTCTTTTTGCAAATATTAAAATGAATGCTATCTCTTGGAAAACTTTGCTGTATGAACATAGTTTATTTTAGCTCTGCGATTAACAGAACTTAGAAATAGTTGTGGTAAATATATTTTTTGTAATTACAACATTTTGATGTAAAAAGCTTTTGTTCATGTAACTAACTCAGAGAATGGTAAAAAAGATAATCAGGAAATTGTTCACATTCCTGGATTATGGGACACCAGAATCCCAGGAAGGAAAAAATAATGATTTACAGGTCTGGGGAGAATGATTCAGAATAATGCATGAAGGTCTATGAATATGCAACATGTTGCTGCATTTAGGAAGTGTTTTCTGAGTCAGTGTGTGCCCTTGGCTGAAGGCCAAGCATCCGGCCATTATAACCTTTGGCCAGAGCCAGGGCAGATATTCAATTATCTCCCTTGGAATTGATCTTTGCAATTCCTTACCCTGGGAATTCTCCACCTAGTGCGGGCTGGAGATAAGGGATGGATATTTCAAGCAGTCTGTGGCCAGAATCCTGTCTCTTGTGAAATCTCTGCCACAGGAAGCTGGGCTGGCACAGAGCCTGCCTTGGCACTTTGCTGTTCACAGCATCCACCCAGGACTCTGCCTCTCAATTACACTCACACACTGGGCTGCCTGCGATTCCACTGTTGGAAAGTATACCAAATTTAAATTTTTTTCACATTCCATTTTACTAGTCAGGCTCGGTTTGCCTTTCTCTCAGAAAAGAAATTTTAAAAGCTTTTTTAAGGGATGTGGCACCACTCAAGAGAGATGAGTTTAACCTCTCAACAGACTGGGAATAGCCCAAAAGATTCCCACAAAGATAACAACATTCAACAAAACATGAACAAAACACCAGCAAACATCAAGGAACACCCACCCCAGACACTGCCCCTGGCATAGATGGAGACACCTGGTCTGGAAAAGACTGAGAAGGAAATCCAGGAATGCGGATCTAATTAACATCAGAAGATGAGAAATCCGTGTGCAATAGGAAACCAAACACTAAGAACTACACAACTTTAAAGCAATGAACACTAAACCAATGGATTTCATTGGGTTCGGACAGTAAAAAGTTAAGGAAAAATCTAGTAAAACTCACATCTCATGGAATGATTTTCTCTGCACGCCCGGTCTATGTGTGGATGAAATTATTTCTGTCGCACATCCTGACCAGGATCAAGTAATGCCTTGACTCTCTAACATTAAGATATTGTTGGAGAGATTTTTATTGTCCCTGCAGTTTCAGTGACAAGATTACACCATTAGAAAAATGTGTCATAGTAATCCTACTTTTATATTCTGAGTTTGGTTTGGACCAGGGGTGTGAGAATCAATTTTTACTCCTAGGAGAAGAAGTAGAAAAATCTAGATTGCATTGGAATTTCTTTGTGTGTATTTGTAGGTGGCTCTTAATGATGGCAGAATTTCAGAAAGGGTTTTTCAATTCTCACCTTTATGTTGCATTTTGCAAAACTAGAAGAGTATTAATGGTGAGGCTTTAACACATAAAGAGTTTGTACAAAATTGTTTAAAAAAAAAGAGAAAAAAAAAACAGATTGTGGGGGTGCACTTGTGGATCACCTAAGGGCTGCTCCGGAATAGAAGCATTGGATCCAGACACAGCCACGACAGGAGCTTTAGAAATGCAAATTAACACTGATAGGACAATGTGTGCACAATGAACCAGGATCTTCATGCCTGGGGGAGGAATTTCGGTGATTGCTTCTGTCCCCCACTCCAAGCTCTGCCTGCTTGCACAGATGGAATTTGCACAACTAAAGGCAGAGCCCACAGTGAGGATATCTGACTGCAACAGAAATTGTTTAAGCTGCAAAGGGAAACAGTAAACGGAGAATGTTGGGAAAGCTTTACTAAAAAAAGTGGGGGGGAATCATCCCTCTCCCTGCTCCAACCTGTGCTGTCACTGTCCAGGTTATATAGGGTGTATTGGGGCACTGGGGTGTTTTTGCAGCCACAAGTTCAGGGAAATGAGTTGGAAATCCAAGTATGTGGTGATTTAATTAGAGAAAAGTGGTCAATTGATGCAGCCCTGGCTTGAGGGAGCACCCAAAAACGCAAAAAAGATGAACAGACACCAGAGCCAATCCTACAACACCATGGACCAGCCCCTGGGAACCCTAACGAATTCATATCAGGACACGGAAAATCCATCCATAATTTGAGTGTCATAATTAGGATAAAAAGAATCCTGGAAATAATAACCAACCACACAGCTCCAGCTCCTGACCTTCCTGACGACCAATCCACTGAAATAAGGAAGGAGACATTTCACCATGGGATAGGATCAGATTATCTATTAACAGAAGGAGGAGGAGTTTACACAAAATTACATGACTCAAACTGCTGTTCGAAAATAGATGAGAACTGAAAAGTGCTGAAACAGATAACGAAGGAAATAAGAAAATAGCTCGTATTCCGGAGAAAGGATGGGAATGGGACACGTTTTCGTGGTTCCCTGGCAGACCATGGCTTAAACGAATGCTGCTCATCCAAAGAGGACGCAGGAAAAGAAATTGAGTCAATGGAAATTAAAAGTTTGTAAAGGCAATTCTTGAGGAAACAAGAAAATGAGGGATTGCAAGCAGTAAGATTAATATCGTAGTAGGAGTGCATATTAAGAGGGACATGCAGTAGGTGGATCGGGAACTCTCAACCTTCCAAGTAACTCAGCCAGTGGGGAAGGGGAGAGGGAGGTGCAGACGGGAAAATGAGGATAAAAAGGAGGCTGCGTTTTAGAGACCGCATGGCAAATGCCGCATGGCCTCTCTCTTTGTTCATCAATAAATTCACTTTTACAGGACTCCTCTGTCTCCTGCGGGCACACAAACCTCTGGCCACGGGAATTTTCCCGCACAGCCCCGGGCACAGGGCAGACACCTCTGTGCCACCCACAGCAACCGGGACGAGCCAGCGCTGCTCCGGCACCGGCTCCTGCCGAGGCCCCAGCGGGAAGGAGACCGCGGGCAGCCGCTCCCGCAGCGCCCTCAGCCCAGCGCCAACACGGGCCGGCACCGGCACAACCAACCCGCCAGAGCCCCCTGCCGCCCCCTCGGCCCGCAGCGAGCCCCGAGCCCCCGCACAACCGAGCGCGGCTCCCACCTGCGCTGGGGCCGCCTCCGAGCTCCGCCGCCGCCGCCTCCCCGGGCTCCGGCCGCTGCCGCCGCTGCCGGGCCCGCACAGACGCTGCCACAATGGCGCCTTTGCTGCTCTGCCCAATCAGCGCGCGACAACCAGGAGTGCCATTGGCACAATCAGCCAATGGCAGCGAGGGCCGGGCTCTGCACACGGCCCAGCCTCGGCCCGCGCTCTCAGGGCCCCCCGGGCTGTGGGAGGGCAAAGGCGGAGATGAGGAACAGCCCTGGAACGGGCCCGGGCCCGAGCCGCCATTGGCCTGGAAACACAAACAAAGTTCTCCGCAGCTCCCGGCACGCCTTTCCCAGCCCTGCGTGTTCGCTGGCTCCGGCTCAGCGGGAAGCCCTGGAGCCTCACTGCTGCTACCTCTTAATTAGGCGCGTCTGTGCTTGGCTTTAATTTCCCCCAAAACGGGAAAACTGCCCCACAACCCCTGTGGATGAGTGGGAGAGGGGAGAGATTTCTGGCAGAAAACTCCAAAAACTCAGAGCAGGATAATGAGAAGTAAATGAAGAGCCTTCAATCCCGCTTTCCACACGGCTCCCTCCTTCCAGCTGCACCTCCTACCCCGGCAGTGCAGGGCTGGAGAAACGACGCTCACTTTATAAAATTATAAAGGTTTATTAAACCTTAGCAAAAAAAAATACAACAAAAGACTGAATTAGGAGAAAAATCAGCGCTGGTAGCACAGGACTAAAGCAGCAGACCTGGGTGTGATTTGGGGTCCCCGGGCCGCCCCCGCCCCCCCCCCCCCTTCGATCTCGGCCAACGGGTGCGAGCGGCGCGGCCCCGCTGCTGAGCACTGACCCCGCCCCGGGGGCCGCCGGGACCCCCCCGGAAAAAACCCCACACCTGCACCCCCCCTTCCGTCCCTCCGACCTTCCCAGTCCTGGGGGAAAAGGGGGAAAGGGGAGGACCTGGGGCGGGATCACCCGGAGACACCCGGGGTGAGGAGCAGGAGGGGGGGCGGGGGGTTGGGCTCGCGGTGAGTGGGGGGTCCCACGTGAGGATTTCGGGGGGGTTCGCTCGAGGAATTTTGGGGGTCCTCGTGCGACGGATCCTCGTGCAAAGGGCTCCTCTCGTGCCACCGTCTCCTCATGTCACCCAGACGAGTTTGGGGAGCTTTTTCTGTCACCCAGAGGAATCTGGGGGATCCTAGTGTCACTGAGAGCCCCGCGAGTGTCACCAAGAGCTCCTCGAGTGCCACCAGGAGGAACGGGGGGATTCCTCGTGTCACCGAGAGGCCTGCGAGTGACATTGAGAGCCCTGTGTCACCAAGAGCCCCTCAAGTGCCCCCAGCTCTTTGTGCCACCAGGAGCCCCTGGAGTGCCACCAGCTCCTCGTATCACCGAGAGCCCCTCGTGCCACCAGGACCTCGTGCCAGAGAATTTGGGGAGAGTCTCTGTGCCACCCGGAGCCCCTGAGTGTCACCAGCCCCGTGCCAGGGTCCCCAGTGTCACCCGGGTCTTTCTCTGTGTCACACACCAGACCCCCCCCTCCGAGCACCAGGACCCCCGAATTTAACCGTCCTCGTGCACCGGGACCCCCTCAGGACCCTCGAGTTTCCTCTCTCCCCTCCTCGTGCACCGGCATCACCGGACCGCCCCCCCTTTCCCGAGGAATCGCCGGAGACCCCCTCCATCAATCACCGGGCACCGGGACCACCAGAGGACCTCCCCCATCAATCAGCACCGTCACCGTGCACCGGGACTCCCCCCACCATCGAGCAGTGACACCCCCTCATCGTGCACCGGGACCGCCGGACCCCCCCTCAAACATCGCCAGCCTCGGGCACCGAGATCACCGGAGACCCCTCCATGAGTCACCGGGACCCCCCCGTCATGCACCAGGACCACCGGAGACCTCCCCAGGAATCACCGGACACCCCCTCACGAATCACCGGGCACCGGGACGCCCCCTCGGGCACCGGGACTGGACCCCCCCCCTCGTGTACCGACCACCCTCCGGTGCACAGGGCCCGGACCCCCCTTTGTGCCCCCCCTGCCCATCCCGGGGATTCCGCCCCTCCCCTTTGACTTCCCCCGGGAACAGGAGCGGGAATGGGGGGGCCGTGCGCTGGGGGGGCACCGGGGTGTCCCCAGCATCGGGGGGCGTCCCTTGGGGCTCGCTCCTTTCCCCCCTCTCCTCCTCTGGTTATCATCAGGGACCCCCCCAATTTACCGGGGCTCCCCCTATTCACTGCCCCCCCCGTTCACCGACCGCCCCAAAGCGCTGGGACCCCCCCGAATACTTGGGACCACCCCAGGGCGCCAGGACCCCCCCCTCACTCACCGCCCCTCCCCCATCCATGGGACCCCCCCACTCACCGCTCCCCCCCCGTCACCAGGACCCCAAAATCCATGGGACTCCCCCCACACTCATCAAGACTCCCCCCAAATCCATGGGACCCCTCCCTCCCCCCCACTCCCCACCCCCTTCTCAGCACTCCCCGGGCCCTCCCCATTGATCGAACGCCCCCATGGCCCCCCCAGCCCCTCACCCTCGCATTGGGCCCCCCCGGGGCCGAGGCAGAGCCCTCCCTGAGGGACACCCCTCATCCCCGGCCTGCAGCCGCCCATGGAGCCGCTGACCACAACTCCCTGCCTGCGTCCATCCGGCCAATTCCTCTGGCCCCGCACAGCCCAGCCTGCAAAGCCAGGCCTGGCACTGTGGGGCTCGGGGGGGTCTGTCCTGGGCCACTGGGCCTCACAGGGCTCTGGGCACAGCAGCGGTGTCACACACTGAAATGTTATGGGGGAATGGCTTAAACGCTGCCAGGAAGGAGATTTGCACATTATGGCGAAACTGAATAAAGAGGCTGAGACCACCTCAGCCCAGCCCTCCTTCACCTGACTGCAGCTTTGGCCTGGGACTTGAGCGGCCTAACAGCACCTGAGGTACCATCAAGGTGACACCATTGATCAATTGCCTCTGGTCTAGGGACAAGGACACGAGACTGAGGCAGGAGAATGTATCCAAAGCAAGGCAAAGCCAGCAGCTGTCCTGAAAATCAGCTTGGGCCAGGCTGGGGCTGGGGGAGGCCGTAGCCCACAGGCTCATCTGCTGAGGCCACGTTTGCACACACTGCTCACAGACAGCCAGGGAGGAGGAGAGTTCTGGGGCTGTGGGGGCACCTCTGCCCACAGGCACTGAACACCCATCCTCCCTCACACAAACTGGCTTCGCTGGAAAATCCCCACCCCGGGAAGGCCACATCCACGGCACATTGCCGTGAGGGGCAGCTGAGGAGGTGCCAGAATCCATCCAAGAGCCCCAAAGCGCTGCCCAGACTCACTGCTGAGGCCTTGCAGCAGAGCACTGCTCCTGATGCAAAGGGATGCAGCAGAGCCAGAGGCTGCTGCCAGAGCCTGTGTCAGACTTGTCCCTGCCAGGGGAGGAACCTGGGCCTTCCCACCTGCCCCCAGTGTGTATGGACCCCCTGAACTCCGTGTTTGTGGGGGACCCTGAGCACCAAGAAGACAGAGATGTAGAGCATCCACAGGACGCCATTGGGATCCACAGAGTGGTGAGGTTTTCTACTTAATCTGTCTCTGTCACTCTCTTTCTCATCCCCCACCTCTATTCCATTTCTATTTTTCTCTCTTTGTCATTCTCTCTGCCTCTCATTTACTCTTCTTTAAACCCACACTATTGACTTTGGCACATGCTCTCATTTGTGATAGAAACAGATTCTGCCCCCACTTGCCTTGATGGAATCAATGTGCACTGTGAGCCAGGGTTGACCAAGGCCTCATATTTTCGTGGTTCTGATGTGCCAGGCCAACGAATCCACACAGTCCAAAAAACCTGGATTTCCCCAGCCTCTACCTGGCTAGAGGCAGGGCCCCTCTAAGCCTGGTTATTCTTCTTTCCTGAGCTATGTCTTGGAGGTTCCTTCAAGGGGATTGGACATGTCATCATCATCATCATCATACCTGGCAGTTTGACTACCGGCAACTGGAGCTGCTTCCTTTTTGGTGAAGTTTGGTGAAGTTCCACCTTTTTTTGTGGAAATCCCTCTCTGCATCTCACTGTCCTGCAATTCAAGCACCAGTTTTACCAGAGCAACAGTAGATTTTCCATCCCTCTTCTTCATGTTTTCTCCAGAATCCAGCTCAGCTCGTGAGAAGGGTCTTCTCTCCCCATCTGGGGAACGTTTACGTTTGGGGCCAGAACTTTTGATCTGTACAGCCAAGATTTGGAGAAATCCCTCTTTCATCTCCTCCCTGAGTTTCCTGTGGTTCTCCTCTATCTTATCTTCTCATTTCTGTAGAAGTGTTTCCACAGCTGAGATTCTGGCATGTGTTGGGCCATGCACGGCATCTGCATATGCTCGGAGCTTCTTCTCCATATCGAGCACGGTCTCCTCCCTTTCCTCCAGCTTCATTGTTGCTAAAGCAGAAGCGTATTCTTGTGGCCCAAGTTGTACAAGTTTTCGCCACATCACAGATGTACATGGTACCAAGTCCGGATTCCTAGTTGTTAGGTCATCTGAAAAAACAATCTCTGCCACTGCCATTTCTCTCAAGCGTTGAACCCCTTGTTCTATGGTCTCCCACTGGGTTTGCTGCATACAGAGATCATCTGCACACAGATATCTTTATGCCACACTTCCCAGGACCCGTGCCCAGAGACTCTGAGGATTAGCCCCCCTCACCATTCCTTGGTCAATAACGGGATCATGTGACAGGGACCCCAAATTCCTGGCTTCAGTGCCATCCAGAATTGTGGCCTCGCCTGCAGCATCCCAAAGACGGACCAGCCAGCTAATTATAGATTCATCAGGTCATCAGGTGTGATCCTTTCTCAGGCCACGAAGGTCTTTCAGGGATAAGGACTCAATATTGGCTTCTGATCCTGTCTCAGTTGCTCTGACTTCTGATTTTGTACCAGGAGCTCACTTTGAGGATCCTTCCCCTGGATCATCATCGTCCACTGGCCCATCAGTTTTGCTGCTGTGCTTCCTCCCCACAGCAACTGCCAGTGGCTTAGGCTCACTGTCTGGTTTAGCTACAGCCTGAGTGACTGGGGTATTGGCTGATTTATCTCCCTGCCCCCCTGCCTCTCTCTGCTGCCCTACGGTATCTAGCAGTGTGCAATAAGCATATGCTAGGGCCCAGCTTACTGCAATGATCTTTTTCTCATTAGAATCATCATGGCACTTCTCTTCCAGATATTTCCCCCCCTCATCTGGGTTCTGAATTTGTTCACGTGAAAATTCCCAGGCTGGGCGATCAGAAAATTTCTTCAAGGTTCTGCCCATTCTCTCCCATTCCCCATCCCACTCAGTATTTTCCATTCCTGGGCCTACTCCTGGGTCAGGGGTCCCATCAGCTCCTCTGGACACCTCAGCCCTCATTCTAGAGAGGCTGCAGACTGTGCAGAGGAAGCTTACCAGATGAAATACCAGGACAGTGGTATCCTTGACATTCAGGGGAAAGTGAACATCCTCAAAAAATGACTTAACAGATTCAAAGGAGAAGAAGGAAAGGCAAAAAAGCCTCATCCCCTGCTTCTCCTCTAACAAACTAGATGCAATTACTAATGAACTCCCAAAACAGGCTATTGGAAATGGGATGCAGGGTTGGATGAAGAAACCATGAACCATAAATATCTGGAACAAACTTCAGTAGCTTTATAAACTTTCTATAAATCATAATCACTGAGCCCAGCACAACAGCTATTCTAATTTGTGCTCCTCTACTGAAAAAACTGCATATGAGGGACACTACTGGAGCCATCTCCAGATAAGAAAATAAGCCAAAAAGGTATTAAAACCTCAAAAAAGTCTAGGGACCCGAGACACATAAAGGCCTTCACCCTGACAGACATTATGAATTCAAAAAACATGGTTACTGACTGCTTTACCCCAATACAGAGTAAGTACAACCAAAATGCAATCAGATCGGGTTTTCTTTTCCACTTTCTTGCAACGCGTTGGGCGCCAAAGAAGTATTTGTCCTGGTTTAGGGCAAACTTGGGAGGAAACCTCTGAATGGGGTCCCTCTGGGAAAGAGATTCAAGCCGTCCCTCCCCCAGTTGTCTCGGGAATAAATACTCCCTCGGAGAGAAGTAGAAAAGGAAAAAACTGTTTATTCAACAGGCAATACACATCCCAGCACAAAAATGAACAAAACCAAACAGCAAAACCCCTCGCTGTTCCCAAGAGATGACAGATTTAGAAGAGTTCTTTCCCTGGGCTGCCCGGCTCACTCAGTCTGTTCTCAGTCCCTCCTGTGCTGGGAAATGCCACGGCCCAGGCCAGGCCTGGTGGGCCACAGGTGTGAGCTCCCGGTGCCTTTCTGGGTTTTCAGTCCAGAGCAGGTTCAAACAGTTCCAGGAAAAAGGAAAAAAACCCAAAACACACAGTCCAGGGAGATTCTCTGCCTCAGCTAGGCAGAAAAATTAACCAAAAGCAAAAAAAAGAGCGCTCTCTCTCCCTGTCCACTGCAGACAACACAGTCTGTGAGCAGGAATGTGGGGGAGCCTGTGCAGTCTCTGATAACAAACTCTGCACTTCTTCTTTCCCACCCTTCACTCCTGGAACCAGTCTTAAAACTGCAGAATTCAATATCCAACACCAGCAGAACAGACGATTTGTGGGTACAGGCATCATACAGTCACCCCAAGACAGGGGTCTCCACTATGACGTTCTGGGGATCCCCTTGTCCTGGATGCCCTGGATCCTGCATATATGTTGTGGTCCCTCCTCTGCAGGGTGTCCCGATGCTCCAGGCTTCCCGGGAATCCCAGGGATCCCCCCTCTTTGGTCTCCCCACTTTGGGATTCTGGGGTTCCCTCTTCTCTGGGCTGCTGAGGGTCCCATGGGTGCCCCTCTCTGGGTGGCACTAAGGGATGCCGAGCGTTCTGGGCTCCCAGGGGTGCCTCCTCACCTGACTCCCTGCTCCGGCCTGCCAGGGCTCACAGGGGTCCCCCTCTCTGGGGTCCCCACTTTGGTGTCCTAGGGGCTCCCCGTCTCCAGGCTCATCCCTTCTCCGGGCTGCCCCTTCTCCAGGCTCCCCTCACTCCCGGCTCTCGGGGTCCCCCCTCTCCAGGCCCCCATTTCAGGCTCCGGCACTCCCGGGGCTCTCCCCTTTTCGCTTTCCCCCCCTCAAGGCTGCTCCCCTCGCCCTGCCAGTCCCGGGCGATCGCCACGGGGCTCCGGGGACCTCCATCCCCCACCCACCACCGGGGCTATGTCTGCAGCCGCCACCCAGACATCCCCAAAAAAACCACCCGGGGACCCAAAAGGGGATTTCGGGACAGCTTTGGAGCCCTGCAAGATACAAACATCGCTCCGCCCGCCGCCTCCCGAAAAAAAGAAACAGGGAGACCCAAAGATACTTCGGGTGAGCTCCAAATATCCCTCTCCTGTTCAAAAAAAATCCTGCCAGGACCGCCCAAGATATTGGGGGCGAGGTCCCTCTCCCCGGTCACCTACACAATACGGGGGGGCCGATACTTGCGGGCGCGAAGGGGCTGCACATCCAGAGAGCGATGGACGCACGGGCTGCCGCCTCTCGCTGCTCCTCCTCCTCTTCTTGCTCCTCCTCTACCCCTCCTCTTCCTCCTGCTCCTCCTCCTCCCTCTCCTGCTCCTTCTCCTCCATCTCTCGGCTGCCGGCGAGGAGCTCTCTCTGGTGAGCGGGGCGGGAAAGGGACTGGTGGGAAAGAGGTGGGAGAGGGGGTATAAAGGGAGATGGGACAGGGGGAAGAGGGTTCCCAGGGAGGGTGTCCACGTTAAGCCCAGGACCCCCAATCCCCTCCGTGTCCTGCCAGCCCCTCCCGGCGCTGTGGGGTCCGGGCCGTGCCCCAGTGCCGGCTCAGGGGGTGCTCCAGGCTGACGTGCTCCACCTGGAGCTGGAGCTGACCCCGTGCCGGGGGGGTTTCCAGCAGCACCAGGAGCTGGTAGAAATCCAGTCCCCATTGGGGACCAGGTCGGTGGCCACCACGTGTCCCGAGAGCTCCTGCTGGCCCTGGAACCAGCTCAGCTGGATGTTGGCAGGGTAGAAATCCATCAGGGAGCAGAGCAGGCAGCCGGGGCCGGGCTGGGAGCTCGAGGGAAGCAGCGAGATGGACACACTGGGATGGGCAGGGGGCCCCTCCAGTGCGGATCTGCCCCCCCATCCAAGCCGCAGATAATCGCTCCAGGGATCGAGTGCTAAGGGACAGGGAACCACCTTTCTTCCATCCCAACTCCACCTTTCCCTCCCCTCTCCCCCTCTTTCTCATCATTCCCCAAATCTACTGACCCCTCACGACTCAATGTGGGTTTCCCAGCCCCCTCCCCCAATCTTTGGGCATCCCAGCTCCCTCTTTTCCCCCATTCTTTGGCCCATTCCCAATCATCACTCCACCATCAAACCCCCTAACCCGTGCTTGCTTTTGGGGGTTCCAGGCCTCTCCTGCTCAATCTCGGGTTCCCAACCCCCTCTTTCACTCCTTTTGGACAGCTCCTGGCAGCTTTTTCCTGGGAGGAATCCCTGATTTTCAGTATTTTTGGGGTGTAGTTTCAAAGTGGACAGCTCCAGGTCCCTCCTGCTACCTCTGGGGATCCAACCCCCTTTTCCCCAATTCAAGCACCTCTCGAAAGCCCATCAGGTGACTCACATATTCTCTCCTTCCTCTCTCCACTCCCCCCTCCCGCTGCTTTTCTTTTTTGGTCTCTTTTTAAAACAATATCCTATTAAATATTACAGGGCTTCTGGTTTTGCCAAATGCAGCCTAAAGGTGAACAGTGAACATTACAAATTCCATACCAAAATTTTGCCATCACTAACAGCCACTCATGAACATACACAAAAAATCCCCAAAGGAATCAAGATTTTTTTCTGCTCATTCCCCTAACACTAAAATGTGGTCCTCACACCCTTGGCCCAATCTTAACTGAAAATATAAAAGTCGAATTATTAAGAAAAGATATTCTAATGGTGTAATCTTGTCACCAAAACTGCAGGAGGACCCAAAACTCTTCAACACCATTTCTACTGTTAGAGAATCAAGGCATTACTTGATTCTGGCCAGGATGTGCAACAGAAATAATTTCAGCCACACATAGCCCGGGTGTGCAGAGAAAATCGTTCCATGATATGTGAGTTTTACTAGATTTTCGCTTAACTTTTCACAGTCCAGAACCTATAGAAATCCATTGGTTTTATGTTCATTGCTTCCAAGTTGTGTAGTTCTGAGAATTTAATTTCCTATCGGCCCCGGATTTCTTCCCCTCTATATTAATTAGGTCCGCACTCCTGGATTTCCTTCTCAGCCTTTTCCAGACCAGGCATCTCCAACTATGCCAGGGGCAGTGTCTGGGGTGGGTGTTCCTTGATGTTTGCTGATGGCCTTAATGGTCGTTATCTTTGTGAGTATCTTTTGGGCTATTCCCAGTCTATTGAGATGTTAAACTCCTCTCTGTTGAGTGGAGGAACATTCCTTAGAAATCTCTTTAAAATTCGTTTCCCCAATGCAAAGGCACATGAAGCCTGAGTAGAGAAATAGATTTTTAAAATTAGACTTGCTATATTTTCTGACCATGGAATGCCCGGCAGCCCAGTGTGTGAGTGTAACTGAGGGGCAGAGTGGAATTGTGCCGTTGTCTTCCCCAGCAGCTGTGGCAGTGCAGGCACAGAAAGCAGCGAAGCTCCAGCAGTGGCAGCAAGGATTGGCCCCAGTGTGTGGAGATGCCAAAGGAGGGTGCCCAGGCAGAGGATTTCAGCAGAGGATCTGTGGGCAGGCCCAGGGGCTTGGCCCGATGTGGAGCCCTGGCTGCTGCTGCGTTGCCTTCAGTGCAGGGTCAGTGGTGCCCTCCCACGCTGCTCCTGCAGCCGGGAATTCCAAATCTCCGGGGCTTGAGAGCCCCTGAGCCCAGGGTGAGGGGTCCCCCCGTGTTGAGCTGTGCTGGCGGCTGTTTCTGTGCTCAGGGACTCTTGGAATGGGCCACGGCACTTGGCCACCAGTGGTGCTTCTTTGCACTCCTTAGGCAGGACCCGATGTCCTGGGTGGATGCTGTGAACAGCAAAGTGCCAAGGCAGGCTCTGTGCCAGCCCAGCTTCCTGTGGGAGAGATTTCACCAGAGACGGGATTCTGGCCACAGACTGCTTGAAATATACATCCCTTATCTCCAGCCCGCACTAGGTGGAGAATTACCAGGGTAAGGAATTCCAAAGATCGATTCCAAGGGAGAGAATTGAATATCTGCCCTGGGTCTGGCTCTTATTCTTGCCCAAGCCAATGGCAAAAGCTGTATCCATTGCATCTTGGTTTCTATCACCAGCTTCCAAAGGAGTTTCTTTATTTCCCTGTTTGTTCTTTCTACCTGCCCTGAGCTTTGGGGGTGCAAGGGCTTGTGGAGGTCCCATTGTATTCCTAAAGCAGCCATAACCCCCTGAAGGACTTTTCCTGTAAAATGAGTTCCCCATCTGAGAGTCTGTTTTTTCCACAATTCTTTATCTTGGAGTTATTTGTTTTAAAAATACCTTAATAAGTGATCCAGAGATTGCTGAAGAAGTCAGAATTGCTTTTTTCACCCTGTTAGCTGCCATGCTGTCACCAGAAGATATTTGAGCCTTCCTCCTCAGGGCATTTCATTGCCAGGCTCTTCCAAGCACACCCAGCTCTGCCAGTTGAGCTGACCATGCAGGCGGTAACCTGAGCTTGGTCTAATTCCCTTTCCTTCATCAGAGCTTGTCTTGGAGCTCTTTTCCCTTCTCCTACCCTTGAAGAGCCATCCATAAACACATTTTGTCCCTCAGGCCAGGGAATGTCTCCTAAATCTCTCCCAGCCTGGCTCTGGAGCTCTGTCACTTGACTGCAGTCATGGTGGGGAGCGCCAAGGCCGGGCCCCCCCGCGCTGTGGTGGCGGCAGCGGCTGCAGTGGGGAGCGAGTGCGGGCGGGAGCGGCCGAGAGCCCAGCGCTGCCCCAGCCCGAGCTGCCCCAGCTCCATCGCTGCCCCTGCGCTGGGATGCTGTGGGTTTGGGGGGAAGAGGGAGCCGGCAGTGGGTGCTGGGCCTGGGGGCAGCAGGAGAAGGGAAGGAGAAGCAGGGATGGAGAACAAAATGTTCAAAGGATGCACGGGGAGGAGATGGTGGGATTGAGAAGGAGGAATAGTAGGGACACAGGCGGTGGAAGAGCAGAAAGATGAAGGAGCACAAGGTTCCCCCCTCCCTGTATCTGCAGCCTCTCCCCAGGCCTCAGGAGCATTGTCCCCATCGCATGCAGCAGGAAACTGGAGAGGGGGATCCATGATTTTCACATGGGTTAATCTTGGTATTTCTGAGCTTTATTTGGTTAAATGTTGGTGCTTTGATTTTTTGCAGGGGCTGCATCTCAGTATTTTGGAGAGGTTTTTGTCTAAATCTTAGTGTTTGGGGGGGTTTTGTTCTGTGTCATGATGGGAGGATTTTTCGTCTTAATCTTGGTGTTTTGGAGGTTCTTACACAAGATGCCCAATGTCTTCCTGAGTTGCACTTGGGCAGGGAAGAACCCCCAGCCCAACACACTCTTCTCTTCTTTTTTCCCCAAACCAGGATTTTTCATTCCCAAGACGTTGGCAGATGGAGGAGGAGGAAAAGCCCCAGAGATCCCTCTCGAGGAGTGGCTGCAAACCCATCCCAGGGAGCTGTGAGGAGGAAAGACCCACCCTGAGCTGGGAAGGCGGCCGGAGATCCAGGCAGAGCTCAGAGCTGGTGGAGAAGCCTCCTGGAGGGGAGAAGCCCCAGAAGTGCTTGAAATGTGGGAAGGGTTTTAACTCCATCTCTCAGCTGATCCAGCACCAGAGAATCCACACTGGTGGAAAGCCCTATGAGTGTGGGGATTGTGGGAAGAGCTTCAGCAAGAGCTCCCACCTGATCCGGCACCAGCTGATCCACACTGGGGAAAAGCCTTACGAGTGTGGGGAATGTGGGAAGGGATTCAGAGATAGCTCCAGCCTGATCCGGCACCAGGTGATCCACTCTGGGGAAAAGCCCTACATTTGTGGGGAATGTGGGAAGAGCTTCAGCGACAGCTCCAACCTGATGCAGCACCAGGTGATCCACACAGGGGAACGGCCCTACACCTGCTTGGAATGTGGGAAGAGCTTTGGGTGGATGTCCGACCTGATAAACCACCAGCGCACACACACTGGGGAGAGGCCCTATGAATGTCCCAAGTGTGGTAAGAGGTTTCAGAGAAGCTCCACTCTCGTCAGACATGAGCGGATTCACACAGAACAGAGGCCCTTCTGCTGCACTGACTGTGGGAAGGGCTTCACATGCAACTCGTATCTCATCAGACACCAGAGCATCCACACCAGGGATGTGAGTGCCCCGAGTGTGGGAAGAGCTTCGTGCTCTGCTCCAGCTCCATCCCCCATGGGAGGATCGGTGTTGGATGATCCCCAGTGACCCCCGTTGGGCAGAGCCCTGGTGATCCGTGGTCCTGGTGATCCGTGTTGGGAAGACACCTGGCTGGGGGACTCTGCATCATCCTGTCTCCCTGTGGGCACCTGGATGAATGCAGGGGCAGCAAAGTCCATCAGGATGCAAACCAACTTTGGGAATTCCTTGGGGAGAATGAATTTGTTGATATCCAACTCTAGAAAATCTTCTGTGTTCAATCCTATCTTCTGGTGGTGCCCTGCTGGGCAGGGTGGAGGAAGAACCCCCGGCCCGTGGCTGGAATTGAGTGCAGCGGGCGCTGGAGAACAGCCATGAAACCAGAAACTCATCACGGCTCCTCTGACTGAACTCTACAGTCCTCACCCAGCCCCCAGCGTGGCCTTGAAAGACTCTTTATTGTAAATAACTCGGACTGCCCCACCTGGAAAAAGTCACAAAACCCTCTGCTGCCCGGGCAAGGTATTAATTCTTTCAATGCCCAGAATAAAACTTTACAGATACTTTATTCTCTCTCCTAAAAAAACCCCAAAAAACCCCAAAACAACCAAAACACAAACAAAACCAAAAAAACCCACCAAAATAGTCATACATACAGAAACATTATAAAAACACCGTAATCAAATAAAAAGAAAAGTCAAATATGATATAAAGAAAGGAGAAAAGTAGTGAGCTAAAATTTCTTTTTTTAAACTATGGAGAAAAGCCTCTTGTTTCATCTACAACACATAAAAGTATTTTGAGGTGAATATGACTGTTCTAACTGTACATATAAACAAGAGCATTGATATTAAAGTAAACAAATGTTAAAATTGCTGTAATCTCCTGTTTAAATAATAAAAAAACCCTACTGTTCCCCCAAGAAAAAGAAAAAAATCTCTGTACTCAAAAATAAACTGTTTTTTGTTTAACCTGTTATAATCCTTAAACTGTGCCTTGTAAATTAACACAGTACTTATTAAAAGTTATGAGAAAAACTGTTAATCTGAAAAAAGGGTTTTTAGATAGTAATCAGATTTCCATTCTCCTGGGCAGCTAATCACTGTAACATCAAAACCACAAGAAAACTGTTCGTTATTCTAAGTTTTTTTCTTATAGCTCCCCTTAATAAAATTTCAATTTCTACCGTTTAAAGTTAAACCTGTTTTTTACCTTTGTCCTAATCCTATTTCAAAACAAAAACATTTTCAAATTAATAAACCAAAACCACTGCATCTAACCTCAGTGATTCCAGGATTTTAATTTCCTATTGCCCAAGGGTGTCTTCTCCAGCCAAAGGGTGATGATCTCAGGTAAAGACCAAGATTTTGGAGACAGTGGGGTGGAAACCCCTCCAAAAAAATGTTCTTCCACCCAAGCACGTGGATCCTCAGCTCACACAGACACAGAAATCGTTTTCTTTTGGCCTTGATTTGCTTTTAATTTCTCTTCATCCCTTTAAAACATCCAACACTAGGGAAAAATAAATTCACTGAACTGAGACATGGGTGGGGACACGGGAGGACCTTTGGTGCAGTTAAGGCTGTGTCCTCTTGTCCTGTCCCTGTTCCCTACGAGAAGAGCCCGACCCCCACCAGGCTGCACCCTCCTGTCAGGGAGTTGTAGAGAGTGATGAGGTCTCCCCTGAGCCTCCTCTTCCCCAGGATAAACATTCCCAGCTCCCTCAGCTGCTCCTCACAGGACTTGTGTTCCACAGCTTCTCCCCTGTTGTTCCACAGCCACTGCTCCTGTTCCAGTGCAGCTGCAACCCCTCCAGTGGTGCTGCTCCCACTGCAGTGCTGCTCGTCTGTGACAATGAGGGGACAGATGGAATCCTGGGGCCAATGTGACACTGCAGGGCCTCCTGGAATTGTGGGGCCGTTGTTACACTATGGGGACACATGGAACCATGGGTCCCTTGTCACAATGAGGGCATAAATGACACTTTGGGGCCATGGTGACATTGAGGGGACAAATGGAACCCTGATGCCCTTGTGACATGAGGGGACATGGAACACTGGGGCCACTATGCCACAGCAGAGCCTCCTGGAAGCGTGGGGCCATTGTGACACTGAAGGGGAAACATGGAACCATGATGCCATTGTGACACATGGAAACCTGAGGCCATTGTGACGTGAGGGGACACATGGAACTGTTGGGCCATTGTGAAATGGCAGGGTCTCTTGGAGCCATGGGACCATGGTGACACTGAGGGGACACATGGAACTGTGGGGCTATTGTGACACTCAGGAGACACATGGAACTGTGGGGCTATTGTGACATTGAGGGCACACATGGAATCCTGGGCCCAAAGTGACACTCAGGGGACACGTGAAATGGTGCAGATATTGTGACACTGAGGGGACACATGGAACCCTGGGGCCATTGAGAAACTGCAGGACCTCCCAGATCTGTGGGGCCATTGTGACACTGGTGGACACACGAAAGCGTGGGGCCATTGTGTCACTGAGGGGGAACATGGAATCCTGAGGCCAGTGTCAAACTGAGGAGACGAATGGAACCCTGAGGCCATTGTGACAGGAGGGATCACGTGGAACCATTGGGCCATTGTGACATGGCAGGGTCTCTTGGAACTTTGGGAAAATGGTGATACCAAAGGGACACATGGAACCCTAGGCCATTGTGACACTAATGGGACACATAGAACTTTGGGGATATTGTAACTTTGAGGGGACACATGGAACTCTGGGGCCATTGTGACACTGAGGGGACACATGGAACCCTGGGCCATTGTGACATTGAAGGGACAAATGGAACCATGGGGCCATTGTGACATTCAGAGTATACACGGAACCATGAGACATTGTGACACCTCAGGGCCTCTTGGAACTGTGGGACCATTGTGCCACTGACAGGACACATGGAATAATGGGGCAGGGGACACGTGGAACAATGGGGCCATTGTGACACTCAGGAGACACATGGAACTGTGTGGACACTGTGACACTCCAGTGTCTTGTGGAATCCAGAGGCCCCTGTGATTCTGTGGGGCCTCATGGAACCAAGGATCCATTGTGATCCCACAAGGCCTTGTCGTTCTCTGCGACTTCATGGAACTGAGGGGACACTGTGACACTGTGGAGTCTCTTGAATCCAAGAATCCAATGTGACACTTTCAGGATTTGGGGAAATAAAGTGACTCTGTGACACTTTGGGGTCTTGTGGAATCCAGAGGCCCTTATAGTTCTGCGGGGCCTCATGGGACCAAGAATCCTTTGGGATATTTTGGGGCTTCAGGGAAAGAAAGGGATCCTGTGACACTGTGGGGTCTCATGGAATCCAGAGGCCCCTATGGTTCTGCGGGGATTTTTGGAACCAAGGGGCCATTGTGATGCCTCAGGGCCTTATGGTGTCCAGAGATCATTGTGACATTGTGGGGTCTCCTGGAATGAAGGATCCATTTTGACTTTACAGGGCCTCATGGAGCCAAGGGTGACAACATGAGACCTCACAACAGAAAGGGGGGACCCTCTGTGCTAGTTTTGCACATTTGACATTTTGTGAGGAGTGAAGAAGCCACCCCCGGAAATGATTTTTTTTCACAGGAGCTGCTAAGAGCTTCCTCCATGTCTGACAGAATCTAATCAGTGATTAGTGTTGAGAACTGACAACCTGTTAAACCACTGAAAAAGCTGTGCAGCCACAGCGGCCACACTGTTCTGGCTGGGCCCCTTGAAAATCCTGGCATAACCTCCCAGAATTCTCCACTGTAAACAGCCCTGGGCACCACCCAGCAGGGATCATATGATTATCTGCAGGCCTTGGAACAAGATATTATCTCTTTCACTGTACAGATGAGACTTGCAGACCTTCAATTCTCTCTCGAGTGAGAGAACAGGACAGAGTGAAGACACGTAGAGGAACAACATGTGGACCCCAAGGTTAGAGAAGCAGAATTCAAGTCCCAGATGGGAGGGACTGAGGAGATGCCTCATTCTTGGGCTGAAATCCTCTTGTAAGTCTATGGGGAAGATACAGCAGACTCTATTTCCCTGTAACTTGTTGAAAAGCACATGGAGGATGAAGTGTTCAAATTGTAGACATGAGCAAAAGCATCCATGCTGAACAAGCAGATATTGAAGTAGCTTGAACAGAGAGAGATGAGAGTGATGAAGACCCTTTACCCGAGGGAAGAAGAAGAGAACCTCTGTTCCCAGGGATGAAGATGATCTCAGAGACAGATGAAGAGAACCTTTGCTTCTGAACAGCTCATCCTTAAAAGTGTACCCCACTAGCCAAAGATTGAGCCCTCAAAAACAATTGTGGGGAAAGCTGTAGGTCGAGGGGAGGGACTTTTACACAGTGATGAGATTTCCATTCTCCTGGGCAGCTGATGCACTGTGACTTTGAAGCCACGAGAGAATTGTCTCTTGTGGAGAAGTCTCCATAGCATGACAAAAGAGACTCCTCTCCCTAAGTGAACTGGAAAAAGACTATTCTAGAGATGGTAAACTGGCTGAATTGTTCCTGCACATTGTCAGTGGGAAAGAAAAGAAGGTATGGGGGGGAGGAGAAGTGTTGTGAAGGTTTTATTCTGATTCTTATAATTATTTTAGTTCTGTTAGTACAGTCCTTTCTTTATACCCTTTAAGGTTTGAGCCTGCTTTGCCTTCCTCCTAATCCTATCTCACAGCAGGAAATGAGTAAATAATTCTAGTGGAAGATTTGGCCAGCACTAAACCTGTAGTAGCTAACAGCTGGCCTGGAGGCCTTACAGTTATAACTAATCCCGATTGTAATTTTATAATGTAAATAATTCTATAACTATTGTCATGATATAACTTGAGCAGTCTGGGCTGTTGGGGAGCAGGTCTAGGCCATCTGAGGTCGGTGGCCACCACGTGGCCCGAGAGCTCCTGCTGGCCCTGGAAAAAACCTCACCTAGATCTTGGCAGCGTAGAAATCCATCACGGAGCAGAGCAGGCAGCTGGGGCTGGGCTGGGAGCTCGAAGGCCACAGTGAGATGGACAAACTAGGGGACATTAGCAGACAGTGGGGACACACTGGGATCAGCTGGGGGGAACTGGGAGGGATCTGAGTGAGCCTGGAGGGGCTGGAACAAGATCAGGGATTGGAAAGCAAGGGTTGGAATGAGGTTGGTTGTGATGGGAAGAGACTGGGAAGGCCTTGGTGAGTTCTGACAGGTCCTGGAAAGGAATGGGAGAGGGTTTGGGGATCCTGGAGCAGTGGGGAGGTTAACTAGGAGGGAGTTATGGGATCCTGAGTGGAAATAGAGGGGCTTTGGTGGGTCCTGGGGAGGCTGGGAAGAGATTGGGAGGAGGTTACAGGGTGTCCTGGGTGGGCAGGAGTTGACTAGGAAGGTGCTTAGAGGGGCTGCGGAAGGTCTGGAGGGTCCTGACCCCTGTGGATCCCCAGAGATGCTGCCAGACGCCGCCCGCAGCAAGGTG
The DNA here is from genome assembly GCF_052056855.1 of Sturnus vulgaris. Taxonomy (NCBI): domain Eukaryota; kingdom Metazoa; phylum Chordata; class Aves; order Passeriformes; family Sturnidae; genus Sturnus; species Sturnus vulgaris. Next base: position 11,246,704 of record NW_028276170.1, read on the forward strand.
CTGATGGGGATCGGGGGCTCCGTGTTGGGCTTCGTCTTCCTGGAGCTGGTGCTCGGCTTCTACCTGTACAAGAAGGTGGGGGGGGGGGGGGGGTCCCGGGGGTCATGTCCCCCCTCCCCAATAAAGCTTCCCAATTAGACCCAGTTCCGTTTACTGGGGGGAGGGACTGGGAAAGGACTTGGGGGAACCCCGCGGGGGGATCGTGACTGGGGGGGAGGGTGGGGTCCAGGTGGGGAACACTGGGTGCTGCGGGTCTGCCCGGCAACCGGTGAGTCATCACAGCTGCTCTCTCTGATTGGCTGAATCTTCTTCATCGCATTCTCTGATTGGCTGAGGACAGGCCCGAGAGTTGAGAGAAGGAACAGGAGAGATCCCGCCCCGAGCACCGGCACGGGAACAACAGAGCCAGCCTGGGCACAGCGAGGGAATTTATTACCAACCAAATCACAGCAGCACAAGGAGAAGGGAGAGAAATCTCTTCAACGCCTTCCCCCCACCCAACGGGGATCACCAGGATCACGGATCACCAGGGCTCTGCCCAACGGGGGTCACTGGGGATCATCCAACACCGATCCTCCCATGGGAGATGGAGCTGGAGCACAGCACGAAGCTCTTCCCACACTCGGGGCACTCACAGGGCTTCCCTTAGTGGTGACTCCGTTGGTGTTTGGTCAAGTGAGAGCTCTGTGAGAAGCTCTTCCCACACTCAGGACACTCGTAGGGCCTCTCCCCAGTGTGGATGCGCCGGTGCCTGATGAGATGGGAGTTGCGGTTGAATCCCTTCCCGCAGTCGGGGCAGCGGAAGGGCCTCTCCTCTGTGTGAATCCGCTTATGTACAAGGACATTGGAGCTGGTCTGAAATCTCTTCCCACACTCAGGACACTTGTAAGGCCTCTCCCCCGTGTGGATTCGCTGGTGGTCTCTCAGGGCAGAGCTCCATCCAAAGCTCTTCCCACATTCCAAGCAGGTGTAGGGCCGTTCCCCTGTGTGGATCACCTGGTGATGCATCAGGCCTGACCTGTCTCTGAATCCCTTGCCACATTCCTCACACTCGTAGAGCTTCTCCCCAGTGTGAATCACCTGATGCCGAATCAGCCTGGAGCTCCACCTGAAACCCTTCCCACATTCCAAGCACTTGTGGGGCTTCTCCCCTCCAGGAGGCTTCTCCACCAGCTCTGAGCTCTGCCTGGATCTCCGGCCGCCTTCCCGGCTCAGGGAGGGTCTTTCCTCCTCGCAGCTCCCTGGGCTGGGTTTGCAGCCGCTCCTCGAGAGGGATCTCTGGGGTTTTTCATCCTCCTCCATCTGCCCAGGTCTTTGGAATGAAAAATCCTAGTTTGGAGGAAAACAAAAGAGGAGAGGGCCTTAGGCTGGGGGTTTCTCCTTGCCCAGGTTCATCTCAAGAAGTCACTGGGCATCTTGTGCCTGTAAAAACCTCCAAAACGCCACCACAGCGCGGGGGGGCCCGGCCTTGGCGCTCCCCCCCTCCCACCTCCCCAAATTCCCCTCCAGGGGGGCGCTGGGGCCCGGGCCGGGCGCAGGTGGCTCCAGGTGGGCAACGCTGGGAGCTGCGGCTCTGCCTGGACACTGCTGCGTCATCACCGCCGCGCGCTCTCATTGGCTCAGCGCTGCCCGAGGGGCGGGGCTGCACCAAGCCGGGACACCCTGCTCCAGGGGGGATGGCCCCAAAACGGGGGACCCCCATGCAAGGAACAACAGCAAAGGGTCTCTACAAACACAGGCTGCGAATCCGCTTGGACACAGGGCCGGGGACGTGGACATAAGGAAGGGACAGCAGAAACCATCAGGGTCAGAAAATGTTATTAATTGACCACACAGACTGCTGCTCAGCCAAGGTCCTCCTCAATTCACGAACTTCAGGAGGAAGAACAAACACTTAATAGAGTCATGAATGTCGTTAGCTATTCAAAAGTGGGATGCATATTAACGGGGGGTGGAATTCAGCAGGTGCATTGGCATGTCGGTACCTCTCAAGTACTGCAACCAATGGGAAAAGGCAGAGGGAGATGCAGCCGGGAAAATTAGGATGAAAAGGATGCTGTGTCTACTAACAATTGCAGGGACCCCATGGGAAATGGTCCACGGCCTCTTCCTTTCTTTGTGAATGAAATTACTTTTACAGGACTCCTCTGTCTTCTTTCTGCAGAGAATCCTCTGGTGATGTGAATTTTTCCACACACCTTGGGGCTCGACCCGAATTCCTTCCCCCATCCAGGGCGGGGACAGCGAATGCAGCTGAAGGTGCCTCACCCAGTTTGGGTGATCGGCTCCCTTGTGTGGCTGCGGCACCGGGCATGGATTGGGTACCCGAGAGTGACCAGGAGAAAGACGAGTGACAGATCAGGGGGGCTGGGAAGAGTCGGCAGCCAGAGAGCACTGAAAATCTCAGCAGTGACTACAGTGGCATCTTCGGGGACTAAACATGGCAGGGCACCCGTGGAGGGTACAAAGGAAAAGCCAGGAAGGGCTCCTGGCCAGAGGGATGAGGATCCCAAAATATCTCTGAAGGGTCCCTTGGGAGCATGTTGAGGGAGTTTGCACATTCTCCCAGAGGTAATCAAGGACATGGACACCTAGGGAGTCAATAACGGAAGTCCAGAAGGGATTTAGACAACAGGGAATGGATTGTGTTGGTGTGCTGGGAAGGGATTGGGTGAAGGGCAGTGTGCAGGAATATGGTTCAGGAAAGAGGCAGCAGGAAAAATCTATGTGGGAAGAAAATGGATGATGGAAAAGAGGAGGAAGAGAAAAATACTGAGGATGGGGATGTTTTTCAGCAGGCTCTCATCCTCAAGAGTTGCCAGCTGCTGCAGATCCTTTGTATCCCCGGTTGCCAGGACAGGCACACAAGGAGGTCAGGATTGCAGGGGGTTTCTCTGTGCTGGGCAGCGGCAGGAGCGGGCGCAGAGGGGCGGCACCGGGAGCACGGGCTGGGGGCCTGTGGGGAGCTGCGGGGCCGGGCCGGGGCTGTGGGGCAGCCGGGGCTCAGCGCCGGGCGCTGCCTGAGCCCAGCACCCCCCGGCAATTGCAGGCCCGGCAGTGGCCCCCGGCCCCCAGGAGGCTGCGGGACGCCCCGGCCGCTGCCCGGCCCCGTGGAGCTGCCGGCCCTGCCCGCCGGGGGGGCCGCGTTTGGACACTGCGGCAGGACAGGCACCGGCTCTGGGATACGGGCTGGCCACGGCAGCCACAGCACAAGGAGCAGCAGGACAAAGGAACAGCTGGGAAATGGGCATTGGACGTGCAAGCATCGAGATGAGCTTTTAGGCATTTTCCTTGGGTCAGTGCAGAAAGGAATGATTTAGCAGAAAGCTCAGCAGCTGTCAGAGGATGAGCACCCCCAGGCACTGAGGGGGCTGCAGGAGGGGCAGAAGAAGCCCCTGGAGCACTTGGTCACAAAGGCACAGCAGGGGAATGCAAGAAGGGAGGAGGAAAAGGCCAAGGGGAAGGCAAAGGCCATGGCAGAGTTTCTACAGCCCCTGAGGGATGAACCCCAGGGCCCAAGGGGGCCCCAGCACCCAGGGGCTCTCACATCCTTACACCATCTTCAACCAGGTGCCCTCCTCACACTGCCACCATTCAGTCCTTGATGGCAAAGATGCTTTCTGGGGATGCCCACTTACACAGGATGGTAAACTGGATTTTGCCTTTGAGGGGGAACAAAAGGTAGAAGGGAAAATGGGAAAGACATGGACGGTCCTTCTGCAGGGATGCAGGGAAGCACCAGCCTTATTGGGTCAACCCTTGCAGAAAATATCACAAGAATTTACCCCACCCCCAGGGATTGGGTTAATGCAGGATGTGGATGACTTGCTGCAGTCAGGAGGACGAGAAGTGGTAGAAGAAGCCTCTGTGAAATGGCTGAATGTTCAGGCTAAAAAGCATCTTTGAGAATTTGAAATAAAAGAGGAAATTTTGGAGAGAAGGGTTAAATATTTGGGACATATTTTGACTGAGGGTTTCTGGAGTATTGACCCAGAGAGTGTCTGGGGAATCTCAGAAGTAATGCAGAACTAAAAAGCAGCTGCAAGAATTCTCGGGATTAACAGGAAATTGCAGGACCTGGATTGAAGATGCTCTGCTCTAGCCACAACATTGTATGACTTTTTAAACCCAAATATCCTCAGTGTTGTGCTATGGACAGGAGAAAAGAAAAAAAACCGGAGAAAATGAAAAATAACACAATGATTGGACCACCAGCTATGTCTCCTCCAGACTGAGAAAAAGAAATTTAAATTCTATGTGTGTTATAAGTGTACATTATATTATTGAGTTTTTGCAAATATTGAAATGAATCCTATATGCTGGAAAACATTGCTGTATTAATATAGTTTCTTTTAGTTCTGCAATTAACAAAACTTATAAATACTTTTGTGATAAATATATTTTTCTTGGAGTATAATGTAAAAATCTTTTGTTCATGTAACAAACTTGGAAAATGGTAAAAAGGTAATCAGGAAATTCTTCACATTCCCGGATTATGGGACACCAAAACCCCAGGGAAGGAAAAAATGATTTACAGATTGGAGGAGAATGATTGTGAATAATGCATGAAGGTCTATGAATATGCAACATGTTGCTGCATTTAGGAAGTGTTTTCTGAGTCAGTGTGTGCCCTTGGCTGAAGGCCAAGCATCCGGCCATTATAACCTTTGGCCAGAGCCAGGGCAGATATTCAATTCTCTCCCTTGGAATTGATCTTTGCAATTCCTTACCCTGGGAATTCTCCACCTAGTGCAGGCTGGAGATAAGGGATGGATATTTCAAGCAGTCTGTGGCCAGAATCCTGTCTCTTGTGAAATCTCTGCCACAGGAAGCTGGGCTGGCACAGAGCCTGCCTTGGCACTTTGCTGTTCACAGCATCCACCCAGGACTCTGCCTCTCAATTACACTCACACACTGGGCTGCCTGCGATTCCATTGCTGGAAAATAGACCAAATTTAAATTTTTTTTATATTCCATTTTACTAGTCAGGCTCGGTTTGCCTTTCTCTCAGGAAAGAAATTTTAAAAGTTTTTTTTTAAGGGATGTGGCACCACTCAACAGAGATGAGTTTAACATCTCAACAGACTGGGAATAGCCCAAAAGATTCCCACAAAGAGAACGACATTCAACAAAACATCAAGGAAACATCAGCAAACATCAAGGAACACCCACCCCAGACACTGCCCCCGGCATAGATGGAGACACCTGGTCTGGAAAAGACTGAGAAGGAAATCCAGGAGCGGGACCTCATTAACATCACAGGAGGAGAAATCCAGGTCCAATCGGAAACCAAACACTAAAAACTACACAACCTGGAAGCAATAAACACTAAACCAATGGATTTCAATGGGTTCAGACTCTAAAACGTTTAGGAAAAATCTAGCAAAATTCACATCTCATGGAATGATTTTCTCTGCACACCCGGGCTATGTGTGGATGAAATTATTTCTGTTGCACATCCTGACCAGGATCAAGAAATGCCTTAACTCTCTAACACTAAAGATATTGTTGGAGAGTTTTTTATTGTCCCTGCAGTTTCAGTGACAAGATTACACCATGAGAAAAATTTTTCATAATAATCCTACTTTTATATTGTTAGTTAGGTTTGGGCCAGGGGTGTGACAAGCAATTTTTACTCCTAGGAGAAGAGGCAGAAAAGACTTGATTGCATTGGAATATTTTTCTATATATTTGTGGTGGCTCTTAATGACGGCAGAATTTCGGAATGGATCTTTAGAAGCTCAGCTTTAAGCTGCATTTTGCACACCTAGAAGAGTATTAATGGTGAGGCTTTAACGCATAAACTGTTAATAAAAAATCCTTAAAAAAAAAAAAAAAGAAAAATAAAGCAGATTGTGAGGGTGGACGTGTGAATCACCTAAAGGCTGCTCTGGAAGAAAATCCTAGTTCCAGGCAGCCAGGAGAGGAGTTTTAGAAATGCAAATTAACATTGCTCTGAAGAAGTGTGGACAATGCCCAAGGGCCTTCTTGCCAGGGGGAGGAATTTCCCTGAGTCCATCTGCCCCTCACCCCCAGCTCTGCCTGCTTGCACAGATGGAATTTGCACAACTAAAGGCAGAGCCCATAGTGAGGATATCTGACTGCAACAGAAACTGGTTAAGCTGCAAAGGGAAACAGCAAACGGAGAATATTGAGCAAATTTCATGAAAAAAAGTGTGTGGGGGGGGGGATCATCCCTCTCCCCAAAGCAATGAGGTGTTTTTGCTAGTCCAGAGAAATGAGTTGGGAATCCAAACATTTTATCATTTCATAAGATAAAAGTGGTCAATTGATGCAGCCCTGGATGGAGGGAGCACCCAAAAAAGGGAAAAAGATGAACGGCCACCAGAACAAATCCTACAACACCATGGACCAGCCCCTGGGATCCCTAACGAATTCATATCAGGACACAGAAAACCCATCCATAATTTGAGTGGCATAATTAGGTTAAAAAGTATCCTTGAAATAATAACCAAGCAGACAGCTCCAGCTCCTGACCTTCCTGACGACCAAGCCACTGAAATGAGGAACGAGACATTTCACCATGGGATGGAATCAGATTATCTACTTACAGATGAAGGAGGAGTTTGTGGAAAATTAAGTGACGCAAACGGCGGTTTGCAAACAGATGATAACGGAAAAGTGGTTAAACAGATAGCAAAGGAAATATGAAAATATCTCGTATTCCGGAGAAAGGATGGGAATGGGACACGTTTTCGTGGTTCTCTGGCAGACCACGGCTTAAACGAATGCTGCTCCTCCTCTGACGTGCTGCAGCAACTCTCAGCTTTTTACCATGCACGACACCTTGCGCCAAAGAGGACACAGGAAAAGAAATTGAGTCAATGGAAATTAAAAGTTAGTAAAGGCAATTCTTGAGAATATGAGAGAAGGAGGGATTGAAAGCAGTAAGATTAATACCGTAGTAGGGGTGCATATTAAGAGGGACATGCAGTAGGCGATCGGGAAGTCTGAACCTGCCAAGTACCTCAGCCAGAGGGGAAAGGGAGAGGGAGACGCAGCCGGGAAAATGAGGATAAAAAGGAGGCGGCGTTTTAGAGACCGCATGGCAAATGCCGCATGGCGTCTCCCTTTGTTCATCAATAAAGTCACTTTTACAGGACTCCTCTGTCTCCTGCGGGCACACAAACCTCTGGCCACGGGAATTTTCCCGCACAGCCCCGGGCACAGGGCAGACACCTCTGTGCCACCCACAGCAACCGGGACGAGCCAGCGCTGCTCCGGCACCGGCTCCTGCCGAGGCCCCAGCGGGAAGGAGACCGCGGGCAGCCGCTCCCGCAGCGCCCTCAGCCCAGCGCCAACACGGGCCGGCACCGGCACAACCAACCCGCCAGAGCCCCCTGCCGCCCCCTCGGCCCGCAGCGAGCCCCGAGCCCCCGCACAACCGAGCGCGGCTCCCACCTGCGCTGGGGCCGCCTCCGAGCTCCGCCGCCGCCTGTGGCTGAGGAATTCGATGGGATGTGTTGCCTTAACCTTTCTGACCACTCCCAGCCCATCTATGCCAGCATTCAAGCCCTGAAAGAAGGTGTGAATAAACTTCGGGTAGATCATGGGTACGACTGGCTGAACTGGCTCTTAGGGCACTGGGGACTCACTGGCTGGGTCAGGAATTTAGTTCAAATAGGTTTGTATGTATTAGGCATCATATTATGCATTGTAGTAGTTATTCCTTGTATTTTACAGTGTGTTAAGAATTTAATCGACAAATCGCTTAAGAGTGTATTTTTAGTTAAAAGAAACGGGGGAGTTGTGGATATGGGTAATGCAAATGAGACTGAGAGTACTGCAGATTTAATCAGCAAATGCAGGCTGACAACGAGGATGCCTGGCAAGAGCAAACAGAGACCTGACTGCAAGAGGACTGGATCAAGTCTGGGTTATGGGAAATAAGATTTTACTAAGTCCAAATGTAAAGTTTGTCTATGTGAGAGTTTGTCTGTGTAAGGTTTCTCTATGTGATTGCAGGAAAATATTGCCAGCCTTCCTGTAAATGGTATATAAGCACATGTAGTGCTCAGTAAAAATTGGAGTTTGATCACCATTCAGTGTCCCCTTCTCTCTTTCACCTGGAAAGAGAATGGTGGCAACATCTACTGCCTGCTACCCCCCTCTAGGCAATATTCAACTGTTTCGTTCACAGACTCATCTTCCAGCACTCTTAGTGGGGTCAGCAGAGCCACTTCCCACTGGTGGGGACAAAGAGCACCCTCTGTGCCTTTGTGGTGGGAGCAGACAGTGTTGTCTCAAAGGAAAGGTCAAACAGAGACCAAGCTGGACCTCTGCCTCCTGCCCCTCACCCCACAGGGGAAGAAGGGCACAAAACTGAACACCTTTTTATTTTTTTTTTCTGTCCTGTCATTTCCAGGAGCTTGACTAGCTCGAAGGAGAGGATTAGAAAGATTTCTTGAGGATCACTGCCAGTGCACAGCACACACGGCATCCCTCACCCCTTACATCATCATGGGATGGAGGGGTAGGAACCAACAACAGCCCTACCCCACTGCTCCAGAAGCCAAAATCCCCATGCAGGCATTTAGTTATGGCCTTCTTAGAGAACCACATTCCCACCCAAATCTTCCCCTCTGCAGCAGCTCATTCCCACAGGAACTGGCAGAGCAGATGGGGTTTGGACATTGGCTGGCTTCCATTGCACTCCTTGCCCTGGAGCTGGCACGGCAGGAGAAGGGCTCTGGTGAACCTTCTCCTCCTCCCATGTAGGCTCTAACCCAGCTGCCAGAACTTCAAGTTCTCAGAGCACTTGAGAGAGCCGACCCAAACAGCGGCTGGGGAAGAACCAGTGTGCTGTCTGCAGGGCAGAAGGGCATTGGAAAAACGAGTGTCCGCAGAAACAACTGGACCCTCAGGAGGAGGAAGTCCAGAGGATAATGGAAATGGATTGTCAGGGGTGTCAGGGGCTCCTATTATACCAAGGACCCACCACTCAGGAGCCCTTGATAACTTTTAAGGTGGGTCCGGATCGAGAGGAGGTGTGTTTTCTGGTAGACACGGGGGGGGGCCTCTCGGTCCACCTTAAATTTTATACCTAAGGGGGGGAAATTGTCAAAAAGATCCTTGGTTATTCAAGGAGTAAGTGGGAAGGATGAGCGAGTGCATTTTATTCAACCGCTGTTAATAGATGTGGGGGACAGATTTGAACTGCATGAATTCTTGTTTGTTCCTAATTGTGATTGTAATTTACTGGGAAGAGATTTGATGGCTAGAATGGGAATGCAAATTAGCATTGTAAGAAGTGACACAGAGTCCGAAACTGTGATATCTTTGTGTAAAATGTCTGAAAAGGCTTATGCTGAAATAAATCCGGAAGTATCGGCAGCTCCAGGGAAATATGGGAAACTGGACATAGAGCCTCTCCAAATTACTTTGAAGCAACCAGGACAAGTGGTGTCTAAAAAGCAATGCCCTCTTTCAAGGGAGGGAAAGAAGGGGTTACAGCCTGTTATTGAGTCCCTGCTAAAAGCAGGTCTTTTAGAGCCGTGTATGTCTCCCTATAACACTCCTATCCTGCCGGTTAAGAAACCAGATGGAACCTACAGAATGGTGCAGGATTTAAGAATAATAAATGAGATTGTCAAACCAAGGCATCCCACAGTTCCAGATCCATACACAATCCTAAATCAAATCCCTTCTTCACATCAGTATTATTCTGTACTGGATTTGAAGGATGCTTTCTGGGGGTGTCCAATCACAGAAGATAGTAAACAGTATTTTGCTTTTAAGTGGGAACAGGAGGAAGGAGGGAAAATGATAAAACAACAATTGACATGGACAGTACTCCCTCAAGGATATACAGAGTCACCAGTTCTGTTTGGGCAAGCTTTGCAGAAAATATTAAGAGAGTTTACTCCACCCTTAGGAGTCAAGTTGTTGCAGTATGTGGATGATTTGCTCTTATCAGGGGAACAGGAAAAGGTGGTTGAAGAGGCTACTGTAAAGCTGCTTAATTTTCTTGCAAAAAAGGGACTTAGAGTATCCAAAAAGAAAACACAGTTGGTAGAAAAGAAGGTCAAATATTTGGGACACATTCTGTCTGAAGGGTTATGGTGTATTGATCCAGAAAGGATACAAGGGATTTTACAGGTACCATTACCCCAGACTAAAAAGGAGTTACGACAGTTTTTAGGGTTGGTGGGGTACTGTAGAGCATGGATCGAGGATTTTTCTCTGGTGGCCAGACCTTTATATAACTTTTTAACTCAAAACAGTCCTAATGTCGTGGTATGGACACCAGAAGGAGAGAAGAGCTTTAAGAAATTAAAAGACAAATTGGTTAAGGCCCCAGTCTTGGCTCTTCCAGATGCAGAAAAAGAATTTCAGCTATATGTGGATGTCAAACAGGGTCATGCTAAAGGAATTTTGGTGCAAGAGCATGGGGGAACACGGAGGCCTGGAGCCTGTTTTTCTAAGTTGTTAGACCCGGTGGCCAGAGGCGGCCCCATTGTCTGCAGAACTGTGCAGCCACAGCTCTGATGGTGGCTGAGGCCCGAAAGCTGACAAGGGGAGGGGATCTCATTGTTAAAGTCCCACATCAGATTAAAGCTTTGTTAACTGAGAGAGCCTCTAAGTGGATGACGAGTGCTCGATTATTACAGTATGAATCTTGTTTAATGGAACAGGAGGATTTAGAATTTAAAGGTGAGGAAACTTTTAATCCAGCCTCTTATTTAAATGGCCCTGGAGAAAAGGGGGGCCAGGAAGAAATCCATGATTGTATCCAGGTTATAGACCTCCAGACACGGGCTAGGGAAGATCTAGGGGATATTCCCTGGCCTGAGGGAGAGAATGTGTTCATTCATGGGTCCTCCAAGGTGGTAGAAGGGAAACGATTTACAGGATACTCTATCGTGAATGGGAAGCAATTAAAGGAAGGGGGGAGGTTACCACACACCTGGTCAGCTCAGACAGCAGAGCTGTACGAGCTTGTGAGAGCCTGTGAATTATACCAGGACAAGACAGTAAATATATTTACTGATTCTAAATATGCATATGGGGTAATACATGCATTTAGAAAACTATGGGAAGAAAGAGGTTTATTAAGCCGCAGAGGAAAGACATTAGCTCACGAGAACTTAATCTCTCGCCTATTGGAGACAGTGAATTTACCAAAAAAGGTGGCAATACTCCACATTAAGGGGCATCAGGCAGGATGGTCGGAGGAGGCAATAGGAAACCGACTGGCTGATGAAGAAGCTCGGAAAGCTGCATTGTTGCCAGAAGTCTCTAAGATCCTGCCTTTGCTCCCAGTAACTGCACCGCTGCCAGAGAAACTCTCTTTTCCACCAGAGGAACTTGAGATAATTAAAAAGAGTGAGGCAGAGGAAAGAAAAAAAAAATAATTGGTTTACAAGGGATGGTAAGCAGTGGATACCAAAAGCTCTAGCCTTACAATTGTTAAATCAACTTCATGAAGGGAGTCATTGGGGCTCCCGAGGACTGGCAGAAGCCTTCCTCAAAATGAACGCTGCTGTTGGTCTCTTTAGCCTGGCAAAGCGAGCCACTGAAGGCTGTTTGACTTGTGCTAAAACCAACAACAAAGTTACAAAGAAACTGGCCAGGGGAGGGAGGCGTTGGGCAGTACGTCCCTTCCAGAGATGCCAGGTGGATTTTACTGAAATGCCTCGAGTGGCAAGATTTAAATATCTTCTGGTAATTGTATGTCAATTAACCGGGTGGCCAGAAGCATTTCCAACTGTGTCAGCAACTACAGGATCAGTTGTTAAAATATTTTTGGAACAAAAAATTCCAAGATATGGGATGGTGGAAGCAATAGATTCAGATAGGGGAACTCATTTTACAGGAAAAATTCTTCAAGGAGTTATGACTGCTTTAGGGATACAGTGGAACCTCCATACCCCCTGGCATCCACAGAGTTCGGGTCAGGTTGAGAGGATGAATGGAGAAATAAAGAAACATCTCCTGAAGCTGGTGATAGAAACTAAAATGCCATGGGTACGGCTCCTGCCCCTGGCTTTAGCAAGGATAAGAGCCAGACCCAGGGGAGATATTAAATTATCTCCCTTTGAATTGATGTTTGGAATTCCTTCCCCTTGTAATTCTCAGCCGAGTGGGGGGATAGAGATAAGTGATGTGTATTTGAAACAATATGTGGCTGGATACTGTCTCTTGTGAAATCTCTTCGACAGGAAGCTCAGCTGGCACAGACCCTGCCTTTGGACTTTGCTGTTCACAACATCCAACCGGGACACTGGGTCCTGGTTAAGGAGTGGGAAGAAGCACCACTGGTGGCCAAGTGGCGTGGACCTTTCCAGGTGTTGCTGAGCACAGACACAGCCGTCAAGACAGCTGAACACGGCTGGACCCATCACACTCGGGCCAAGGTCTCTGCAGCCCCAGAGATTTGGACATCTCAGCTGGAGGAGAAGGACGGGAAGCCGCGACTGACACTCGGCAGGAGGGGACTGGAGCAGCAGCCAGGGCGTCGACATCGGGGGAAGCCTCGTGTGCCCACCCACAGAGTGCCCGCTGAAATAGTCTGTGTGGGCATCCCTCCTCTCAGATCTCCAGGCACTGGGGGCCAACCCTTGCTGTCATTGTTTTCTTTATGTTAAGCTCTTTCTGTGCCTTCACTCGCCACAGGTGGTGTGGAAGACAACGTGAAAGTAAAAATTAAGTTAGGAGATTAGATTACACAATCAGAATGTTTCTCTTAATAATGTTCCCTTTATATTACCAGTTAGGTTGGAGCCAAGAATGGGAAAATAATTTTTTGACCTTAGGAGAAGAAGTAGCAAAAACCTTTAACCTTAGCAATTGTTGGGTCTGTGGAGGTCCAGGAGAATCTGAAAACAGGCCATGGGTGGCCAGCCCAGTTGAACATCAATAGTAGATTAACACCCTGAGTAAAGTCTGTAATGGAACAGGATTTTGGGATGAAGAAGGAAGTCCATGGCGGCTTCATTCTTCTGAAAAAGACACTTATTGCCTAAATAGGCAAATAGAGGACAATGGAAAAGTGGTGAAAAAAATTGCAAAATGAATTAAAAAAATTAGCTCATGTGCCAGTCCAAACATGAAAAGGATGGGAATGGGACATGTTTTCTTGGCTACCTGGTGAACTATAAGTTAAACAATTGCTTTTTCCCTCTTATGTGCTGTAGCAACTCTAATCTTTTTTGGCAAGCATGATCCCTTGCTTAGTACAACTTATTCAACATGTGATCAAAGGGATGCAGGTAATAGCCACGCCCACTGATCCAGAGATGATTACAAAAGGACAGAAATTGATGTCACTCCAAATAATTGCAAAACCAAAAAAGACTCAGGAACAAAAAATTAAGTCAATGAGAGCTAAAGTTTGTAAAGACAATTACTAAAAAATAAAAGAGGAGGGATTGAGAGGAATGTTGAATTAGTCTTTACAAATGAGCTGTGGATCTGCCTGTAGATAAGGCTAGCACTGAGAGATAAAAGAAACAATGGGATGAATTCCACTGATTGATGAATGGAAAGAGATATTTGCCTTTACAAACAAACTGTAGGGCTGCTGATAAATGAAATTGGATATCGAAAGATGAAAGAAGCAACGGGGGGGAAAACTATGAATTCTGTAAGAATTAAAAATTAAAAGGGAGGGTTATACATTAGAGGGGAATTTCAGGTATCAGGCGTTCCGGGAAGTCTGTGCCTCTCAAGTACCTCAGCCAATGGGGAAAGAGAGAGGGAAATGCGGCCGGGAAAATAGGATAAAAAGGAGGCTGCGTCCTCCAAAAATTTGAGAGATGCCAGGGGAATGTCCCATGGCCTCTCCCTTTATTCGAATAAAGCAAAAAGGACTCCTCTGTCTCCTTTCTGGACATAAATCTCTGGTGTTTGTGGATTAATTTTCCTGACATAGGTGACCCGGGAGAGGGACCTCGCCCCCAATATCTTGGGCCGTCCTGGCAGGGTTTTTTTGAAAGGGGGAGGGATATTTGGAGCTCACCCGAAGTATCTTTGGGTCTCCCTGTTTGTGTATTTCGGGAGACGGCAGGCGGAGCGATGTTTGCATCTTGCAGGGCTCCAAAGCTGTCCCGAAATCCCCTTTTGGGTCCCCGGGTGGTTTTTTTGGGGATGTCTGGGTGACGGCTGCAGACAGAGCCCCGGCGGTGGGTGGGGGATGGAGGTCCCCGGAGCCCCGTGGCGATCGCCCGGGACTGGCAGAGCGAGGGGAGCAGCCTTGAGGGGGGAAAGCGAAAAGGGGAGAGCCCCGGGAGTGCCGGAGCCTGAAATGGGGGCCTGGAGAGGGGGAACCCCGAGAGCCGGGAGTGAGGGGAGCCTGGAGACGGGGCAGCTCGGAGAAGGGATGAGCCTGGAGACGGGGAACCCCTGGGACACCAACGTGGGGACCCCAAAGCCTCCCAGGGCTCTGGCCACGCCAGGGGCTACAAGGCCACGAGGCCGGGGCTGCTCCGGGCCGCTTCCAGGCTGTCCCTCTGCTCTTGGGTGCCGGGGGTGGCCCTTTGTGACACGGGCGTGTGTCAGGGCCCTCGGTGATGCGGGACATTGTGGTGCTGTCATGAATGAGAGCGTTTGAGATCGCTTAAAAATCGGTGACAAGGGCATGAACAAAAGTCAGATTTAATATTAAGCAACAAAGTACAATAAGTTTGTTGGCAAGATTCACTCCACTGCCTACAGGACAGGTGAGGCACAACAAGGCAAGAACAACACCAAATAAAATCCATGCAATCAGAACAGAAATTAACTGGGAACTCTCTAGGGGAGTGTGGGTGGGTGTGTGCTGTGTTTAGGTGCATGCAGGGATTAAAAGGAACACGGCCTAAAAACATTTGAACTTCTACCTTAATTTGTAACTTAACTTATACCTTAGGCCTAGCAAATCAACAGACGAACAACACCAAACTTATACCTAACTTAACTTAGAACTTACCATTAACAATTCCACAGAGCAATAACACTTAACAGCATTTAACCTAACTTACAGCTGTAACTTCCAAGTTGTACTTAGCAACTTAATACAATAACAACACTTATGACTTACATTTAAGAACTTAGCAAAACACTTAGCATTTAACAGCATTTAAGTATGTTCATAACTATAACTAAACCTTGCTTAGAGGCCTAACTTAGATATCCAAGGTACTTCCACATCTAGGAAAGCTGTATTTCTCCCAGATGTGCTATAGCATATGTGCAAGGGCACACACACAGACAGGAACAGTCAGTGCAAGCATTTCCCCCCAGAGCTCAGTGAAATCCTCCCTTGAGATGTTTTTGCATCTCCCACTGGCCGAAGGATGGGGCCTTGAGCAGTGAGGGTATGGGCCCAGGACACGTCGTGTTTCAGCGATCCTCCAGGCACAGCAAAGCCGAGGGTTTGCTGGCTCTGAGAGGCCCCTCAGAGGGAGACTGCTGGTCACAGCACACGGTGGCCCAGGAGAGCTCAAAGGTCTCCTTTTGGATTTCTGTTGAGAGGGTCACAAGAGAGTGGGCTCCAGTCATAACCATGTTTCATCCTGGCCGCAGTTTGGGTCGGCACTTTCTCTAGGAGTGGGGGAATGCATCACCACACTGGGATCTCAGGGGTGCCCATGGCCTGAGTGATGCTGGCCCGATGCCAGGCACCCACCAAAGCCACTCTGATCCTGCCTCTCCAGCTGCAACAGTGGGGAGAAAGTTTAACCCAGAGTTCCTGGGATGGTGTAAAAAGGGGAAGCATCCCATACCAAACAGCAAAATGTGCATCACAGACCCTGCCTGGGCACAGAGAGGAAATTTATTACCAACCAAATCACGGCAGGACAAGAAGAAGGGAAAGAAATCTCTCAAACCCCTTCACCCTCACCAAATGGGGGTCACTGGGAATCATCCAACACAAATCCTCCCATGGAGAATGGAGCTGGAGCAGAGCACGAAGCTCTTCCCACACTCAGAGCACTCACAGGGATTCCCTTAGTGGTGACTCCGTTGGTGTCGGGTCAAGTGAGAGCTCTGTGAGAAGCTCTTCCCACACTCAGGACACTCGTAGGGCCTCTCCCCAGTGTGGATGCGCCGGTGCCTGATGAGGGTGGAGTTGTGCTTGAATCCCTTCCCGCAGTCGTGGCAGCGGAAGGGCCTCTCCTCTGTGTGAATCCGCTCATGGACGAGGAGATTGGAGCTGGTGTGAAACCTCTTCCCACACTTGGGACACTCGTAGGGCCTCTCCCCGGTGTGGATGTGCTGGTGTTTTCTCAGGTTGCAGCTCCACCCAAAGCTCTTCCCACATTCCAAGCAGGTGTAGGGCCGTTCCCCTGTGTGGATCACCTGGTGCTTCATCAGATCAGAAATAGTGCTGAAATTTTTCCTGCATTTTCCACACTCATAGGGCTTCTCCCCAGTATGGACCCTCTGGTGTAGGATCAGCTGGGACCTGTAGCTGAAACCCTTCCCACATTCCAAGCACTGGTTGGGCTTCTCCCCTCCAGGAGGCTTCTCCACCAGCTCTGAGCTCTGCCTGCATCTCCGGCCACCTTCCCGGCTCAGGGAGGGTCTTTCCTCCTCGCAGCTCCCTGGGCTGGGTTTGCAGCCCCTCCTCGTGAGAGATCTCCGGGGCTTTTCTGCCTCCTCCATCCCTGCACACCTGAGGAATGAAAATTCCTGGTTTAGGGGGAAATAACAAGAAGAGAGCTCCATAAACTGGGTGTTCCTCCTTGCCCAAGTTCATCTCTGGAAGTCATTGAGGATCTTATGTCTGTAATAACCTCCCAAACACCAAGATTCCCACCCAAAATCCTCCAGACTTTAAGACACGGATCAAAACCTCCCCAAATATCAAGATTCAGCCAAAATCCCCCCCAAAATTGTGCTGATTCGAAAGCAAAACCAGTGAAAGACTCCAAGTCAGAAATACAATTTTATAGGAAAAGAGATAAATTCATGCAATAGTACAAAAGGAAACAACTGACAGAATCAGAATACAACCTGACACCCCGCTAGTTAGGGTGGTGGTAGCAGTCCCGATGAAGTGGTCTTGTTGTAGTAGTGATGCTGTAGAAAGGTCTGGTAGCTCTTGTCCTCTGGAAACCAGTGGGGAAGGGCTGCCTTGGTGTTCCAAATCTCAGATTTTATCTAGGTAGGAAAGGCTTGGCTCCTCCCCCTGGCTGGAGCATCTCCCAATGGGATGATGGAATTTTATCAGTCATGCAGTGGCACTCAATGGCCCATTAACAGAAGATATCTTCCTGGAGGAAGGATAGGTTGTGGAAAAGATAAAGAACACTGCCCCACCTGGTTTTAACAGATGGCCCATTAGCAGAGGATATCTCCCACAGAGATAAGGATCACTGTTCCACCTGGTTTTTTCCACCACTCTTTGTTCTTTTGTTTCTTCCCGGGATCTCTGACCGGTTACTTCATGTTTGCTGCTGATTTCTTCTCCCTTTTGAAGATGAAAATGGTAAAAGTGTCTTTGACCTGCCTTGCTGGATATTGTGAAGAGGAACAGTCATCTACTGCATGTGGAAGTGTCACAGGTGGAGCAGAGTTCTGTGAGTGCTGTATCAAACCAGACCTCGTCAGAGCTGCCAGAGCAACTGGTCCATGCTGCCCTTCACTGCTCTGCCTGTTCCACACGGTTTCATGCCAGAGTAATTTAACTGCTGTTAATTGGGTGTGTGTTTCACTCGAGCCAGTCCAGCAGAACCAGCAGAAAGCAGCCTCAGAATGAATGGGGCTCTGCAGAGGAGCCCCAGACTATTCATCAGCCTGCCCGCAGAACTGGCTCCAACTCTGAACCCTTGTGACCACACTCTGAAGAAGACACACTTCTGATATTTCTGAGGCACTTATGACTGAGGCACTGCACGTGCTTGTGCAGGTAAGAATCCCAAAGTGCTTTCTGTCAGGAAAATTAATCCTCAAACACCAGAGTTTTATGTCCAAAAAGGAGACTTTATTGGAATAAAGGGAGAGGCCATGGGACATTTCCCTGGGATCTCTCAAATTTTTGGAGGACGCAGCCTCCTTTTTATCCTATTTTCCTGGCCTCATTTCCCTCTCTCTTTCCCCATTGGCTGAGGTACTTGAGAGGCACAGACTTCCCGGAACGCCTGATACCTGAAATTCCCCTCTAATGTATAACCCTCCCTTTTAATTTTTAATTCTTACAGAACTCATAGTTTTCTCCCCCGTTACTTCTTTCATCTTTCAATATCTAATTTCATTTATCAGCAGCCCTACAGTTTGTTTGTAAAGGCAAATATCTTTTTCCATTCATCAATCAGTGGAATTCATCCCATTGTTTCTTTTATCTCTCAGTGCTAGCCTTATCTACAGGCAGATCCACAGCTCATTTGTAAAGAAAAAATTCAACATTCCTCTCAATGTGGTTCTCTAAGAAGGCCATAACTAAATGCTTGCATGGGGGTTTTGGCTTCTGGAGCAGTGGGGTAGGGCTGTTGTTGGTTCCTACCCCTCCATGCCATGATGATGTAAGGGGTGAGGGATGCCATGTGTGCTGTGCACTGGCAGTGATCCTCAAGAAATCCTATGAATCCTCTCCTTCGAGCTAGTCAAGCTCCTGGAAATGACAGGACAGAAAAAAATTTTACAAGTGCTCAGTTTTGTGCCCTCCTGCCCTTGTGGGGTGAGGGGCAGGAGGCAGAGGTCCAGCTTGGTCTCTCTCTGACCTTTCCTTTGAGACAACACTGTCTGCTCCCACCACAAAGGCACAGAGGGTGCTCTTTGCCCCCACCAGTGGGAAGTGGCTCTGCTGACCCCACTAAGAGTGCTGGAAGATGAGTCCGTGAACGAAACAGTTGAATATTGCCTAGAGGGGGTAGCAGGCAGTAGATTTTGCCACCATTCTCTTTCCAGGAGCCCACTGGGAGTACTTGAACTATCGACGATGAGAGAGAGACGGGGACACTGAATGGTGATCAAAATCCAGTTTTTACTGAGCACTACATGTGCTTATATACCATTTACAGGAAGGCTGGCAATATTTTACTGCAATCACATAGACAAACCTTACATAGACAAACTCTCACATAGACAAACTTTACATTTGGACTTAGTAAAATCTTATTTCCCATAACCCAGACGTGATCCAGTCCTCTTGCAGTCAGGTCTCTGTTTGCTCTTGCCAGGCATCCTCGTTGTCAGGCTGCATTTGCTGATTAAATCTGCAGTACTATCAGTCTCATTTGCATTACCCATATCCACACCTCCCCCGTTTCTTTTAACTAAAAATACACTCTTCAGCGATTTGTCGATTAAATTCTTAACACATTGTAAAGTACAAGGAATAACTACTACAATGCATAATATGATGCCTAATACATACAAACCTATTTGAACTAAATTCCTAACCCAGCCAGTGAGTCCGCAGTGCCCTAAGAGCCAGTTCAGCCAGTCGTACCCATTATCTACCCGAAGTTTATTCACACCTTCTTTCAGGGCTTGAATGCTGGCATAGATGGGCTGGGAGTGGTCAGAAAGGTTAAGGCAACACATCCCATCGAATTCCTCAGCCACAGGCGGCGGCGGAGCTCGGAGGCGGCCCCAGCGCAGGTGGGAGCCGCGCTCGGTTGTGCGGGGGCTCGGGGCTCGCTGCGGGCCGAGGGGGCGGCAGGGGGCTCTGGCGGGTTGGTTGTGCCGGTGCCGGCCCGTGTTGGCGCTGGGCTGAGGGCGCTGCGGGAGCGGCTGCCCGCGGTCTCCTTCCCGCTGGGGCCTCGGCAGGAGCCGGTGCCGGAGCAGCGCTGGCTCGTCCCGGTTGCTGTGGGTGGCACAGAGGTGTCTGCCCTGTGCCCGGGGCTGTGCGGAAAGTTCCCGTGGCCAGAGGTTTGTGTGCCCAAAGGAGACAGAGGAGTCCTGTAAAAGTGACTTTATTGATGAACAAGGGGAGAGGCCATGCGGCATTTGCCATGCGGTCTCTCCAGTTGTTGTAGTACGCAGCCTCCTTTCTATCCTCATTTTCCCGGCTGCATTCCCCGTCTCCCTTTCGCCACCGACTGAGGTAGTTTGAAGGTTCAGACTTCCCAATCTGCCTACTGTATGTCCTCGTTAATGTGCACCTCTCCTTTTGCATAACATCCGATATTCATGGCTTTGTTAAGTGTTTCTCCTCGAAGATCAGGCACTGTGCGGGATCTTGGCTGAGCAGCTGTCTCTGGAAATTAGTAACAGTTTCTGAAAACGATGGTTTATCCCATTACTTCCTTTTATACAAATCTCTGGTCCTATCTGCAGGCACAATCATCTTACTCTGTTGAAACCCTCTTCTCATTTTCTCAGTAATTATCTTTACTAACTTTAATTACCATTGGCTTAGTCTATTTTCCTGGGTCCTCTTTGGTTTGGGATTATTCTCAGTGACCTCATTCCCTGTCCTTTTGTAGCCATTTCTGTATCAGGAGGCCTGGCTGCCACCTGCATCCCCTTGCTCACCTGCTGAATGAGCTGCACTCAGCAAGGTGTCGTGCATGGTAAAAAGATGAGAGTTGCTGCAGCACATCAGAGGAGGAACTGAATTCGTTTAACACATGGAACCCCAAAAACTTGTCTCATTCCCTACTTTTCTACATTTGTACCGGAATATGAGCTACTTTCTTCTTTCCTTTGTTATCTCTTTCACCACTTTTTGGTTTTTATCTGTTTGCAAATAGCAGTTTGAATAATCTAATTTTCCACAAATGTCGCCTTCATCTTTGGCGTGGTTTGGTTGTCATGAAGGTTCGGAGCTGGATCTGTCAGCTTCATTATTATTTCGAGGACATCTTGTAATCTAATGATGTAGTACAAATGATAAATGGGTATTTTCCCCAGCAGTGTTAATCTGCGTTTCTAAAGCTCTTCTGACTGCCTGGAACCAAAGGTTCTCTTCCAGAGCAGACATTGCGTGACTCACATGTGGCCCCCCCACAATCTGCTTTTTACTTGATATCTTTAGTGTTAGAGAGTCAAGGCATTACTTGATTCTGGGCAGGATGTGCAACAGAAATCATTTCATCCACACATAATTGCCTGAGTGTGCAGAGAAAATCATTCCATGACACGTGAGATTTACTAGATTTTTCCTGAACTTTATAACAGTCTTAAACCCTTTGGAATCCGTTGGTTTAGTGTTCATTGCTTCTAAGTTGAGTAGTTCTTAATATCTGGTATCCTATTGGCCCCGTATTACTTTTCCTCTGATGTTAATTAGGTCCACATTCCTGGATTTCCTTTTCAGCCTATTCCAGACCAGGTGCCTCCATGTATGCCGGGGGCAGTGTCTGGAGTGGGTGTTCCTTGATGTTTGCTGATGTTTCGCTGTTGTTTGTTAGCTTTGTGGGAATCTTTTGGGCTATTCCCAGTCTCTTGGGATGATAAACTCATGTTCAATGAGTGTAACATCCCTTTAAAAACACACTTAATAATTCCTTTCTCCAAGACAAATGCAAATCAGGCCTGCCTAGAGAAATAATTTTGAAAACATTTTTCAACTTGGTATATTTTGCAACAATGGAATTCCCGTCAGCCCAGTGTGTGAGTGTAACTGAGGGGCAGAGTGGAATTGTGCCGTTGTCTTCCCCAGCAGCTGTGGCAGTGCAGGCACAGAAAGCAGCGAAGCTCCAGCAGTGGCAGCAAGGATTGGCCCCAGTGTGTGGAGATGCCAAAGGAGGGTGCCCAGGCAGAGGATTTCAGCAGAGGATCTGTGGGCAGGCCCAGGGGCTTGGCCCGATGTGGAGCCCTGGCTGCTGCTGCGTTGCCTTCAGTGCAGGGTCAGTGGTGCCCTCCCATGCTGCTCCTGCAGCCGGGAATTCCAAATTCCTTTGGCATGGCCCTGTTTAACATCCACATCCCATTCCAATTTCTTTTCTGAGTCTGGTAGAGCCATGGCTGTGGCGTCAATCACTTTGTTTTTTCATTTTCTCAAGTTTTGTTCTTTTTCTTATGTCCATACCATAATACTAGGGCTGTCTGGGGTTAAAAAGTCATACAATATTCTGTCTGGAACAGAGAATCCTCAGTGCAGGTCCTGCAATTTCCTATTAATCCTCAGAATGGTCCCAGCTCCATTTCAGTGCTGGGTAATGGTACTTCTGAGATTGCCTGGTCCCTCTATGGATAAATACACCAGAAGCCTTCAGACAAAAAATGTCCCAAATATTTAACCTTTTTCTCCACCATTTCCTCTTTTTTTTCCCCAATACTCAAAGATGCTTTTTAGCCTGAACATTCAGCCATTTCACAGAGGCTTCTTCTACCACTTCTTGTCCTCCTGATTGCAGCAAGTCATCCACATCCTGCATTAAACCAATCCCTGGGGGTGGGGTAAATTCTTGTGATATTTTCTGCAAAGCTTGCCCGAATAAGGCTGTTCCTTCTGTGCATCCCTGCAGAAGGACCGTCCATATCTTTTCCATTTTTCCTTCTACCTCTTGTTCCCACTCAAAGGCAAAATAAAATTTACCATCCTGTGTAAGTGGGCATCCCCAGAAAGCATCTTTGCCGTCAAGGACTGAATAGTGGCAGTGTGAGGAGGGCACCTGGTTCAGGATGGTGTAAGGATCTGAGACTGTTAGGTGCCTGGGGTTAATATCATTTATTTTCCTTAGATCCAGCAGCATTCTATAGATCCCATCCCCAGTTTAAGGCACTCCCCTCTTGTTTTTTCCCCATACCAGGATTTTTCATTCCTAAGGTGTAGCCAGATGGAGGAGGAGAAAAAGCCCCAGACGTCCCTCACGAGGAGGGGCTGCAAACCCAGCCCAGGGAGCTGTGAGGAGGAAAGACCCTCCCTGAGCCGGGAAGGCGGCCGGAGATCCAGGCAGAGCTCAGAGCTGGTGGAGAAACCTCCTGGAGGGGAGAAGCCCCAGAAGTGCTTGAAATGTGGGAAGGGTTTCAACTACAGGTCCCAGCTGAGCCGACACCAGAGCATCCATACTGGGGAGAAGCCCTATGAGTGTGGGGAATGTGGGAAGAGCTTCAGGACTATTTCTCATCTGATGGAGCACCAGCTGATCCACACAGGGGAACGGCCCTACACCTGCTTGGAATGTGGGAAGAGCTTTGGCTTGAGTTCTCACCTGAGAAGACATCAGCACATCCACACTGGGGAGAGGCCCTATGAGTGTCCCATGTGTGGGAAGAGGTTTCAGACCAGCTCCAATCTCCTCCTACATGAGCGGATTCACACAGAGGAGAGGCCCTTCCGCTGCCCCGACTGCGGGAAGGGATTCAACCTCAACTCCAATCTCATCAGGCACCGGCGCATCCACACTGGGGAGAGGCCCCACGAGTGTCCTGAGTGTGGGAAGAGCTTCTCACAGAGCTCTCACTTGACCCAACACCAACGGAGTCACCACTGAGGGAAGCCCTGTGAGTGCCCAGGTGTGGGAAGAGCTTCGTGTTCTGCTCCAGCTCCATCCCCCATGGGAGGATCGGTGTTGGATGATCCCCAGAGACCCCCGTTGGGCAGAGCCCTGGTGATCCATGGTCCCCAGTGATCCACGTTGGGTGGGGGGAAGTTGTTGGAGAGATTTCTCTCTCTTTTCCTTCTTTTGTTATGATTTGATTGTTAATAAATTCCCTAGCTGTGCCCAGGCTGTGTCTGTGACGCCCGTTTTGCTGTTTGTTGTGTTTGCTCGTTGTATCTTAATCTGATCCTGGAGCTCCTGGTTAAACTTTCTCTTCCCTTGCAGCTGGAGAGGCAGGGTCAGTGGGTTTGGTGGGTGCCTGGCATCGGGCCAGTGTCACCCAGGCCATGGGCACCCCTGAGATCCCAGTGTGGGGATGCATTCCCCCACTCCTAGAGAAAGTGCCAACCCAAACTGAGGCCAGGATGAAACATGGTTATGACTGGAGCCCACTCTGTTGTGCCCCTGTCAGCAGAAATCCAAAAGGAGACCTTTGAGCTCTCCTTGGCCACCGTGGGCTGTGACCAGCAGTCTCCCTCTGAGGGGCCTCTCAGAGCCAGCAAACCCTCGGCTTTGCTGTGCCTGGAGGATCACTGAAACACGACGTGTCCTGGGCCCATACCCTCACTGCTCAAGGCCCCATCCTTCAGCCAGTGGGAGAGGCAAAAACATCTGAAGGGAGGATTTCACTGAGCTCTGGGGGGAATTTTTCACAGGTACCTTGTTTGCACTGACTGGTCCTGTCTGTGTGTGTGCCCCTGCACATTTGCTATAGCAAATCTGGGAGAAATACAGCTTTCCTAGATGAGGAAGTAGTGTGGATATCTAAGTTAGGCCTGTAAGCAAGGTTTAGTTATAGTTATGAACTTACTTAAATGCTGTAATTGTTAAATGTTTTGCTAAGTTTTTAAATGCAAGTCATAAGCTAAGTGTTGTTTTTCCCTTAAATTACTAAGTACAACATGGAAGTTATAGCTATAAGTTAGGTTAAATGCTGTTAAGTGTTAGTGCTCTGTTGAATTGTTAACGTTAAGTTATAAGCTAAGCCAGGTACTAGTTCATTGTTGTACCTCTGTTGGATTGCTGGGGCTAAGCTATAAGTTAAGTGACAAATTAAGGAAGCAGTTAAAGTACTGCTTAGCATTGATTAGTTTTTAGGCCATGTTCCTTTTAATCCTTGCCTGCACTCTCTTTTGTCCCATGCACCTAAACACAGCACACACCCACCCACACTCCCCTAGAGAGTTCTCAGTTCATTTCTGTTTTGGTTGCCTGGATTTTGTTTGGTTTTGTTGTTGCTTGTTTTCCCTTGTTGTGCCTCAGCTGTTCTGTAGGCAGTACAGTGAATCTTGCCATCAAACTTGTTGTATTTTGTCGCTCAATATTAAATCTGACTTTTGTTCATGCCCTTGTCACCGATTTTTAAGCGATCTCAAACGCTCTCATTCATGACAGCACCACAATGTCCCGCATCACCGAGGGCCCTGACACACGCCCGTGTCACAAAGGGCCACCCCCGGCACCCAAGAGCAGAGGGACAGCCTGGAAGCGGCCCGGAGCAGCCCCGGCCTCGTGGCCTTGTAGCCCCTGGCGTGGCCAGAGCCCTGGGAGGCTTTGGCCACGGTGGGAGTCGGCAGCCCCAGCCCCGGCCTGCAGAGCCCTGGGGCTGCAGCCCGGGCTGGCCGGGGCAGGAGGAATTGGCCGGGCCGGACGTGCCAGGGCCTTGTGGGCAGTGGCTCCGTGTCCCGCGGGAGGCCGGGGACGAGGGGTGTCCCTCAGGGCTGTGCCCGGGCACCGGGGCCCGTCAGTGCCTCGCTCAGTGACACCCAGGGGCACCGAGCGCAGCCTCGGCGCCTTTGCAGGGCACGGGGAGCTGAGCGGGGCAGGGGCACCACGGAAACACCGAGTGCCTGCCCGGGGCAGAGCCGGGGCAAAGCCGGGCTGGAGAGCCGGGAGAGGCTGCTCAGAGCTGGCCCGGGCACTTGGGCACCTGGGAGACAGAGCCCGGCTCGGAGCTGACACTGAGCCAAATACCTGAGAAATCACAGCCGGCTTTTCTAGACACTCTTCATTATTCTGTATTTTCTCAACGTTACTTTTCATCAGGGAACATTTCAATGTATATTTTACTTGATTTTTTACCCTATAGAAATGATTCCGTGTATTTTGTAATGTGCGAGGAGGGATGTGCTGGGAAATGTTGTGGTTAAGGGAGTTTTTTATTCAATATATTTTCAAATCTGAGATGTGACAAGTCCAGACTTTGACTCCAGCAGCAGTGTCTGGTTCCAGACTGCTCTGCTTTTCACGGTGACATCTCAGTTCATTCAATTCCAGCAGTCAAAGCCCTTGAAACACGAAAAAGCTGGGAATGAGGTTGAAGCCCTTGGAGGCTTTGCTGTGTCCGTACATTCCCCATCTCCCCTGGTGTCCGTTCAGCCTCTCTGCTCCTGTCCTAGAGCACATTGCTGGATCCAGAGTTCAGTACGTGCTTTTACAGATAGATATTTACATGTGATTATTGTATACACGATTCTCTTGCAGTGAGTTACTGTGATGGTAATTCCATGATCCTCTGCTTTGTGCCCAAAGAATGGTTATTGTATCTAAACCCCGGCAGCCCGGGAGGGGATGTGTGCGGGGCCGGGGCGGGGAGAGGCTCCTTGTTCATTCCGCGGGCGTTTTGAAGCCTCGCTGCTCGGGTTTTCCGCGGCTCTCTCTGTGCACCGTGGGTTTCTGTTTGCCTGAGAAGCGTTTTTGCCCCAAGCAAACAAAGGATTTTTCCCCTTTTCTTGGCTCGGAGAGGATGCAGGGGCAGCCTTGCCGTGCCTGGAGGCGAACTGAGCAGCTGCTGTGTCGCAGCCCGGGGGCTCCGCGCCGGCAGGAGCGGAGCGGCGCCGCTGCAGCCCAAAGCCGCTGCGAGCCGGGCCGAGCCGGGAGAGAAAACAGCCCGAGGCTTCAGCCCCGCTGCTTCGCCTGCCGGGACCGTGCCCGCGGAGCCCGGCTGGGGAGGAGTTCAAGGGCAGGCGAGCCCCGGGCTTTCATCTCCTTCGGGACAGACCCGGGTTGGTTTTTCCCCTGGGGAAGAAGTCGGCGCAACCTGTACCGAGTGTGGTGAGCGGGGAATTTTGGGTCTTTTGTCCCAGGTATGTGCGTGGGGTAAGGTCTGACAATTTAATATTTAGAAATCATTTACTTTTTTACCCCTTTGCCTTGTGGACTTACTGTTTGTTAGTAACTGTTGGAGGTTTTTTTCCACTTTCATCTACTAATTATTACCTATTGGTGGAAAGGTATTATTGGAACCCTATAGAGGAGACAAAACTAATGTCCTCTTTAAAACTGTCTCTCAAACTAAGATACCCATCCCTGTGGTCTCCTGCCCCCACACCCCAAGTGAATCTGATGGCTCTCCCAGTCCACCCCATCTCTTCCAGGGTCCTCACAGTCCCTCCCAATTCCTCTGAATCCACAGCCATTGCATTCCCAGTCCACTCCCAGACCTCCACACTCTCTCCCAGTGCATCCCAGTGCTCCCCCAAATCTCTCTGCTCTCTCCCAGTGCCCTCCCAGTCCTTTCCAAAAGCTTTTCAGTCAAATCCCAAACCTCCACTCTTTCTCCCATTGCCCCAATCCACTCCACTCTGTCCCAGTGTTCCTCCACTCTCTCCAATTTCATTCTCAGTCCCTCTCAGTTCCACACCAGCCCTCTCCCCTCTCTCCCAGGTCCCCCCAGCTGATCCCGGTGTGTCCCCACTCTCTCCCAGTGCCCATCTCACTCTTGCCCTTGAGCTCACAGCCCAGACCCAGCTGCCTGCTCTCCTCCATGATGGATTTCTACCCTGCCGACATCCAGCTGAGCTGGTTCCAGGGCCAGCAGGAGCTCTCGGGCCACGTGGTGGCCACCGACCTGGTCCCCAGTGGGGACTGGATTTCTACCAGCTCCTGGTGCTGCTGGACCCCCCCGATACGGGGCCAGCTCCAGCTCCAGGTGCAGCACCCCCTGAGCCGGCACTGGGGCACGGCCCGAACCCCAAAGTGCAGGGGTAGTAGGGGAGGCACTGGGGGAGATGGGAGGGGGATTGGGGTGTGCTGGGAGTAACTGGGAGGGAGTTTGGGGGTGCTGGGTGTAACTAGGAGGGGTTTGAGTGAGTCTGGAGGGGTTGGAAAAAGATCAGGGATTGGAAAGCAGGGGTTGGAATGAGGTTGGTTGTGCTGGGAAGAGACTGGGACAGGTCTTTGTGAGTCCTGGTGGGACTGGGAAAGGGTCCGGGGGCAGTGGGGAGAAAGTGAGAGGAGGTTATGGGATCCTGAGAGGGATAGGAGGGGCTTTGGTGAGTGCTGGGGAGGTTGGGAAGAGATGGGGAGGAGGTTTTAAGGGGTCCTGGGTGGGCTCGGGACAATTGAGAGGGTGCTTGGAGGGGCTTGGGGTGTCTGTGAGAGGTTTTGTGAGATCCTAACCCTTGTGGACCCCCAGATGTGCTGCCAGACACTGCCCGCCGCAAAATGCTGATGGGGATCAGGGGCTTCATGCTGGGCTTTGTTTTCCTGGCACTGGGACTCGGCTTCTACCTGTGCAAGAAGGTGAGAGGGGGTCCCTTGGAGCGTGTGTGCACCCCCTCGGGCCCCCAGTCAGGTGCTACCCCCTTTTCTCGGCCCACAGAGCTCCTGAACCAGCAGTGGCTGCAGCCCCACCCCGTGGCCTCAGGCCCAGCCAGGACCCCCTGCTTCGTCCCCGTGCTGATTTTGGGGGAGATCTTGTGTCCTCTCCAGCCCCGTTGTCACTCTGCCCACACGCGGCTGTTCCCGTTTATTGTGGGGTGGGACTGGGGAGGGACTCGAGGGAACCCCGCGGGGAGATCGTGATTGGGCGGGGAGGGTGGGGTCCAGGTGGGGAACACTGGGTGCTGCGGGTCTGCCCGGCAACCGATGAGTCATCACAGCTGCTCTCTCTGATTGGCTGGATCTTCTTCATCGCATTCTCTGATTGGCTGAGGAGAGGCCCGGGAGTTGAGAGAAGGAACAGGAGAGATCCCGCCCCGAGCACCGGCACGGGAACAACAGAGCCAGCCTGGGCACAGCGAGGGAATTTATTACCAACCAAATCACAGCGGGACAAGCAGAAGGGAAAGAAATCTCTCCAACCCATTCCCACGCACCCAACACGGATCACCAGGACCACGGATCACCAGGGCTCTGCCCAACGGGGGTCACTGGGGATCATCCAACACCGATCCTCCCATGGGGGATGGAGCTGCAGCAGAGCACGAAGCTCTTCCCACACTCGGGGCACTCACAGGGCTTCCCTTAGTGGTGCCTCCGTTGGTGTTGGGTCAAGTGAGAGCTCCTGGAGAAGCTCTTCCCACACTCAGGACACTCGTAGGGCCTCTCCCCAGTGTGGATGCGCCGGTGGACAGTGAGGGTGGAGTTGCGGTTGAATCCCTTCCCGCAGTCGGGACAGCGGAAGGGCCTCTCCTCTGTGTGAATCCGCTCATGTAGGAGGAGATTGGAGCTGGTGTGAAACCTCTTCCCACACTTGGGACACTCGTAGGGCCTCTCCCCGGTGTGGATGCGCTGGTGTTTTCTCAGGTCAGAGCTCCATCCAAAGCTCTTCCCACATTCCAAGCAGGTGTAGGGCCGTTCACCTGTGTGGACCACCTGGTGCCTGAGCAGGCTGGAGCTGTTGCTAAAACCCTTCCTGCATTTCCCACACTCGTAGGGCTTCTCCCCAGTGTGGATCCTCTGGTGCCAGATCAGCCTGCACCTGTAGCTGAAACCTTTCCCACATTCCAAGCACTTGTGGGGCTTCTCCCCTCCAGGAGGCTTCTCCACCAGCTCTGAGCTCTGCCTGGATCTCCGGCCGCCTTCCTGGCTCAGGGAGGGTCTTTCCTCCTCGCAGCTCCCTGGGCTGGGTTTGCAGCCCCTCCTCATGAGGGATCTCCGGGGCTTTTCTGTCTCCTCCATCCCCGCACACCTGGGGAATGAAAATTCCTGGTTTAGGGGGAAATAACAAGAAGAGAGCTCCATAAACTGGGTGTTCCTCCTTGCCCAAGTTCATCACTGGAAGTCATTGAGCATCTTGTGTCTGTAATAACCTCCCAAACACAAAAATTCCCACCCAAAATCCTCCAAACTTTAAGACACGGATCAAAAACTCCCCAAATATCAAGCTTAAGCCAAAATCCCCTCCAAAATTGTGCTGGTTTGAAAGCAAAACCAGTGAGAGACTCCAAGTCAGAAATAGAATTTCATAAGAAAAATATAAGAGAAAAAAATCCATGCAATAGTACAAAAGAAAACACCTGACAGAATCAGAATGCAACCTGACTCCCCGCTAGTTAGGGTGGTGGGAGCAGTCCCGATGAAGTGGTCTTGTTGTAGTAGTGATGCTGTAGAAAGGTCTGATAGCTCTTGTCCTCTGGAATCCAGTGGGTAAGGGCTGTCTTGGTGTTCCAAATCTCAGATTTTATCTAGGTAGGAAAGGCTTGGCTCCTCCCCCTGGCTGGAGCATCTCCCAATGGGATGATGGAATTTTATCAGTCATGCAGTGGCACTCAATGGCCCATTAACAGAAGATATCTTCCTGGAGGAAGGATGGGTTGTGGAAAAGATAAAGAACACTGCCCCACCTGGTTTTAACAGATGGCCCATTAGCAGAGGATATCTCCCACAGAGATAAGGATCACTGCTCCACCTGTTTTTTTCCACCACTCTTTATTCTTTTGTTTCTTCCCTGGACCTCTGACTGCTGAATTCATTTTGCTACTGATTTCCTCTCCCTTTTGAAGATGAAAATGGTAAAAGTGTCTTTGACCTGCCTTGCTGGATATTGTGAAGAGGAACAGTCATCTACTGCAAGTGGAAGTGTCACAGGTGGAGCAGAGTTCTGTGAGTGCTGTATCAAACCAGACCTCGTCAGACCTGCCAGAACAACTGGTCCATGCTGCCCTTCACTGCTCTGCCTGTTCCACGCAGCGCCGGGCGCTGCCTGAGCCCAGCACCCCCCGGCAATTGCAGGCCCGGCAGTGGCCCCCGGCCCCCAGGAGGCTGCGGGACGCCCCGGCCGCTGCCCGGCCCCGTGGAGCTGCCGGCCCTGCCCGCCGGGGGGGCCGCGTTTGGACACTGCGGCAGGACAGGCACCGGCTCTGGGATACGGGCTGGCCACGGCAGCCACAGCACAAGGAGCAGCAGGACAAAGGAACAGCTGGGAAATGGGCATTGGACGTGCAAACATCCAGATTCGCTTTTAAGCATTTCCCTTGGGTCAGTGCAGAAAGGAATGATTTAGCAGAAAGCTCAGCAGCTGTCAGAGGATGAGCACCCCCAGGCACTGAGGGGGCTGCAGGAGGGGCAGAAGAAGCCCCTGGAGCACTTGGTCACAAAGGCACAGCAGGGGAATGCAAGAAGGGATGAGGAAAAGGCCAAGGGGAAGGCAAAGGCCATGGCAGAATTCCTACAGCTCCTGTGCCCATGGGGTCACTGTTTTTCCAGGGAAAATGGAAAAGACATGGACGGTCCTTCAGCAGGGATGCATGGAAGCACCAGCCTTATTGGGGCAAGCCTTGCAGAAAATATCACAAGAATTTACCCCACCCACCCCCAGGGATTGGGTTAATGCAGGATGTGGATGACTTGCTGCAATCAGGAGGACAAGAAGTGGTAGAAGAAGCCTCTGTGAAATGGCTGAACGTTCAGGCTAAAATGCATCTTTGATTATTTGAAAAAAAAAGTGCAAATGGTGGAGAAAAAGGTTAAATGTTTGGGACATATTTTAACTGAAGCTTTGTGGTGCATTGACCCAGGGAGGGACCAGGCAACCTCAGAACTAACACTACCCAGCAGTAAAATGGAGCTGGGACAATTCAGGGGATTAAGAGTGAATTGCAGGACCTGCATTGAGGATTCTCTGTTCCAGCCTGAATGTTGTATGACTTTTTAACCCCAGATAGCCTTAATATTATGGTATGGACATAAGAAAAAGTACAAAACTTGAGAAAATGAAAAAATCCAAAGTGATTGAATCCCTGCCATGGCTCTACCAGAGTCAGAAAAGAAATTGGAATGGGATGTGGATGTTACATAGGGCCATGCCAAAGGAATTTGGACTTCCCGGCTGCAGGAGCAGCATGGGAGGGCACCACTGACCCTGCACTGAAGGCAACGCAGCAGCAGCCAGGGCTCCACATCGGGCCAAGCCCCTGGGCCTGCCCACAGATCCTCTGCTGAAATCCTCTGCCTGGGCACCCTCCTTTGGCATCTCCACACACTGGGGCCAATCCTTGCTGCCACTGCTGGAGCTTCGCTGCTTTCTGTGCCTGCACTGCCACAGCTGCTGGGGAAGACAACGGCACAATTCCACTCTGCCCCTCAGTTACACTCACACACTGGGCTGCCGGGGATTCCATGGTCAGAAAATATAGCAAGTTAAAATTATTTAAAAATCTCTTTTCTCTACTCAGGCTTCATGTGCCTTTGCATTGGGGAAACGAATTTGAAAGAGATTTCTAAGGAATATTCCTGCACTCAACAGAGATGAGTTTAACATCTCAATAGACTGGGAATAGCCCAAAAGATACTCACAAAGATAACGACCATTAAGGCCCATCAGCAAACATCAAGGAACACCCACCCCAGACACTGCCCCTGGCATAGTTGGAGATGCCTGGTCTGCAAAAGGCTGAGACGGAAATCCAGGAGTGCGGACCTAATTAATATAGAGGGGAAGAAATCCGGGGCCGATAGGAAATTGAATACTTAAAATTGTACAACTTGGAAGCAATAAACATGAAACCAATGGATTTCTATAGGTTTTGGACTGTAAAAAGTTAAGGGAAAATCGAGTAAAACTCACATATCATGGAATTATTTTCTCTGCACACCCGGGCTATGTATGGCTGAAATTATTTCTGCTGCACATCCTGGCCGGAATCAAGTAATGCCTTGATTCTCTAACAGTAGAAATGGTGTTGAAGAGTTTTGGGTCCTCCCGCAGTTTTGGTGACAAGATTATACCATTAGAATGTTTTTTCTTAATAATCCTACTTTTATATTTTCAGTTAAGATTGGGCCAAGGGTGTGAGAACGACATTTTAGTGTTAGGGGAATAAGTAGAAAAAAATCTTTATTCCTTTGGGGATTTTTTGTGTATGTTTATGAGTGGCTGTTAGTGATGGCAAAATTTTGGTATGGAATTTGTAATGTTCACTGTTCACCTTTAGGCTGCATATGGCAAAACCAGAAGACCTGTAATATTTAATAGAATATTGTTTTAAAAAGAGACCAAAGAAGAAAAGCAGCGGGAGGGGGGAGGGGAGAGAGGAAGGAGAGAATATGTGAGTCACCTGATGGGCTGTGATGAAAAGAAGATTCATTCCAGGCAGAGCCAGGAGAGGAACTTTAGAAATGCAAACTAACTCTGCTGAGACAAAGTGCAGACAATTTACCAAACTCTTCATGCCTGGGGGAGGAATTGGGCTGATTCCCTCTGCCCCTCACCCCAAGCTCTGCCTGCTTGCACAGATGGAATTTGCACAACTAAAGGCAGAGCCCACAGTGAGGATATCTGACTGCAACAGAAATTGGTTAAGCTGCAAAAGGAAACAGCAAACGGAGAATGTTGAGAAAGCTTTTCTAAAAAAAGTGGGGGGGAATCATCCCTCTCCCTGCTCCAACCTGTGCTGTCACTGTCCAGGTTATATAGGGTGTATTGGGGCACTGGGGTGGTTTTGCTGCCACAAGTTCAGGGAAATGAGCTGGAAATCCAAGTATGTGGTGATTTAATTAGAGAAAAGTGGTCAATTGATGCAGCCCTGGCTGGAGGGAGCACCCAAAAACGCAAAAAAGAGGAACAGACACCAGACCCAATCCTACAACACCATGGACCAGGCCCTGGGATCCCTAACGAATTCATATCAGGACACAGAAAATCCATCCATAATTTGACTGGCAGAATTAGGATAAAAAGCTTCCTCGAAATAATAACCAACCAGACAGCTCCACCTCCTGACCTTTCTGACGTCCAATTCACTGAAATAAGGAAGGAGACATTTCACATGGGATAGGATCAGATTATCTATTAACAGAAGGAGGAGGAGTTTACGCAAAATTACATGACTCAAATTGCTGTTCGCAAATAGATGATAACTGATAAGCGGTGAAACAGATAACAAAGGAAATAAGAAAGTAGCTCGTATTCCGGAGAAAGGATGGAAATGGGACACGTTTTCGTGGTTCCCTGGCAGACCGTGGCTTAAACGAATGCTGCTCCTCCTCTGATGTGCTGCAGCAACTCTCAACTTTTTACCATGCACGACACCTTGCTCCAAGGAGGACGCAGGAAAAGAGATTGAGTCAATAGAAATTAAAAGTTTGTAAAGGCAATTCTTGAGAAAATGAGAGAAGGAGGGATTGCAAGCAGTAAGATTAATATCGTAGTAGGGGTGACTATTAACGAGGACATGCAGTAGGCGGATCGGGAAGTCTGAACCTTCCAAAAACGTCAGCCAGAGGGGAATGGGAGAGGGAGATGCCAAGGGAAAATGAGGATAAAAAGGAGGCGGCGCTTTAGAGACCGCATGGCAAATGCCACATGGCCTCTCTCTTTGTTCATCAATAAAGTCACTTTTACAGGACTCCTCTGTCTCCTTTGGGCACACAAACCTCTGGCCACGGGAATTTTCCCGCACAGCCCCGGGCACAGGGCAGACACCTCTGTGCCACCCACAGCAACCGGGACGAGCCAGCGCTGCTCCGGTACCGGCTCCTGCCGAGGCCCCAGCGGGAAGGAGACCGCGGGCAGCCGCTCCCGCAGCGCCCTCAGCCCAGCGCCAACACGGGCCGGCACCGGCACAACCAACCCGCCAGAGCCCCCTGCCGCCCCCTCGGCCCGCAGCGAGCCCCGAGCCCCCGCACAACCGAGCGCGGCTCCCACCTGCGCTGGGGCCGCCTCCGAGCTCCGCCGCCGCCTGTGGCTGAGGAATTCGATGGGATGTGTTGCCTTAACCTTTCTGACCACTCCCAGCCCATCTATGCCAGCATTCAAGCCCTGAAAGAAGGTGGGAATAAACTTCGGGTAGATAATGGGTACGACTGGCTGAAGTGGCTCTTAGGGCACTGGGGACTCACTGGCTGGGTCAGGAATTTAGTTCAAATAGGTTTGTATGTATTAGGCATCATATTATGCATTGTAGTAGTTATTCCTTGTATTTTACAGTGTGTTAAGAATTTAATTGACAAATCGCTTAAGAGTATATTTTTAGTTAAAAGCAACGGGGGAGGTGTGGATATGGGTAATGCAAATGAGACTGATAGTACTGCAGATTTAATCAGCAAATGCAGCCTGACAACGAGGATGCCTGGCAAGAGCAAACAGAGACCTGACTGCAAGAGGACTGGATCAAGTCTGGGTTATGGGAAATAAGATTTTACTAAGTCCAAATGTAAAGTTTGTCTGTGTGAGAGTTTGTCTATGTAAAGATTGTCTATGTGATTGAAGTAAAATATTACCAGCCTTCCTGTAAATGGTACATAAGCACATGTAGTGCTCAGTAAAAATTGGATTTTGATCACCATTCAGTGTCCCCCCGTCTCTCTCTCATCGTCGATAGTTCAAGTACTCCCAGTGGGTTCCTGGAAAGAGAATGGTGGCACATCTACTGCCTGCTACCCCCCTCTAGGCAATATTCAACTGTTTAGTTCACAGACTCATCTTCCAGCACTCTTAGTGGGGTCAGCAGAGCCACTTCCCACTGGTGGGGACAAAGAGCACCCTCTGTGCCTTTGTGGTGGGAGCAGACAGTGTTGTCTCAAAGGAAAGGTCAGAGAGAGACCAAGCTGGACCTCTGCCTCCTGTCCCTCACCCCACAAGGGCAGGAGGGCACAAAACTGAGCACCTTTTTATTTTTTTCTGTCCTGTCATTTCCAGGAGCTTGACTAGCTCGAAGGAGAGGATTCGAAGGATTTCTTGAGGATCACTGCCAGTGCACAGCACACATGGCATCCCTCACCCCTTACATCATCATGGGATGGAGGGGTAGGAACCAACAACAGCCCTACCCCACTGCTCCAGAAGCCAAAACCCCCATGCAAGCATTTAGTTATGGCCTTCTTGGAGAACCACATTCCCACCCAAATCTTCCCCTCTGCAGCAGCTCATTCCCACAGGAACTGGCAGAGCAGATGGGGTTTGGACATTGGCTGGCTTCCATTGCACTCCTTGCCCTGGAGCTGGCACGGCAGGAGAAGGGCTCTGGTGAACCTTCTCCTCCTCCCATGTAGGCTCTAACCCAGCTGCCACAACTTCAAGTTCTCAGAGCACTTCTGGGCTCTGAGCAGCGGCCACGGGAGGAGGAGATGCAACTCCAAAGGCAGCAGTTCCCAGGCCCAGCTCCTGCCATCCCAGTGGGGCTGTTCGGTGGTTCAGGAGAGGAAGGGAAGGGCAAGTGCAGGTGGCAGTAGCTCATTTCCGACTGAAAGAGGGAAAGGTAATTTATTCACTTTGAAATCACTGCATTCAAGCTCTGATCTTAACCTGAAAGAGAAGTAGCACCTGCTCGTGTTAAATTTGGGTGAAGAACAACTGTTACACTTGATATGGTAAGCAGTTCAATTATCTGAGGGAAAATGTACAGCAAAAATTAGCATTCACAGAGAGACAGGAAACAGCAAGAGTTGGCAAAAGGGAGGAGGAAAAGAAAGCACACCCTAAGCCAGTGTTTCACCCAAATCCAGGATTTTCTGTTTGTAAGGAGTGGGGTCCCCCCAGGTCCTTCCCCAGTCCCACCCCCCAATAAATGGGACCAGGGTGAACTGGGAAGCTTTATTGGGAACACTGGAGCAGCTGTGCTTGGGCAGAATGACAGCGGGGCTGGGTGTGGGACACACGACTCCTCTAAAATCAGTGTGGGGATGTGTTGGAGTCACTAAGTCAAGAGTTTCTCTGAATCCTTCAGAGAGCGATCAGAGTGCAGGGATTGAATTAAAGTCTTGTGATGGATTGAAATATGTTAAGCCTCTCACACATAAAGCAGAGGTGAAGGTTTAGGTTGTAGCACAAGTGTTATTACACAAGGGAGCAATAAGTAAGTAAATGGAATAAGTTTTAAGTGCTTTTAGTGAGTAAAAGGTCTTAGATGCCAGAGAAGTAGTACATGTTCTAGTGAAGGTTGAAAGACATGCTAGTGTTTCCTTCGAGGCTCCAAGAACCTGGCTTCAGACATAATAGAGTTAGAGTTAAGAATATTGCTTACATTTTCCAGTTAGAACAAGACAGGCCATGTACATAGTTTATATGTAGCCTGGCGTGCTAAGAAACTAGAATTCTAATAGGTTAAGAAGCAGTGGTCTGAGTTTGTGTCTTAGCTAGCTGGAAAGTTTCTATAAAAGAACATGCTTTAGGGAGAGCTGGTGCTCTATGCCATGGCTTTATGCCATTGCATTTTGCCACTTGCATTTTGCCATTGCCACTTGCTTTATGCCATTGCTTTTGCCATTGCTTTTAATGCCATGTGCTTTTTGCCATTGCTTTGCTTTGTTTTTGCCTTTGAGACTGATATGCTTCTGCAATAAACAGCTATTAACTATTAGCTGCTTGGCACATGACAGAAAATAACCCGACAGTTGGGTGCCTGAGAGCACCTGGAGGTTCAAAACCTCACAGTCCTCGAGCTCTGTGAGGACTAAGAAGAGAGAGAGCGCAGATGGGCAGGTCTGTCAGCAGGCGGGTTCCCCTGGGCTGCCCCTGGCCAGGCCTGGGTTGAGCCGGGACCAGCTGAGCCGAGCTCCCCAGGCCCGTGCTGTGCCTGCCCTGCCCGTGTGGAAGCGCCTGCAGCCATCAATAACCATCGATCCCGGCTGCGGCGGGCACTGCGGGCGCTGCGCCGCCTCTGCCGCTGCCCCTGCCTGGCTCCACTGCCCCAGCAGGAGGACTGGAAAAGGAGTGAGAACAAGAAAAAAAGAAATTGAAAGAAAAAGAATAATAATAAGAATTAGAATAAGAATAGGAAAAATAATAGGTATTAAGAATAAGGAAAAAAAACCAAAAGTAATAAGACTGTAAGAGTAAGACCAAGACTATAAGAATTTAAGAATAAGAATAGATGTAGAAATAGGAGAACAAGTAGAACAAGCCCATAAGAAGAAATAGTTATAGTAAGAATTATAAAAGGAAGAAGAAAAATAAAAATCCTAAGTTGAAGAAGAAATAGTGGTAGAAGTAAATGTAATAATCATTATAAGTATAGACAGAAGAAAAAGAAGAAAAAGAGGAGGAATGGGAAGAAGAAGAAAGAGAAGAGGAAGAGGAGGAGGAGGAGGAAGTAATAGATGTAGTATTAAATAATAGAAGTTGTAGTAAATAGTTATAATAAAAATAAAGTTATGATGATAATAATGATTTGTATTAATGTTATCAAGTTAAAATACACATCCACACATCTTCTAGAGTCAAAGCATAGTTTGGGTTGGGAAGGACCTCAGAAATCCTCTACTGAATAGAGGCTGAGACCACCCCAGCCCAGCCCTCCTTCACCTGACTGCAGCTTTGGCCTGGGACTTGAGCGGCCTAACAGCACCTGAGGTACCATCAAGGTGACACCACTGATCAATTGCCTCTGGTCTAGGGACAAGGACACGAGACTGAGGCAGGAGAATGTATCCAAAGCAAGGCAAAGCCAGCAGCTGTCCTGAAAATCAGCTTGGGCCAGGCTGGGGCTGGGGGAGGCCGTAGCCCACAGGCTCATCTGCTGAGGCCACGTTTGCACACACTGCCCACAGCCAGCCAGGGAGGAGGAGAGTTCTGGGGCTGTGGGGGAACCTCTGCCCACAGGCACTGAACACCCATCCTCCCTCACACAAACTGGCTTCGCTGGAAAATCCCCAGCCCGGGAAGGCCACATCCACGGCACATTGCCGTGAGGGGCAGCTGAGGAGGTGCCAGAATCCATCCAAGAGCCCCAAAGCGCTGCCCAGACTCACTGCTGAGGCCTTGCAGCAGAGCACTGCTCCTGATGCAAAGGGATGCAGCAGAGCCAGAGGCTGCTGCCAGAGCCTGTGTCAGACTTGTCCCTGCCAGGGGAGGAACCTGGGCCTTCCCACCTGCCCCCAGTGTGTATGGACCCCCTGAACTCCGTGTTTGTGGGGGACCCTGAGCACCAAGAAGACAGAGATGTAGAGCATCCACAGGACACCACTGGGATCCTTCTCCAAGGGGTCTGTAGATGCTCTCCATCAGAGAGCAGAATTCCATTGGGATCCACAGAGTGGTGAGGTTTTCTACTTAATCTGTCTCTTTCACTCTCTTTCTCTCCCCCCACCTCTATTCCATTTCTGTTTTTCTTTTTTTTTTCATTCTCTCTGCCTCTTGTTTACCCTACAGTAAAATCCATACTGCTGACTTTGGCACATGCTCTCATTTGCACCCTAATTGAGGCAGAGCCATTTCTGATCATTTTCATCAGTGGATCAGAACAAGGGGCTAGAAGCCCTCCAGGCTGGCTGCTGCTCCATGCCACTTCCAGGGGCTTGGGCTGCTGAAGGGCTGCTGGGCTGGGCCCTTTGTGACACAGGGCCGTTCTATCGGGTTCCTGGGTGCCGTTGGCCATTCTGTTGTCCTGGTGACATGGCACAGCCCCGCCCTGCAGGGGTATATACGGGGCACAGGGCCCTGCGCTGCCCAGTGCCAGGAGTGCCACTGGCTCAGGAGGAAGCAGCTCCCGGGATCTCTGTGCTCCAGACAGTTGCACATGGAGGAGGAAAAGGTGAATCCCGACTCCAAAGCAGCCAGCCCCATGCCCAGCAGGCTGGAAGAGCAGGCCCTCAGCGGGCAGGGGCTGGGGACAGGCGACAGCTCAGGCCTGCAACCATGCAGCAACCTCAGCAACAGCTGCCATGAGGGATCCCAAGGGGAAGCCTGCATTGAGCAGGAGCTGTCCCCACTGAAACCACCAGAGACCATCAGGCATCCTGAGGGGAAGCCTGCATTGAGCAGGAAGTCTCCTTAGAAAAAAACACCAGCAACCATTAGGAATCCTGTCCCGGCTGGGAGGGCTCTGCTCCCTGCGCGCACGAGGGGCGGCGTGGGCAGAGCACAGAGACCTTCCAGGGGCCTGCGGGAGGGACATTCGTGGCCAGCGCCTTCCAGCTGATCCTTGCTGTCTCCTGCTTCCTCCAGGCCATGGCAAGAGCTGCCATGTGGGATGGATGGGGCACGATGAAAGCAACCCCTTGGATGTTAATGCATGCAACAAGTCCTTTAAAAGGTCAAAACACATGCCAAATTTTGTGATGCAAGACAGAAACAGCTGGAAAGGCTTGAAAATGTGTTCCAGAAACTCGTGATATGACAGCACTGGTGCTGCTTGGGAACTGTTCTTCCTCACCTCATGCCTCATCTCCCTCATCTCCTCTTGGGGGCTCACAATTACAGCAGAGACATGAGCCTGCATTGGGCCTTGATTATACTCTCAAAATTTCTAAGCTTGTTGCTTGTTGGCAACAGAACCCACTGTCTCTGTTATTATCAGCATTAATTGTTGCAATGAAGGTGGTGTATTGAGATGGCCCCGGGTTTGCCAGATTCCACAACATCTGCCCTGTGCACCTGACCTTGTCAGGGTCATTGTCATGCTGTCCATCCCTCCCAAAGAGCACCTCCAGCACTGCCACTTCTCTCAGCTCTTGGATCCCTTCCTCAAGGGTCTTCCAGCACATTCTATGGTGGTGCTCCTGCATTCTCTGTGGACAAACCTCTCTCTCACACTCATTAAAAGTCACTCCCAGAGGGAAAGGGGCCCTGGCTCCCTTACAAATACCAGATTCAGACCTGAGTCCTGGGTCAAGGCTCCCAAATTCCTTGCCTCAGTACCATCCAGTCACACACCTGTTCCCATAATGTCCCAGATCCGCAGTAACCAGGTTGTAAAAGTCTCACGGCACTGTCACACAAGGTCTTTTCACAGATTACGGAGACTCTCATACCACAGGGCCTCATTGATGATCTCAGCCTCTGGCTCCCCTGCTGGTTGTGAGGGCCCTCCTTTCTCATCCTTATTATCTAGGTGCCTTGTTTCCATCTTAGACTTCTTTGTTTCCACAGGGGTGGCTGCTGCTGGCTGTGATTGCCCTTGCAGTTCAGCTGGAACCTGGACAGATGTAATGTCTGTGGGTTCCACTGCTGCACCATCAGACTCTCCCTCTTGAAGGCAGGGGGA
Source organism: Sturnus vulgaris (assembly GCF_052056855.1). Lineage (NCBI taxonomy): Eukaryota > Metazoa > Chordata > Aves > Passeriformes > Sturnidae > Sturnus > Sturnus vulgaris. The sequence goes on from NW_028276170.1 coordinate 11,287,289, forward strand.
GTTTCTCACCAGCTGGGGAAAGGTACTCCTTCAGCATCTGGCCCATCTCACACATCTCCTTCACTAAAACACCCACCCAATCCGGGTGTTTCATTTCTGAAGTGGGCTGTGGGGCAGGGTCAGGCTCTGCAGCAGCATCCCAATTTCCTGGGCTAGGTATCAGGGTTGTTATCCAAATCAATCTCCCCTTATCTCTGAATGTTAAATAGAACAGGTTTAACAGGCATATCAGCAACACCAGCCACTGTAGTATAGCATTAACATTTAGAGAAGATTTGAACCCTTTGAAGCCTTTGAAAACTGGTGGGGTGGACCTAAACGGTGGACTGGATGAAGGGTAGGGAGAAAATTTCCCCTGCTGTCACTTCCTCACAGTAAGTACCATTATTGAAGTAACCCCAAAACCACACAGTTAGAGTGCAATAGCTCTGAATCCACGTTGCCATCTTCCAGAGGAAGTTAAAAACCCATGAATTCCTCACCTTATCGACCCACAAAATGAACTGGATAATAGTCACAGTAGCCTTAGTGATAGGACCCATGTTCATATAAGGGCCTGCAAATGGGAGAGATGTAGCTGTGACCACGTGCAGCCCAAACCAGGGTAAGCTGGACAACATGGTGTCACCTAAAACACAAAATCAGGTCGCTCAAGAACTGTTATTGCTTTTCCAGCCTTTCCACTCAATGTCCACAGGTTCCACCGTTGGGTACCAAAACCATTCCTGGTTTGACTAAAAGACAGGTGTGTGCTAGGGAAAGCAGGGCCTTCCCTTGAAATGGAGGAAGTAAATCCCTCCCTATGAATGAGTATAATTTTGAAATTAAGGGGCTCTCAGGCCAAGATACGGGGACAGGAATGACAGTTCTTTACTAGTATATCTAAGAAGGCAAACAGAAGAACAACTCTGGAATTAACAAGAAGCAGAACAGGAACCCAGTTCCAGTCCTTCTGGGCCTCAGGCACTTTTCCCCTGTGCTGCAGTCACCGTCACCGCTGGCAGTGAGCGCTGGCAGATTCCCGGTGGACGGGGCAGATGTGACGATCCCGGCACCTGCAGGGGCTGGGGGTGATGGCAGCTGTGTCCCAGATGGGAAGGGATGGAGGAGAGGCAGGATGCTGGGAAAACAGCAAGCTGAAGCAGGAGGGCGTCCAAGCAGGGCTGCGGGGTCCAAAACAGAGAGGCAGCTCCCGGCGTTGGGATGGTGGGGGGGTAGCAATGACCTTTCTGCTCCGAGAGCCAAAAGCGAGCGAGAGCCAGCAACTGCCCCCACCCTCCTTTACCTGCTTCCAATCTCACCGTGTTCCCCCTTTCCCTCCCCCCACCCTCCGAGAGAAACTCCCAAAAAAACAGGGAGGCTCTCCCTGGTGCTGGGACCCAACCATCAGTGCTTCTTAGCATGTCAATGGGAAAAAAATTCCACAGGCAGAGAGGAAAGGAAAAAACAACCCCCAACAGACGCTTATCCAATTCTTCACTGATTTGAGGTTTATCAGGTGTTGCAGACACTGGGATGATGGTACAATGTTTTAATGCTTGTTAATCATCTATTTTCACAAGTGTTATTAATTATATCTGTTATAGGAAATGTTTTGTATTGTTGTATCAGAATTATTCCCAATTACTGTAAGTTTTTGGTTTTACTACATGTATTGTTTTGTTTTGAACTTCCTTTCATGGCAAGAATCATGCATGCTGTTTTTAAAAGAAAGAAGGGGGAATTAGTTCTAAATATTTATATATTTATACTTTTTTTTTGCAGTATTTATTCCAAAAAAAAGTAAAATATTTCTATGTAAGGCTCCTCAGTTGAATGTACAATGACAAAGTCTAATTAATTCATTAACTTACGGAGAAGGTATGCATGTGTTTTTGTCATCAACAAGTTCAAAGCAGTCACCTGTTCATTCAGCCAAACATCAATTGCCTCCAAGAAAATGAAGCCCAGGGAGAAGAAAAAGAACCTAATCACCATGCAGCCTTCGTGGCCAGAACAAAACCAGAAGTAGGAGTGCCAAGACATGGCTGTGTCTGGAAATTTACAGGCAAATTGCCAACAAAAGCCTTGTGTCATCATCATGGTATAGTGTTCCTACTAACCTTCTTCAGTTATTCCCTGTTCCAGGATCCAAGAGCACATTCAGTGATGTAAAAGATCAACATTTCCAGCTAATGGACTATTTGGACTTTAAAACAATGGTCATTTATTCCCATTTCCCTAGGACACACTGGACATTATTCTTTTGTTTTCTCATGCTGTGAAACCCTGTGTCAATGACATGATAGAATTTGCTAAGTTTTGTTGATTGTAATCAGTCTTTTATGTATCTTATCCCATATCTAACAGATAACCAGTGATAACCTTAATGAGATAACACCCTCACAAGAGAAAGCTATTTTATCATCAGAACATATGAGCCTTCTTTGAATTAATGAAAAAGGGTGAGATGTTGCAGTCAGGTAGACAAGTTATAAAAGAAAGGCTTCATAAAATCAGGTCTTGCTCTCTGTTAAATTAATAGCTAGCCTGTCACTTCTTCTGTGTGCAGCTAAGTTACTTGCTTGTTCCCAGGTGAAAACAATCTTAAACCTGAAAACAATTAACACAAAGAGCTATTCTGGTAAGAGAACCATTTGCACCTGCAAGAAATAAGAAATCTGTCCTGCTGGGGACAAGGACGTTCATTCCCTTCCAGGAGCCCAATGCCCGGCTGGGGCTCCAGGGCAGGGGGTCCTTGAGCAGCTGCCCCAGAACCTCCGCCAGGGTCTCCCAGCGCAGCCGGAGCCGCTCGGCCTGGGGTCCCCAAAGGCCTCAGCGAGCCCCAAGTCCCTGCCAGGAACCCTCAACTCCCTCCAAGTCAGCATCCCCCACAGCCCCTGCAAGTTCCCCCCATGGCACCGGCCGTGGCCGTGTCCCCACATGTCACTGGCCATGTCCCACCATGTCCTCACCCATGGCTGTGTCCCCACCATGTTTCCATCCCTGTCACTGTCCCCCACATCTCCATCCATGCCTGTGTCCCCCCATGTCACCATGAATGGCCACGTCCCCCTCCATGTCCATGTGTCCCCATGTCACTCTCCATGTCTGTGTCCCCACCATGTCATTGTCCCCCCATGTCCCCACCCATGTCTCAGTTCAGTGTCTTTATTTTTACCCCAGGGTTGGATGTTTTAAAGGGATGAAGAGAAATGAAAAGCAAATCAAGGCCAAAATAAAAGGATTTTTGTGTCTCTGCGAGCAGAGGATCCACGTGCTTGGGAGAGAGGGAAGAACATTTTTGGAGGAGTTTCCACCCCACTGTCTCCAAAATCTTGATCTTTGCCCCAGTCCATCACCATTTGGCTGCAGAAGACACCCCTGGGGAATAGGAAATCAAAATCCTGGAATCACTGAGGTTTGATGTAGTGGTTTTGGTTTATTCATGTGAAACTTTTTTTGTGGTGAGAGACGATTAAGAAGTAGACAAAAAACAGGTTTAACTTTAAATGGTAGAAAGAGAAATTCCATTGCTAGAAACCATAAGAAATATAAACTTAGAATAAAACTTTAGACTACTTTTTTTTCTTCCACACATTTTTTTTTGATACTGGAAACATAGAAAAACAACTCAGGTATTCCATCTTTAAAATAGTTTTTCACTGATTTACTTGAAAGAGGAGACTTTTTTTCAGTCTATGGAGATTTCTTCACAACATACAGCTTTCTTGTGGTTTGGATGTTACAGTGATTAAGAGAATGGAAATCTGATTACTATCTAAAAACCCTTTATTCAGACTAACAGTTTTTCTCACAACTTTTATTAAGGACTATTAATTTATGAGGCACACTTTAAGGATTATAATAGTTTTAAGAAAAGCTTACTTTATTTTTGAGTACAGTGGTTTTTTGCTTTTCTTTTTTTTCTGGGGAACATCAGAGGGATCTTGATTATTTAAACTTACGAGATTACAGCAATT